>NC_051851.1:169335998-169646340 GCF_905115235.1 Hermetia illucens
GGTACTGTAATCCTGTAGTGTACCTGTAGTGTACGGTCTTCAATAAAGTGCTCTAACACACTTCAAGGCTCTGATCCAATTAGATTGTTGCGCCAATTATTATTATTATTAGTGTTGGAAAATTTTCCCTGACGTCTGTAGAGAGGTTGCGGGGTTTATTAATGTCTTGTTCTGCAGGTCTACCAACAGCCCATAGTGACACAGGAAGTCTGCGCCTAAGGGGGTGCTAATGTCTGCCAGAACGAATCGCCAAGAAAACGTTCGGCGCAGACCGAAGCTCCCATCCATCTGTCTATGGCCATACGTGCGGATGGGAGAGGAGTTTGTGCCAGACAGTCCTGTGGTATTAATGTTTTTAAAAGATGTACGGTGAAAAGCGACACCTCCGCGCCCGCATAGATCAGAGGGTTGAATATTGTAAGGCGAGGTGGTACTGCGCTTCGGGTGGGCGTTGTCGAGTCACCTAGCGAGCCTAGTTTTTTGTTACGTTAAACAAACATTCGATGGTACATTTAGTCGCTATTATTAGTATTTACGATGGCACCAGCAAATCGTCGAAGTCGACGAGGATCCCCGCGTACGATTACCCGAACGCCCATTTCTGGGAGCAGACCTCGACGGTGATTGCGATCGACATCTACCTTCTGAACGCAAAGTACCTGCCGTCGTTATAAGCTTCGAGACTGCGTCCACCAGTGTCGTTACCATTTCTTTCAAGTCTTCCAACTGCGAAGGTGTGTCTTTAGAGACTTTCGCGACCACGGGGCATGCGTGTACCTTGTGGACTTTATCGGCCGTGGTGGACAACGCCTCCAGCGATACCGAGTCAGAGCAGGCCAAGATGGCGCGGGTGTTCTCTGGGAGCCGCTGAACCAGAGGGATTTCAGCAAGTTAGAGCTGATCTTTACCCCACCTTATTTCTTATTTCTCGAAGCAACTGGCTGGGGGTACGGTCGTCTAACTTCATTTCGTTCAGGAAGTGATTAAGCTTCGCCTCCTTACTTACTGAAGGACGCCGTATTAACTGTTCGGAGCAGTACTTTATCACGTCCAAAACTAGACCGATTTGGGCATGGTTGATATGCTTGGCGTCCGTTGGGCCGCCAGCAAATAAGAAAACTGCCCTCACCAAGTACTTTCCGCCGACACTTGTAGCGAAATATTGCAGGAGTAACAAATAGGAGTGGCGACAGTTTCCTTCCACCTATGATCGTGAGCTACTAGCCGCGTATGGTATCTCTCCATAAAATGCTTCCGTTTCTCCCTTGAGAGCAGGCCATTTATCGTATTCACGGAACACAAGCTCCTTACTTTGGCGCTTAAACAAAAGCCCGACAAAGCGTCCCCTCGCCAACTTCGGTATTTGAGTTTTATCAGCCAGTGCGCTTTTGATATCCAACACCTGTCTGGAAAAGACTATATTCTTGCAGATGCTTTGTCTCGAATCTCGGAGGTCACAGTCCATGCATTGGTCGATTATATGGCAATTGTATTTGCTGAGGCACAGAAAAGCGCGCCTAGCTTCAGAGCCCGAAGGTAAACTACTAATTCAAGTTGAAGGAGTTTCCTCTTTTCGGCTCGAATTCCCACTTACTCTGCGAGACCTCAAACAAGGGACCCAGGCCATTCATTCCGGACGATTTTTGCAGGGAAGTATTTCACGTAAAACACGATCTTGCGTATCCAGGCTTCAGGATGAAGAACCGGTTAGTCACAGGAAAATAATTGGGCCAGACAGTGCATCGCGTGCTAGAAGTGCAAATTCAACAAGAATATGAGGAAGGAAGTAGGTGCATTCCCTTGGTCAACCAAGTGCCTCCACGCCATCCATCCTGACATCATTGGCCCTTTGCGAGACTTACACGGATGTAAGTATTGCCTCACAATCATCAACAGGTTTATGCGGTGGTCTGAAGCAATACTTCTGCTTGACATTACGACACAATCATGTGCCGAGGCTCTCTGTCGAGAGTGGACCCCGCGCTTTGGTGTACCGACCGTTATCACCAATCATCACGGATCAGAGAATGTAGTTTGAATCTACTTTTTTCGTGGAGTTAGGCAAGCTCCTCGGTTTCAAACGGCAGAGGGCAACGGCATATCATCCACAGTCCAATGCGATACTCGAATGTTGGCACCGGACTATCTGTCGTGGCCGCGGTCTTTGCCTTTCGTCCTTCTCGACCTTCGCACGGCCAGCCCCACAGAGATAATGTATGGAGAGAATCTGTACTACACCGCCGACCATTTATTGGACATAAGGGCAGGATAAAGTGACCGACTCCACCTTTCCGACACACGACAACGGAGGACAACCAGAAACGTCGAGACGTTCTCACAGATCCTCATTTGGGTGAACGCACCCCGGAGGCCGTTGTAGCCACCATACGAGGGCCCCTTTATATCCCTGGAACTAGGTGAGCATTCGTTCAAACTCTACGTCCAGGGCGGGCCCTAGTGTGTATTCTTGTCGAGGCTGGAAGCGTCCTAGGAGCCGGCGGTCGCTTTAAAAATCCGCCCGCGAAGCAGAAACATCTCACGAAATGACATGAGACTGGGATGACAAATGTCCCGAACAGACATTTGCCAACATTCTCATTAAAACACTCGAATCCTGTTTGCCGACGAGTAAAAGACATAAAATCAGTAAAGTAACAAGTGAATTGACAAGAAACCTAGATAATCGTAAAATAAAGTGCGAACATGTACAAGATATTTTAAATGACTTTTTTTACTGTATATAAGATTGGGGAAAGTCAACACCCAATAAATAGTACTCCCGATGAGGCGTTAGAACAACTTCTGGGTTGTGGCAACGGCCACTTTTCAGCAATAAGGAAATAAGGACTTCCTTCAAGCAAGTGTCCAATGCGCCGAGTAGTAGGTCCGGCCGATGGTGTGTACTTCTTCTTGGTTACCGTTGAGTCATAGCGCCATTTTATTTAGTGGCTGCCTCTTCCCTGCTCAACGTTGGGCTGATGTACGCTGAGAGATAGCGTCGATCAATTTGAACACGATGTAATGATGGCTGTTTGTCAAGAGATTTTACTACTCCTCCTCCGCCGGCGCCAGTGGTTACAATGCGAAGGGCACGAGGAAAATGGTTTCTTGGGAGCCTGGAAAGCTTGCGTGGGTCCATTGTTTAAAACTATGTGCTCCATCCTAGCCATCATATCCAGGACCCATTTCCTTAGAGGATTTCAATGAGGGTGTTTCATCAGTACACTGCAAGGAAAGGGTTGCCAAAAATCATCTATTGTGACCTGAACAAGATCCTTCAACCAAAGTCCTGCTTGGAGCCATTTTTAGGTAAAGATGTGACCATCACTTCGATTGTCGATTTGGGACTATCATCGCTAGGATTACGAGTCAGAATGCCGAATGTTAAACCGGCTTAGCTGAATCTGTCAGTCAAGAAAATAGGAGCAATATGGGTGCGCTAGGTAAAGTAAAACCTTCTATGAAGGCTGTAATGGATGTAGTTTCCCGTACACTGTTGAAATTTGAGAGTAGAATCTTTCTAAGGTTTATGCCTGTGATCCTGAACAAGTTAACCTAAAAATTATTGTACTGTATTGAAAGAGCGATTTGAAAATAATAATTGAAATCTGTCAAACTTTTATTTTCGTTGTCACTGCTTTATAGCTTTAATCTTACAACTTCTGAAAACTTCAACTAATATAAATCGTAGAGTGGCATCCCTCACTTGAACCCCGCTATTCCTGCATTTGGTCCCATTTATTTCTCTCTAAACTCAACTGAAAAAAGGCACCCATTGCACACTTAATCCCGAGTCAGTTCCCAAAATGGCATGATACGAAATGGCAACATAAAAGTCTTATTAAAATTTACACATATGTACTTTGTGAGAGGCCCCTTGTCTTGCGTCGTCCGTAAGCATGAATTATGTGTCATTTTCCCTGTTTTCCATTTGATCGTTGATTACTACCTTTTTGGCGGGGTTTCTTCCTGTTATAAGTGTACACTTGCATAAAATATGATCGTTATTTTATGCCATCTAATGTACACTCTTACAAGTCTTTGTGGGCATATTTTATCGGTATAATGATGTATGTAAATTGTCGGGTGGTGAGCAAGTTAGAGTAAGGACGAGTAGAGGATGATGGTGGAAAAAGGTCCTTTCGATGGGGAGTCCTTTAAGGCGCTATGGAATGAAGGGACTACCTCAGGACGATGTTGGATTGTCGGGACCTTGTGTAGTGTCACAAATTGCTGAAGGGATTTTTTTTTGCTAGGGCCTAGCCTTATAGAACGAGGGACCCTTAGGGTCTGCCAGTTTGAATTCATGCAGTGACTAGTACACATGCTTCAGCCTTAGTAGCTCCCTGGAGGTAAAAACTATTCTATTGTTATCTGGGTACCTTATAGTGGTACCCAATCCCATTGTTGAAACTTGAAAAAGGGAAGGTCCTTCCCTGATTTCCTTATTGCCCTGGACTCACCTGACCCATTCCCGGTGCCATTTCCAGCCCCAATGACAAACACTTCAGCCCTATGACAAACATAAAGCCTCTATCAAATGTAATTAACTTTTTAATGTGTTCAAGTTATGACAGAAGAGAGAGCAATCAATGTTGTCCAAATGACGTCGTTGACCGTCATGAAACGCGAGGCACCATACTAACAAGCCTCAACTTTAGACTACATCCCAAGTGTTGCCAATGGCTATACTTAGCGTCAGTGACTAAGAAAATTGTTGTTTATCACAAAGCGTTACAGTCTAGCCTGGTTTTCACTTGTTCGTTGGATTTGCCACAGTGACTAGTTGCAACCATACTAGGTTCGATAGTGCCTAGGGTACCCTACCCTCCTCGAGTGTATGCATGTCCCAAAAGCGTCATTGCGGATAGTTGTAAAATAGAATCCATCATGAGGAGGTCTGACGTGATAGCAGTGGTGCTGGTCGATTAGTTTTTTCCTGGACTACAATGAATATATATAGCGTGGCATGACCATCTGTTATAATTTTATATCCTCGTGAAAGTTGAAGATTTATGACTAATTTCATTTTACTATCGTCCAGATGATTTATGTGCAATGAACTTTGCAAGTTATAGGGTTAGGCTTTAGTTTTCCTGTTATGTGGTATTTGTTGCTGGATTATTGTTCAAGTCTATTACAAAATGATTGATGGCTTAGTTTCATGTCGGGGAAGGGTTTCGCGTTCTAATATGGCTAGAGGAATGTCTGCAGTGCTCGTATGAGACCATAAAATCATATTTATCGCCTTTGCAATCGTAAATTTATGCTTGTAAAAATGTTTCAATAAATCATTTATGTTTGCGGATAAGGAGGATAATGTCTATTGGAGCTGGCGTACCACATAGAGCTTAAGGAATTGAGCGACCTTGTGAGCCCTTCCCGTCATAAAAATACCCAATTTACCACTCTTGTGAGAAGCTATCCCACTAAGCTCAGACAGGCTACTTTGTAGCCACTGTCAACCCCCCTGACTAGGCTTCTATGATGGTCACCACCAAAGCAAATGAGCAACAAAGTAAGTCCAAGGCAGTCATTACAACTTATGGGCCCCAACCTATCTCTTATCCTTCCACCTAATGCGGTCAGCTCTCCACAACTCCGCCGCAACTCCACTGATTACTATATTTAATTTTCTTGTTGGCTGATTGATTGACAATTAATGCCATTCCAAATGACAAGTACCCATGCTTCATATCCTGTTACCTCTCCGTATTCGCATTCAAGTCTAACGTATATTTCCAATTAAGATATAAAATCCATCACATAACTTCCACTTTTAAAGATGTCAAGAATCGCATAATTAATGTCAGTTAATTATCGTTGACAATTTATCAGATTCCGTTCAGTTGCAACTAGACCTTCTACAATTCCTCTACAAGTGGAAACATGGCAGACAAGTGATACTCTTTTGGTGCGAATTTGTAAGATGCAAGCGCTATTTTAGGTTGCATGTTGTGTAAGGAGAGGTAGAGAAATGGAAAGATACTTGCTCTTAAGAACAGTAAAAAAGACTCGATTCCCATTTTTGGATTCAATTAATTTTTCTTAGTTCTGTCACTTCCACCCTCTTATCACTAATAGTTGCAAAATTTTCAAAGTAAACTGTTATCAATCCAAGGAAAATATTCAATTTTATATTTCTCCTTTGACAGATGAAGCAATTTCGCAAAAACTCCCCATTTATATGCAAATACAAACATTTCCAATTCTGCGCCCAATGTGGGCTAGTTTTCTTTCGATTGGAGATTTGGGGTTTTCTTGTTGGTTTGTTCCGCCTCTTGATACCCCACCAACCAGACACGCTGAAATCGGTTCCGATTACCCTCAAGAGAGATGGCAGGTCTACGTTTCCAGCCTATGGCAACATGGCTACACCTCTTTGCTGATTTATAATCACGGTATTGACATTTTAAGGCCAAGCGGATCTGGTGGGGGGTGAATCGAAGCAATATCTTGGGTATCTTCAGTTCCGATTGACCCTTACAAAACTCATTTCACATGCCAAGCTCGGGGATCCATCCAAGGGCCCGACCTCTGGAACGCTTCTTATGATAGTCTGCTGAGACTCGATATGCCCGAAGAGTCACGCCTGGTCGGTTATGCAGACGACGTTGTGGCACTTATTGCTGGACGCACTATTGAACAGGCAGACTTGGCATATTGATGCGACGGGTAAGTGGATCGATGACTGCTCACGGTTTCATCCTTGCGCTGGAAAAAACCGAAGTCGTCATCTTGACCAGAAGGGGAATCCCGACCCTGTGTCCCATATCTATCGGCGAGTTGACTATAGCATCAAAACCAACAGTTAAATATCTTGGTTTAATGCTTGACTCGAAGTTAAGCTTCTCCGAGCAAATCAAAGCAGCAGCGGACAGGGCGTATTACGCATTATGTTCGGGCTCTTCTTATTGTGAAGAAAATTGAACTCGGTCGGCGGAGGGATCGGACGGTAAGTGGTTCCCTGAATTGACAACTTCAATCCTTTCTACCCCTCCCGTTGGTGTAGCGGATTCACTGACTTCAAGGCTCCCAAAGCCGGGAGAGCGGGAGAGCTAGCCCGAAGTAATGTGTCAAACGGTTCCAAGCTAGTTCTCTGATGACAGGGAAGCATTTAGTTGGTAGTCCGACGGCGTGCTGTTGTGAGAGTCCAACACTCTGTGCGTAAACGCATTCACCTACTCTACTCCCAAAAAAGAAAAAGTTTCTATTGACCCAGACCATGGCGGCGCTAGCTGGGGTGAATTTCTTTGCCGGAATAGTCGTGAGACCAAGCCATGAACTAAAATTTCGAGGAAACTTATAGTGCCAAGTGCATCATGGAAGGACGAGGTGATTGTATCCAAAAGCAAATGGCCATTGAAGGTTGTACAGGAGATCCCAGTACCCCACTACTGGAACCAACAGCAAGGATGAACGAGCCTGCAAATGGACTAGCTGTTTCGAAGCTGGAAGTCCCTGCTGTCTAACTCGATGCAGTCAGTACTAAGAATAGTGCTGTTTCAATGAAATCTTTGAATTCGAGGGTCTCCCGAGAAACGAGGGCCAAAAAGAATGCTAGCTTCTAGAAGCCACCAAAAGAACGCCAGTCCACTGAAATCCTGCTCAAAAGTCAGAAGGCCATTAATATTCTCAACAAAATTTTGGAAGAAAAAAGAGGCCGGCGGAATTGAAAGGACTTCGCACAAATACCAAGCAACTGTTAGTGAATATAATAATGAACGCTTGGAAAACCAGCAAAAGGCGAATTCAACCGCTTGCAAAAGCCACCCACCTTATAATGAGACCGAGTAGCAGAAGAAAAGGAGCAGAGTTTATATGGATTCGGGTGACGAGTAACCTCTGTATACAATGATTTAACAACAACCATTTAATGAAATCTGTGCTGCTGAACTTTTCAGTTAAGGAGTCAGGGGTCACTTACGGATGGCGCGGAAAGTATGGATAAGGCTAGGGTGTTGGAGGTGATCGAGGAGTATCCAATGGAGAGTAATGAGGAACACGGAGAGTGTCTGTTTCGATTCGATCTAAATGGACTGTACGTGCCAATTGTGCGATGCCTAGGCCACTTCTCCAGAAATTTCCTCAAAAAAATCAGCTTCGTTTGGGATGGTGTGAAACTCAAGAATACGCCATATTACGATATACCCAGGAAATCAGGTGAGGACCAACGGCTATCCTAAATTAGCAAACCTTGCTGAAGATGGTGGAGATGAATAGGCTACGCTTGAAGTGCACCTCAGCTAACGTGTTGGAGTTCCTCTAGAAGAAAGTCATCAAAATCGCATTAATACAGGAGCCTTGGATCATAGGAGGATCGATCATCAAAGGACTCTTAAGGCATGCAAATTTACAAAATAGCTCTAGAAGCGTCGATCAGGCAGGCATAGAGCATATACTCTTGCCAGGACTTGTATGTATGCTTTTTTGTGTTCAATTCTCCCGTAAAATTTTGGCCAACGATTAGAGCAGGCCATCCTTTCCTAAAAAATGGGATCTTAGAATTTGGACTACTAGCACTCTCTCTCGGCAGCGAATAGGATTATGAACTGATTGGAACCTATGGGCTTTATAAATAGCTTCCACCCCATATAAATCTCCAGGTTCAGATAGCATAATGCCAATTCCGCTCCACAAACTGCAAGAAAACCTGCTCGATTAGGTTAAAGGGATCCATTGTAAGCATTGTATGGGTACTATTCCATAAACATTCTGTACGGGTTAATGTCGACAGCGCGAGAGGCGTCGAGGGCCGTTCGTTCTTTACTATGAAACAGTTTGAAGAAGCAGTTTTTCCATGAAAAATAGTAAGGCGCTAGGTCATGGTTGTTTTTTGCTCGGCGCATCAAACGCTTGCCTAAAGGAGAGCATTTTTTTCGCCGAAAGGCGGTGAGGGTTGTGCTGATCAGCAACACTGTGTATGCTTTACATGGCCGCGAAAGTGCTCAATAAGTTACCGGGGAAAACTCGCGAAAGACATACGTGCCGCTGGCGATACATCCGCAAAGAACAGACAGGTGTGTGTTTCAGGTGGGGGAAAGGCAAAGCCTCTGACCACTCTGACCTTAGTGGTTCATTGTACTCGACTCCCCGGTCTAACGGAATATCCCGGATTCGTTTATGTATTGCAGGATTTTCGTTAGTGGATGTGATGTTACCCGCTGCAGTTGGAGCACATCAGCACCAAAAATCTAATGTCAGATGCGTCCGTAAGCGGGGCATCTTGTATAATTCCTATTCTGAACATTTGCCCAGTTAGTAAATTATGGCCACTCAGAATGCCCACAATACTTCTGCAAGTCTTCTTGCTTTTCGACAGGATAAATTTTGTTTATTTGGTTCTGACAGGAAAAGTTCGGTCTGTCTACCAGCATTAAGGCTCCGCCACCTGTCATTGTGGGAATCTTGTTTTCAGTTTTTGATAGCAGCATCAGTCAATGTTACCGACACCCCAACTGCTGGTTCCGGTCCGGGCATGGGGAAAGTTAAAGACTCTTTTGCTAAGGCAACCGAGTTTTCATTTCCTTGTACACCGCAATGACCAGATACCCAGACTAATTCCACCGTATTGAATGTAAAAACAGAATTCTATCGGTTTCTACATTCCTGAACGATTTTTGAAGTGATGAAAGTACTTGACTATCGCTACAGATTGCCATGCGGCTGCCCTTCAACCGCTCATCTATCATCCAGGTTGCCACCCCTAGGATCGCATACACTTCAGCCTGAAAGACCGTTGTGTATTGTCCCAAAAGAAAAGAAAAATTCTCGTTTTTATTCGAGAGGTAACTCCTACTTCAGGACCATTTTCTGTCCTTGAGCCATCTGTGTAGAAGACGTCAGTTTTCACCCAGTTTTCTCTCCGTTTCAAGATAACATCATATCTTCTCGAACAAATCAAAAATTTGACTGACGGTTCCGTCCAGGGCAGAGGCAACTCATCAGACGACAAGACGACAAGGTTGCGAGGAGCAACTTACTCCCTCGTTTTTTAGTCCATGGATCCCTAGTTTGGAGCGTAGCACCCCAAGCATTAAGAATCGAAAAAAATCAAAAATCTGACTGACGGTTTCGTGCAGGGCAGAGGCAACTCATCAGACGCTGCCTAGGGATCCATGGACTAAAAAACGAGGGAGTAAGTTGCTCCTCATTTAGTTCGGTCCACCATCAAGTGGATGGGGACTTAGGATCCCGCAGATCCTAAACAACAATCATATCTTCTGTCAAACAGATGTATAGGGATCTGAGAATCGAAAGTCATTGCGAAAACTAGATTTAGTTCTCCAATGGCACTTACAATGCTCTGTACCCCCCACGTCCACTGTTTTCCCATAGATATTACATCTATGGGAATTAGTCTATGAGCTGCTCTCATTGCAGTGCTCTGAATAAACAAATCCAAGGGGTCCAAACTGAGTAATGCATTCAGCGCTGCACCGGATGTGGTGCTCATAGCACCGGCGATACCCAGGCACACAGTGCAGTGTGGCTAGTTTACAACGAAAACTCACAGTACAGATGCATAAGCAAACATCGGCCTAATGATAGCAACATATATCCAAATTACCACCTGAGGCCTAAGTCACCAGCAGGATCGAGGCAAAGGTCCGACCACACACTCTCTAAATATTTTTTTCCAAAGAACCTTCTTGTCTAGAATTATTCCCAGATATTTCACTTCTTCGGAGAGTTGAAACGTTGTACCGCTCACCTCTGAAAGGCAAAGACCATTCAGTTCCCTCCTTTTTGCAAATAATACCATTGTGGTTTTATTTGGATTTACTGAAAGTCCATGCCTGAGACACCAACTGTCAACCAAATCAACGGCGCGTTGTGTATTTCTACACACCATTCCTAGATCTGGACCGACAGCCAGCACACGTCATCTATATCAGCGTGCATGTGTATTGGCAGATTTTGCAGTTCGCATAGTAGTGAAGGGTTTGCAGAAACCGCCAATTCACTTTTTCCTATTTCTGGGAGCTGTTCTCCCGGGTGGTGTACTTTCAAGAGAGTCTTTATAGACCCAACTCTGGAGTTCGTGAAAGTATTATTCCATCCGATTTTCTAAGAGAGTGCAACCTGACCGACTCATCCTTATTAAGGACGCTAAACAGCCTGGAAGTCTCTCTTTCACCTTCCAGTTGCTCGCAGTATGCTCTAAAAGAATCTCGTTTTGAACATTTTACGAGTTTCTTATATTCACGTTGTGAGTTCCGGAAGTTTAGCCAGTCTTCATCTTTATTGCTTTTGCAAGCACGATTTAGGAGTCGTTTGCCTGATTTCCTCAGTCTCTGCAGTTCTCGGTTCCACCATGGGACCGTTTTTCCACATTGGCCTCCGGAAATAGGACAAGCCTCTTCAAAGCACTCTAAAAGTGTGCGATTTAGAGCTTTCAATTTTTCTTCTATCGCTAAAGAAGTCCTTAGTAGCTTAGGGAGCTCAACTTTGTCGCCAAGAAGTTCAATGAGCTTCTTCCAATCCGTTTTCCTAGGATTCCGTCTTTGTATTACAGGCTGTTCGCCTGCAATAGTTAGACTAAACTCTAGGTAACGGTGATCTGATAGTGAGATTTCATCAAGCAGTCGCCAGTTTCTAATCAGCTCTAGCAATTTTTAAATGCAGATTGATAAGTCAATTACTTCACTTCTTTTTGGCCCCACGAACGTAAGATTGCATTTGCTATTGCCTCAATATATATGCTGAGCGTTCGCATCAGAGGCAACTATGACGTTTCTCCTCTTATCATTAACCTGGTACTCTAAGTTGACAGCAACAAGGTCCTGGGAACAGAATTGTCTCCGCATACTTGCCTCTAACAATTTGACATCAGAACCCAGGCCCTCGGTCTCGAGGATCTTTCATCGAAGAAGATCCTAGTCCCCTTGGTTGATCCAATACTATAGATTCTGTTAAAACAAACCCATGGCTCTTGAACCAGAAATATATAGAGACAGTCCTGCAACTTTATCCGCTTTGCCACTCGTAGATAGGAAGAAGCTTTGGCATGCTGCAGGTTGATTTGACTAACTCTTATTTTTGTAGCCACAAGTGTAGTTTAATATGAAAACCCCCTTTAACCCCCTTTAGCTTGTTCTCACCTGCCGCCGAAGGTTCCGCTTTCTTGCGTCCGATTTCTCTGGATATGGCCACACTTGGTGGTGAAGAAACGTGCATGTCCTCATTCCCAAGAAACTTCGCCTTCTTTCGCAATGCTTTCCATTGTCGTCGGCTAGAAGCCCTCCCAAGTTCCCGGAGTCTGGGTTGCATGGGTCTGTTTTCACATACCGGCGGTAGACCGGTTGTGTCCACATTACCAGCTTCCCTTCCTTCCGTTTTTCCGGGTGCAGGCGGAGGGGATGGTGTTGACAGGCAAGCCTGTAGTCTCTTCTCCTTTGCGACTAAAGTTTCCTTCCACCGAGCCTTCCTCCCCCATATTTTAGAAGAGTAAGGCAACAGTGTCACCGAGAGCCCGGCGTAATCAGATTTCCAGTTTCTCTCATTAAGGGAGTTGCTGTACTATCCTTTTTGGCTGACCGCGCCGTAGACGCCGGGTGTAGATTTTCCACTGAAGTGCAGAACCTGTCTTCCATAGATTTCTCCGTGGGGGGACGTGAGTTAGATGAGACCTTCAGAATCCGTGCCACGACCTGATTTCTTAGAGTCGCTGGTGGATTCGAAGTCTGTGACTTTTTACTACTTGTAGAGTTACAATCCTTTATTTCCATCTTCATGTGCTTTTGGACACCCTTAGTGTAGTAGTTAACTACCACAAGCTCCTCCACCACGACAAGGTGGTGTCCGAGGGGTTCGTTATAATTAGCTTAACTATGCATTAATGCTTATCTAAATCAAAAATATTTTCTTGTGCTAATTGATCCTTTTATAAAGAAAATGAACTTTTGGTAAATGGCGCCCAATGTGGGTCAACTCTAATGCACAAACATGAATTTCTCTTTCGTCGGCATCAGACTCACCGCCACAAGATTCACATCCCTAACATGTACAGTATCAACTACGATTCATTATTTACGAAATGTGAGTGAAGACGTCCAGTTTTACTGACCCCAACCCCTTTGCTGATGTTCGTAATTTATAAGTCATTACGTTAGCACAAAACCATTCAGGCGATCACATTAAACTCGAAGGAATTTAAATGCCAATCGTAAATAAGTTGCCAGGTTTTCTCCCCCACCCTCTTAAAGGATTTGCATAATCCCCAGTTATTAACACTGAAACCACACTTCAGGAAAAGGAACTTTCAAAATTTACAATTGTAAATGTCTGCAAAGTACAGTAAACAATTGTTTCATGTTTTTTACCACTTCAGCTCTTTTCACCCCCACACTGCACCCCCGGTATTTTTCGTCCGGAAAATGAAATCCCTGCAGCATGAATACTTGGTGGCTACATCCTTTAACCAACTCTCTGTGGCCAGGCTCGCATATCTTCTCCTCCACCTCGTGACAACCTGCCAACTATGCCTTTTTAATTTATCGCTCAGCCTTATCTGGTGTCTTTTTCGTACACGGAAAAGCTGAATCCTGTATGCGCCACAACCGGTTGCCATTAAAACTTTCCGACCTGGTGAAAGTGCTGGTAATGTTAGCCGGCCCGAGGTCGGGTTAAGCTTATGAGTGCATTTCCATAAAAACCCTATAATTTATATTTAATTACCAACCAACATTATCAGCTTTATAATGTCCAAACTCCAAACCCAGAAATATTTATATTCTTCATTTTGTCCGCTCGTTCGTTTGTCTGTTGGTCCGCCCTTTCCGTTGGCACTTTTGCGCGGTCTTTTCGTACAAATCCATGTACCTTAGGACGGTGAAATGCGGTGACTTCTATGTGGTCGTTCTGGTTAAATGCGAGCGGGACTTCCCAAATAAGCTTGGGTGAATTCAGGAAGGACATAACTAGGTGGCCACAGAACGAATGAAGGCACTACCTAGGCGGCGGGGTTTTCTCGGGAAATTTATGCATGACTACAATAAATTCCGGAATATGTTGCGACAAATCCTTTTTAATTTCATTTATCATCATAATGTTGACTTTGTAGTAGATGGTTTTAGTGCTTTGCTTACCAAGGATTTTCCTATGATGGAGACTATGAGGAACGCAGGATTTATGACGGAATATATTTTGAGAGCTTAGGATTTCGTAATGGTTTGGAAAGAGATTATGATGGCTTAGTGTAAGGATGATGCGGCGTTTCAAGGAAATTGAGCTGGAGATTGGAGCAGCATTACATGTTCTTGTAGCGCGGCAGGATACCAACGGACAGATGACGTCACTGGCGCTCTTCAACTGTTCTTCACTCTTTCGGGCTGTATTCCTTCAGGGAAAATGAAGTGGCCGAGGAATCTCACAATGACTGCCAAGCGGATAAACACAATACACCTCGACATAGTAGGGCCTTTGCGAGACTCACACGTATTGTCTCACAATCATCGACAGGTTTACGCGGTGGCCTGAGGCAATACCTCTGAAAGACATTACGGCGCAATCATGTGCCGAAGCCCTCTGTCAAGAGTGGATATCTCGCTTTGGCGTCCCTGCAGTGGTCATCACTGACCAGGGAATGCAATTTAAGTCCACCCTTTTCTCGGAGTTAGGCAAACTCCTAGGGTTTAAATGCCAGCGGACTACTGCATATCACCCGCAATCCAATGGGATGCTAGAACGTTGGCACCGGACGCTGAAAGCCGCCATTATGGCACGCGACGATCCGTCCTGGACCCAAGTCTTGCCTCTCGTCCTACTCGGCCTACGTCCAACTGGCGATAGGAATTTGTTGCTAGCCCCGCGGAGCTGGTATACGGGGAGAACCCGAGACTTCCAAGTGATCCGGTCTTCGACAAGAGATCGGGTCTCACAGAATCGGGGTTGGTGCGCCTGCTGACAATCTCCGACGCATCAAGGCCACTCCTCCCACCCAACACTCGTTCGCACCTATCTGTGCGCCCAAGGAACTGGACACGTGTACGCACCTCCTGGTCAGGACGGATGCCGTCCGGAAGCCGCTGCAGCCTCCTTATGACGGCCCCTACCGCCTTCTCGAGAGGGGAGAACATTTCTTCCAGCTCGAGATCGGTGCACACAGAAAGGCGGTCTCCCTGTTCAGGCTGAAACCCGTGTGCATCCCTAAACAACGGTGCGTTCGCTTCAAGGAATGATGGGGAACACAGTTCCGGATTCGGTCGCTGAAACGCCTCGGTTTCATCTGGGGGCGGAGTGATATGGCGCGGCAGGGCTCGCGGCATTCGAAATTTATTTCGAATGTCGCGAATACCAGCGGACAGATGACGTCACCGGCGCTCTCCATTCTAATAATAATTCCCTGGTTGTGATCGTTTCTTCAAAGCTTCTTTAAGAAACAACAGGAATTTCCGGTCCATTATTACTACTTCATGTTCCCTTATGAGAGTCAATAGTTAAAATCACATTAACCAAAATGCAACCATGTAACACTTCCACATCAACTCTTCTGGGTGTCTTCACAGCAACTCTCTTCCTCAAGCATCTACAAACCTCTCGCCCAAGAGCTAGCCGGGAATGATGGATGACGTCCTATTGTGTTGTTTTGTCAGTGACTTATTGCCATGTCATTGACTTAATGTTTTCGTTCACTTAAAATTAACGCTCATTCCACACTTGGTATTGTAATACAAGTTCCGTATCATTCACCAAACGCAACATACAAAACGCTTCTCATTTATCTCCTTGTTGCCAGTCATTAGTGAATAGAACGTCATAGAAAAGAGTCGGGCAACCGGAGAAAATTCAAAAGAGGGTCTACAAGATTTTCCATCGTTCAGGAAAGCGTAGAAAATTTCGAAGTTTAAGATCAACGGTGTGCGCTGGGTATATGGAGCTGAGAGCCTTTCCTCGGTGAAATAGGCCCATCCGAAATTTATGAAACAATCGGAAGGAGTCCGGGCACTATGCGTCACGCTTAATTACCCATCCTAATGTGCTTATCTAATTGACTCCGAAGACTTCGGGGAGTGTTTGCAGTTCGTGCCGGTTCTCGTGAATGGGAAGCGACTCAAGGAAGGTAATTTCTCTTTCGAGTAATGGAACGATCAAGTTACCATTCATAATAACCTTTAATGAAAACCGTGAATCATCAGAAAAAATATTGACTTTAGAAGAAGAGAATGGAAGAAGAATGAGGACCATCTTAAAAATGGGCAAGTTTTTCTTTTACTCATTGTGAGATGCCTTTCGTGCGAAGATATCAAAAGTGTTTAAGCAAAAAATACGCAGGAAACAGCTCTGCCTTGTTATTTACATGACTGTCAGTTCCGAGCCACAACTGCGGAAGGCAGGTTTGACGCAATTTACTTAATACTTTATAGCTCAGGGAAACAAATTACCTGTTGCCAAATAGCCCATCCGGGGCATCCCTCTGGGGAAAAAACCCATCAAATTAACTATGGGAAGGATACCCAGAAACAAACCTAAACACGGAAGAGCAGAAAAGGAATAAGGTTACCGTGCAGGATTTTGGAAACTTAGTACCGCTGGTTTATGGAAAAGGGGCATGCGAGCTCCTGGCTATCAAGATCTAAATACCATAGCGCCTTAACAGTAGCAACCTTCGCTACTGTGCCATCCAAGCGAGCTGAAGAGATCCGAAGAAGCTCCATTGACGGATCCGTTCAGAAGAAGTTCGATTCTTCGAAGATCCGCGCCCATACAACAAACCTCCACGACTGAAAACGCTACCTTTAGTAGGGAGTGTCTAGCGGAAATATGAGAAGTGGAGGAAACCTTGACGCGGGAAGAGCTGAACGAGTCATCAGGCCAACAAATACCGCAGAGAAAAAGGGCTCAACTCCTAAACAAGTGGAGCACGCCAAGAGGACGGCTGAAGCTGCTGGCGAAATTCACATACCCGCAACTCTGGGCGAAACGAGCTGGATATTTCAAGCATGATATGAAAGCCTGGTGAAAGCTGGCACCTTGAAAAAGGAAAGAGCAGAGATTACCGTCTTCTTTTTCTTCAGCCTTTATTTCGGTTACAAGCCGGGTTGGCACGTTGTGATCGGTTTCGCCATTTTATTTTATCAAATGCCTGATTTGGATGCAATCTCGGGGCTTTTAAATCCCTATCTAGCGTACGTTGTTTGAACCAGCCTTTTGGTCACTTACCATCGACTTCGATGTTCAGACCAATCTTGGCAAGTAAACTCTTGTTAGCACGAATAACATGACGAGACCATCGAAGATGCCTCTCTCGCAGTTTTTCCACGATCAGTGCAACCCCATATCAATTGCGGATATCCTCATTTCGGAAGTGATTAAAACGTGTCACACCACTAGTCCAACGCAACACCTTCGTCTGCATTACCGCAAGACGCCGTTCATTGTCTCATATAGTCGGCCAACACTAAGAACCATAAAGGGCGACAGGACGGATGACATTGTGGTAAATTTTAGATTTGAAACGTTCGCTCAGTTCTGGGCAGGTCACTGCCGCTGACAGTAATTGTGTTTGTTTCATGGGAATCGGTCGTCAAAAACTCAATTTTCTTCAAATTCAATCTAAGACCGTGTTGCATGAAGCGATTATTCCATTTTTGGACAAGTTGCTCCAGATCATTTTTGCTATTTGATGCTAGGATAACATCATCTGTGTAAAGCAGTGTGTAGGGCGCTGGACGTTGGATGTCCCGTGTGACGGTGTCCATAACAAGAACAAAGAGGAGTGGTGAGAGTGTGCTTCCTTGGCGAACACCAACAGAGACACGAAACAGTTTTGATACACCCGCCACACTTCGAACTTTATTTTTCGGATCGTGGTAGACTAATTGTGTTGATTTGAACATTCTGCTGAACTACCTTTCCTTTGCCATATTAGAACTGTGGTATTTTCTTGCCAGTCAGATGGTGTTCTACCTTCCTGAATAACCCGATTAAAGGACTCACTGAGCCACAATATTGGGTTCCAACTCTTCGCTTTCCAGAGCTCAGATGCGATATCATCAGGTTGTTTGTTGCTTTCCCCAATTTCATTCGTTTTATTGCCTACTCAACTTCGGTTGCACTGACAGGTGGAGTAGCGCCAAATGTCGGCAATGATTGTGGAAGTGGAGGATGAGCAAATTCTTCAGTTGAAAAGTGCTCGTCGCGGCTCGACAGTGGTCGATTATACGGTCGCCTATCTCATTGCGTGCTCCAAGCTCCTTCCCCCATTGCACCTGTTACCATCTGCCTTTGGCCTTGCTGGCAATGATTATATAGTCATCAGCAGGCACGGTACAAGTCTTTTCATCGACAAATTGCCAGGAGGCATCTTTGTCGGCATCCGGTTGACCTGCCTGCAAGGTGTATGCGGTGAAGAAGTGAATATTGTGATCAGCTGATATACTGGTGAGCTTCATCTTCATCATTATCTTTAATGGCATCACGGAAACCTTCTGAGATGGCAATGCCAACACGACATTGAGTATGTGGGCTATCCAAATAGAGAAGTTTATAGCCATTTTTACCACGTTTGCGTTCTATGTCGCAGCTTTGGCATCGGGTTTTTTGTAAAGCGCAGATATCAATGCACATTCTCCAATGGGCTCTTGGGAGTTTCTCGGTCATTCCAGTTAGGGTACCAACATTTCCCGTTCAGACTCGTGTTTGTTTTGCTCGGACTAACTTACTAGCCCTTGCCCATTTCTCGACAGGACCGGGGCCGTTCATGCCGCGTCGACTGAGGTGGACATTTTTTCGAGGCTTGTTATTCGATCCGATCATTTTGTTTCTAACGATTATTGGATGCATTTTCTTGGCTGGCCTGCTGCCGGACCTATCACCAAGAAAGATCAGGTAAGATTTAACATAGTGATCTCAGGATTTTATTTTTGTTTTACTGTTACTTGTTACCAGCATACTATGTTAATGGTACGGCGGAGTTTATTTCTAACTTATTACTAAAAATAATTTCCATAAAGTACTCACCTCTTCACAAGAGGAGTCCCAAATTACCTGCATACTTCCTCCTTGTAGACTGGGAATCTAACCCATGTAGACTCAGGACTCGAGAACGATCACCATTCCAATGTTATCCTTAGAACTTGCTCTTGCTGTTACTGCAAATGCAGTTTTTGCATGGTGGAGCTTTACCTGGTCTTTTCCCTGTGCACGTGCGCAGGTATGTTGCCAAATCTAGCCAATTTTGACTTTTGACTCTTTCCAGGATTGGTCATCTACTCAGATCATGAAAAGTTTACGTTTGCCCTCCATCTTGCTTCTGAGGACCCCCATAATCGTGGATGAAGATCATCGTTCTGAGCAATTAAGAGGTCCGTAAGATCCTCCGTCTCTACCGTTACGGCTTTCGGAAGAAACACTGTCACCATGGGTGTCCGTTTTTGGCAGTATGAGCATCTGAATAGCTGGTGGGCTTTCTGGCTCCATCCTCCTGTCTTGGGTCCGGCCCGGTTTTTTTGAGGATTCCCCTAGCGTGGAATAATCTCCGTTGCTCCCCGCTTTGTTAGCTCTGTTAGTGATGGCTTAGGTCTGCCCTGGGTCTTCTTAAGGACCCCTTCTAGTTTCAGGTCTTCATTCAGATAATACAGGCACCATTTAGCAACTATCTCCTTCCTGACGTCTGACGTGCTGTTGATTGTTCCCCGCTTTTTGAGCAGTGGTCTTTCTTGGTTGCAGCCCTCGCAGTAAGCCAACAACCTTGGTTCCCCTGCTCGATACCCCAACTCCTCTTCTTCTGGGTGTGATCAAGGGGTCAGTTTGTGGGCGGTATGGGATCCCGCTTGTTTGTTTTTAGGTTTTTTTTTAAGTTCGTTTGTGTACTCATATGGTTCTCACGAGTATGGGAGTTAGGAGGTTGGCCGTACCATAGTCCTGCGTAGAACGATAAGGTCAAAAATACTCACTGAGGCGACCTGGTATCAGTGATTTCCGTTCGAATACAGTTAGTTAGTCCGCGCTGCAAACTATTCAATGGGCAAGGCTCGCATGACATCCTGATTGTGGGAGGTGTTTTTCGACTCTCAAGTCTAGATCCGTAGTGTTTTGTTAAGAGTAGGGTGTGGCTTTTACTACTTAGTAACGGCCTTGGTAAACGGGGGCTTGGGTCCTGGAGAGCCACATACCACCCTCGATGAGAGACATATCAGATAGAGACAGGTTGGCTCTGTGGGAACTATATCTTGCGTCCTGCAATTTACTACGTGACGCTTAAAGCAACCCCAAAACTATCATACCATGACCAAATCTAGCTGCAAATATTTCTACTTGTGTACTTTCACCAGTACATTTTTAATTTTCCTCGGCCTATATTCATTAAAACCGCATTGAAACTACGTTGCCTCGTCCGTATTTGCAATATGCCAGTATTTGAAGTTAAACTTGGTTATGATGATTCACTGTTGTTTATTCAGCTGCAAAGTCCAGGTATTTGTTTTCCTGTGGTTGCTCGTTTTGTGCTTCCTCCTTTCTCCCCCTTTCCTCACCAGTCAAACGGGAGTGTCGTCTTCACGTACTCGAGAAGGGCGATCAGACCCGAATCTGCAAAAGACTCATCTAAAGTGGCTCTTGTCACGAAAGCTCACCGCAGGTTATCTCTCCATGGGAAGCGGGATTGCCCTCTAAGAATATATGTTCCAACAAAACTCCTGGAGGATGTGCTTGCGGCACCGGCCGGTTATTTGTGGTTGGCCCCCTTGTGAGTGTTTCATTGTGGGTGTGGTTGCTCCCATATCGCGTACTCCTTAATTGCGGCAGAGGTGTTAGGAAGACCTCGATACTCACGTTAAACTTCTATAACTTTCTCTCTCCCTATAGTTTTGGACTCGCCTCCAATCCGGCTCTACTCCTCTGAATTTCTCTTCTTATCCTCCTGCTATGGCTATGGCAGAAGGGTCCGAAACCGCTTCTCGGGGTCCTGAAGTCTTTCCATGCCTCTCGGTAAAGTGACCGCGGCGTGTAACTTGCGTCGTCCACTGAGTTCTTACATCTAAAGTGCTCGATTACCTTCCACCTTGTCTTCGAGGGGGCGCCTGTGAATTTTCTGCCTTCCTCTCGTTGTATATGGTTTGTCAATGGAGTTTTAAAATCTTAATAAATGACGACCATTGTTTTGTCGTATAGCAGGTACAACTCGTTGTTGCATCTCATGCGACAGACATCGTCTATTCTTTTTTTTCTGTCCTTCCGAAACACCCTTCTTTCCACCTTCCCTTCGCGATATTTCTCTGTTGTCTCTTCTCCTCTCCTCCCCTCCTTTTCTTTTCCTCTTCTCCTGTCCTCCTCTCCTCCTCCTCTCCTCTTCTCCTCCTCTCCTCCTCTCCTCCTCTCCTCCTCTCCTCCTCTCCTCCTCTCCTCCTCTCCTCCTCTCCTCCTCTCCTCCTCTCCTCCTCTCCTCCTCTCCTCCTCTCCTCCTCTCCTCCTCTCCTCCTCTCCTCCTCTCCTCCTCTCCTCCTCTCCTCCTCTCCTCCTCTCCTCCTCTCCTCCTCTCCTCCTCTCCTCCTCTCCTCCTCTCCTCCTCTCCTCCTCTCCTCCTCTCCTCCTCTCCTCCTCTCCTCCTCTCCTCCTCTCCTCCTCTCCTCCTCTCCTCCTCTCCTCCTCTCCTCCTCTCCTCCTCTCTTCCTCGCCTCCTCTCCTCCTCTCCTCCTCTCCTCCTCTCCTCCTCTCCTCCTCTCCTCCTCTCCTCCTCTCCTCCTCTCCTCCTCTCCTCCTCTCCTCCTCTCCTCCTCTCCTCCTCTCCTCCTCTCCTCCTCTCCTCCTCTCCTCCTCTCCTCCTCTCCTCCTCTCCTCCTCTCCTCCTCTCCTCCTCTCCTCCTCTCCTCCTCTCCTCCTCTCCTCCTCTCCTCCTCTCCTCCTCTCCTCCCCGCCTCCTCTCCTCCTCTCCTCCTCTCCTCCTCTCCTCCTCTCCTCCTCTCCTCCCCGCCTCCTCTCCTCCTCTCCTCCTCTCCTCCTCTCCTCCTCTCCTCCTCTCCTCCTCTCCTCCTCTCCTCCTCTCCTCCTCTCCTCCTCTCCTCCTCTCCTCCTCTCCTCCTCTCCTCCTCTCCTCCTCTCCTCCTCTCCTCCTCTCCTCCTCTCCTCCTCTCCTCCTCTCCTCCTCTCCTCCTCTCCTCCTCTCCTCCTCTCCTCCTCTCCTCCTCTCCTCCTCTCCTCCTCTCCTCCTCTCCTCCTCTCCTCCTCTCCTCCTCTCCTCCTCTCCTCCTCTCCTCCTCTCCTCCTCTCCTCCTCTCCTCCTCTCCTCCTCTCCTCCTCTCCTCCTCTCCTCCTCTCCTCCTCTCCTCCTCTCCTCCTCTCCTCCTCTCCTCCTCTCCTCCTCTCCTCCTCTCCTCCTCTCCTCCTCTCTTCCTCTCTTCCTCTCATCCTCTCCTTCTCTCCCTCTCTCCTCCTCTCCTCCTCTCTTCCTCCGCTCCTTTCCGCTTTTCTCCTCTCCACTTCTCCTCCTTTTCCCCCTCCTCCTCTTCTCCTCTCTCACTCCTCCTTCACTTTCCCGCCTTTCTTACCAAGCTATTCTCTTCTTCTTTTCCTCCCTTTTTAGTTCTCCTAATCTAGTCAATACTTCCTTTGTCCTTACTGCTTCCTGTTTTCTAGTCCTGCCCCCTACTCCACTTCCCTTTTTTTGTTCCTTGCCGCGTCTCGTTAATTTTCCTTGCTTCGATCTCATGCTGGCTCTTGTTCTCTTCTCTCCTCCTGGCTTCCTTTTCCTCATCCTCCTCCTTTCCATCCCCTTCTTCTTCTTTTTTGCCTTCTCGTCTTCGTCCTGGGTTTTCCTTTTCTTCCCCTTATTTTTTTCTCTACTCTCCTCCTTCTACTTATTGCCCTTCGTCCTGTCGTTGTCCATCCCGTTCAGAGATTTTCGAGAACGGTTGCGAGCTTGCTCTCGTACTCTTACTGAGAGTATACTCCCAAATTCTCTTACATGGTTTATTAGAGCTTCCCCATTGTAGGTAATATCCTTGTGAGTTCCGAATATATACCTTTTCCTGTTAATACTCCTCAAGCGCCTCTCTGCGATTTGTCGGTACTTCAGATACTTAGAACATGTCTTTAACGGGATTAGCTATCTCAAAGTACAGGGGAAGTATCTAATGTGAATTTTTCGTACTCATTGGTTGTCCTTGTTGGTAACTGTATGCTCGGCAGTTGTATATGATGAGATTCCTTTTCTCAGGCTATGGTAGAAGCCTTCACTAGTTCCTGCAATTTAGATCACTTTGAGTGTACTCCATCTAGATTGATGAAACCAGTCCGGCCCTTCGTAGCCCCTCCACTTCCAACAGTTTAGAGTGTCAGGATTCCGCTGACATTTCTGGGATCAGCTTTCATCTGGGGGCTGACATGTTTCCGATTTTGACCCAGTTTGTTTCTAAAGTTCTAGGTAGCAATTAGGGAATAGGACGCTAAGGAAGATACATAAAGTTATTTTTGGAATGCAATCCACTTTGGAGTGCAATTTACTTAGGACTAGACGATCCAAAATGCAGTTAATTTGCATGTTCAAACCGGCTACGTAGCTGCCACTGGTCAAACTACATAGACTGACATATCTACGGTGCAAGTAAGGTAAGTGAAAACTGAGTGCAGAGCAACTAATTACGGAAGCAAAAGATAGATGTTTACCATCCGCCAATACTGAATTTCCCATCAATCTGAAATCTCATCTATTTGCACTGTTCCATGGAATATCTCATAGATTCCGTCTCGAAACAAATCTCCCTCATCTAAGCGAATTCAAAGTCATGCTCGGCTGGAATGACCCAGCACAAATGACTTGACGTCAAAGTGGATACCGTATGCCTGGCCTGAAGGCTCATTGAGAATGATCCGACGCAACATGGGTACCCATGCTGCCATCCCAACCAAAGGCCCATTCGTTACACGTTCCCGGCGCAGCCAACAAAGACCCAACAAACATTCTACGTCACGTTATGTCATTATATCGAATGAGTTTCGATTTTCTTTGGCGATTCTGATTTTGTTCTGGGCCCCATGATTCTCCACACTTCTTCCGTCATTTAGTCATGCAGATAGTAGATATGTAGAAAGGCATCTGACTACTCATGTATCCCCGTACGTGCGGACGAGTGTGATACTTCATCCCGCGTCACTGTTCAAGGAGTCCTTCTGGCGATGAGTCCACCATTTTCGGGGCGGCCGACTCACATCAATTATGTGATTACTATTATATTCCTTCCATTATGATGTGTTTGATGGATTCACTTGACGGAATGGAATCCATTCATACTGAATTTGGCGTTGATTAGATAAATGATGCATTTGTGTTTGTTCGGGGGTCTCAGGGCGCTTGGAGCGACGCGCCGCGCTTTCAAAGATGGCAACCACCAATTATGAGTATGGACGCGAACATGGCGGAAATCGAGGCTCAAAACTTGGCTCGATAGATTAATGGTTGGCTGTCAGACCTTTTCGGAAGATTAATAGACTTTTTAAGGAGATTCACTTGTATGACGCCGATGAGATTGCCTGATGTTCATTTGTGCAGTTTTTCTATCCATTTCATACGATAATAATGACCATGTGCTTTTTGCTCCTCTCAGGTTTTTTCAGCCCCTTCTTTACAGATCGTTTAGATGATTGACAGCGGCCTTGTAGCATCTTAAAGCCGACGCGAGCCTCTATGACTCCATCTCTGGGATGGAAGTGATGATTTCAGATTGTACGCGGCTGGAGTTAGCTGCACGACAGGCCAATAGATGTGTCGGGGTCAGGGAGTGCGAAGATGACGGCAGCGTTTTTGATTGACATGTTGTGGCATCCGGAACGATTTTTAAATGGTTCCAAGTCGATTTCAGCCCCACACTTTTGTTGCTATGACTACCATGGATGCGGGCATAGTGCGCAACCAGCGATGCCGCGGTATCATGCGGTTTTTTATTCCGGCCGAGTAGTCGCATGTCAGCTTTAATTGCTACCAAGTTTACGCGCTGTCATGATCTTGGTAGGATCATTTTGTTCTCCTTTTTTGCGCTTGGAATTCAGTGATCGATTATGCATGGGTTTTGGTAGCTCTTCTTTAGTTTGCCGGTTGAATGAATGGATTGAGGGAATTGAAATGGTTTGGATATGGCTGTGAAGTGAAGGTAGTCATGTCGACAGTGGCAGGGTATATTGAATATTGACACAAATGTTAATAGGTCTCAGCATTAGATACATGATGGTTACTGCACGGCGATTGTGAATCTGGGTAGAGCTACTTTGCCAAAGCAAGAGAGAAGTCACGCCCTTCGGTTTTTTGCGAGTTCGCGGCGGAGACCAAAACTGATCTGGTGTTCAACAGTGAACAGTACCGAAACAAGAACCCAACTTCATGGTACCACGACATATCAGGTACCGCTGCCATCTGGGTACGAGACGGTACCCACCTTAAGGTTCTTGCCCAAGACCGAGAACTTTATCTGGATTCGGTGTTTAGAGGTAACGTCTTTTAGTGTCTATCTAACACTGAATGAGACGATGCCGGGCTTTCGACACTGGCTTGATGCCCTGGAGAAAGCTATGTTGGGCACAGAGGTGCGGATCTTGGTTGGGGGTGATTTCAAGGCCAGGCTACTTAAATGGGACATGCCTCACCCGGAATCCAGTGGAAAACGAATTATCGAAATAGCAGCGAGAACAGGACTTGGGGTTTTAAACGCTGGATCCATCCCAAAGTTCTGGCGCCCAGGCTGCGAGGGGAGCATTCCAGACGTAACTTTCGCGCCGGAGTCACTGGTGTCGCTGGTGAATGGGTGGCGAGTTCTGGAAGACTTCTCAGCAAGCGGCCATCAATACATTTACATGGTGGCACTGCAGCTGACAGTTAATTTCAGTTATGAACCTAATAACGATGACCTACGGAGATTCCCTGCCCAGAGGGCATCGGACCTGCCCAGAAGGGCATTAAGTCTTCTATATATAGGTGGATACCAGGAATTGTAGATTCTGGAACGAATGTCACATGCTCCACCGCTTAACAGAACGTCTAAACGACCGGTAGGAGGTACGTAGCATATTGGCAGAGTACATATCTGTCACAAGGAGATGAACCGCATTGTACGCAAATTATTCCCTGCGCAGCCCGTAATGGATGATAACGCCTGCGCGAAGAGCGTCGAGGACTACCCCCACTTTTCTCTATAAAAGAGTTGGAAGCAAGAAGGGGTCAGGATTCGATGGCAGAGGTATATAATGCATTTAACATTGCATTGCTTGAAAGAGGGAATTCTTCATTTTCGCTGGAAGATAGCAAGCCTTGCACTGACCAGCAAAGGAAAAGGTGACCCTGAGTTGCCGTCTTCACGTTGACCACTTTGTATGCTTGGCACGGCCAGGATAGTGTTCAAAAAGCTCACCAGAAGTAGATACGTGCTGGCACGGCATGGTCCAGCAGTTCGACTTTGGAGCAGGGAGATCTACTATTGAAGCTGTCATGCAAGTCATGAATACCGTACATTGAGAGGAGCTTGATAGCCACCGAGCACAACGGGTGGTGCTCCTCGTAACGGTTGACGTCAGAAATGTCTTTAATTCCGGAGGATGTAAAGACCTTCGTGGCATACTAGACAATACTTTCCACCTGTCGAGGTATCCCTTATGGATATTGAGATATTATCTGAGGAACCGCTCCCTGCTCTATAATATGCTAAAAGTCAGAGGAGGATGGAGGTCACGTCGGAGGTAGCGCAGGAATCCACCCTAGGGCCGGACCTGTGGAATCCTTGTTGCTGGACATTCTATCGAATAAGTTCAAAGCGGATTTGGCATATTAAAGCGATGGATGAACGGATGGATCACCGTTGATCGTTTCAGCCTTGCACTGGAAAAAATCGAAGTTGTCATTCTGATTCAAAAGAGAATTCCGAACTTGCGTCCCACATCAATTGGCGAATCGATAATAGAGCTAAAACTAACGGCTAAGTACCTTGGACTGATTCTTGGCTCAAATGTGAGTTTTTTGGAGCAAATCAAAGCAGCAGTGGACAAGGCTGCAACTGGAGTTTCGACCTTAAGTCGGCTGATGAAAAACGTCGGAGAGCCTACGTCTTGCAGGCGAAGTCACCTGATGAGCTCAACGCAATATGTTCTTCTCTACGGCGCAGAGGTATGTGCTGACGTTCTTGGCAAGGAAGTATATCGTAAGTATTTTGGTCATGTACAGAAACGAGGAGCTTTACGAATGACGTCTGCGTATCGCACTGTCTCTGCACCGGCCGTGGCGATGATCCCCGTTGCTTTTCCTGCAAAGAAACATTAAGCCGTATACAAGTGCAAAGGAGAAGAGCCAGGTTGCTCATGAATACCGGCAGACAAGCCTGGAAAGGCATGATCTCTTGATTGTTTGTTTTGCAATGAAGATGTGGATCACACCCATTACACCTTTTTTCTTGTGGAATGGGGGATGGAATTCGTTAATAGCTTTATTCGAACACATGGGGATCTCTCTCTAGGCAACATAGTCGGGGAAATTATTATCATTATTCTTTTCATTGTAAAGAAGAAAGAGCTCGACCGGCAGAGGGACCAGATGCCAGGGAGTTCCTGGAATTAACAGTTCCGTTCCTCCTCTCCCATTCCGCTGGTGAAAGGAATTCCCTGATTTGAAGGCTCCGCGACGCGGAAGAGTTCGGGACTGGCCTGAAGTAATGTGACAAATGGTTCCAGGATGGTTCTCTGAAGATGGGGAGGCGTACCGTTTCGGGAGTCCAACACCGTGGGGGTGTGTAAATTCACCCACTGAATGCAGTGCTTAGATATTTTGGCTTTTCTGTCGTCTGCTGAGTTTCGTGGATCCCAGTAGCAGTCATGGCTCCAAAATGGGGGTAGGCTATGGGTCTACCACAGGTTTCCCTGAATTGAATAGCAAATCTAGTAGGTGGGTATGGAAGAACAAGATGATATTAGTCTTTTTATGGTTGGAGCCGAGTTTCAGTGGTGTGTGTTGGAACGCTGGAACACTCGCTCAAATTGAGATTGTCCACCTGTATTTTGGTCCTTACATTTTTCTACTCTAAATTTTTGTATTAAATTTCTTTTGTGTCCTCCGATTTTGTTAGTGTTCTCTCCAAATGTCACTAGTTCTAGATCCAACCTAATCCTGTGGGAGGATGATCAATTGCAGGCCAGTTTTTAAGGTAGTATGGAAGAGTGCACTCTATGAAACTACTCGTATCTACAGACGTTACATTGTGAGGTGAATTATACTGGCTCACTCCTACAGCGAGAGTCCCTCTCAGTGGCTCTTTAATAAGTGGTCTAATTTCTCGAATAAAGCCTACTACATTCCATCCTTTTTGGGATTCGAGTATTTGCGGAATGGTCATCTCTACCCGTAAGGTTACTACCATTAGAACAACATATGTGCATAAAAAAATGAGCATCTTTATGATTTGATGATGACATCTGGTATTAGCCTGGGGTCCATCTCTCTTTGTGAGCATAATCATAACGTTCCTGTCACACGCTTATAGTGCGCATTATCTTCTTCTGTCACTGCTATTCGAGATTATAATCTCGGCGTTCCTTTCAATCGCACAATCCAGGTGTCTCCTCCGGCTGCAACCACGATACTACTGGCATCATGTCAGTCATCGAAGCTTCAACCTTCCCTTATACTTTTGATGTGCTTCTTGGAATTTGTAGTGCTTGATTACTTCCTCTGCATGCTACAATTGGTAACAGCATCTTCCCCATACTGTGCAATAAATAAATGAGGCGGTACCAGGATGACTCATTGGGTGATATACGAGTATCACTCTTTGGTAGCTGAGCCAGCATTTGCTTCTTCTATGGAATCGGCAAAAACTTCTGTATTTATCGTTGTGCTTCCCATTTGATCCTAGGCTCAGTTTCGGGAAAGAACAAAATATTATACTACGAACAGGTTATCAGCCTATTGCCCAGTCTCTAACCTGGTTGATTCAACTCTGATTTACGGCACACCATTTGCTCCATCTCGTCTGGAGCTCCGCATTGTCAAGGGATTACGAGTATGGAGGTGGGACTAGGTGTCAAATCAGCGTGCATCACTTATGTATTTGCTTAGGATTGCAGGGCCGAATCTATAAATTCCACCGGGGCACACATTACCCTTTAACCTCATCCCCTATTTTTGGGTAACCGATAGAACTACGCATTATAAGTTAACTCCCATTTTTTTTTGCTTTCTTGAGTACTGTATGTCTGTCTGTCCTTCTGCTTCTGTATTTATTTTTTTTTGGACGCTGGCTTGGATACGCCAGCGTGTGGAATTTTTGCCCACTAAAATAACCCCTGACCTCCCCCATGTCTCGTCTCACCACCATAAGGTATTATATCCCGCAGCAGAGTCACCCCACTCTAGCTTAGTAATCTTTCATTTCTACGTGGTGTACGTGACCTTTTTTTCTCATTTGCTCTGCCTTCGGAGTCTGCTTTGGATAGATGCGATTACGGAGTCGATCGTCTCTCTGCTCTCTTGACATGCTAGCATTCTTCGCAACAGATTTTCTGGCACCTCTCCTGGAGTCTCCTCTGGGTTCTTCCGATTTTTCACTCGAAATGTCTCACCATAGGGTCAGAGTTCTAAAGATGAGAGACAATGATTTTGCCAGTCCTCATGCATTGTTCGGAGTCTTGGGTTGGTATTAGCAAATTTTTAAGCCAACCTTTAACAGCACTGGTCGCTTCGTATGAGCGTCGGCATCACCCATAACCGCGACTTCCTCCGGACCGGAAGATTAAGAACATCGTTGTACTTAATGTTATACAACAGTGGACCCAGTACAGAGCCTTGTGGAATAATCGCGGAGACGACGTACTCCTTCGGCAGTCATTGGTGTCGTACCAGATCCTCCGTTCTTGTAAATAGCTGTTGATAATAGCAGTGAGATAGGTGGGAATACCAGTCTTCGATAAGGATTCCTGTATTAGGTTTTAACTTTTCAACTTTTTCACGTCCCAGGTCACCACTACGCAATATTTGCTGGTACTATCCTTTCCGTGAATTCCATCGTTGGTCAAGCCAGTAACCAATTTGATAGCGTCAATTGTTGATCTAGCTGTACGAAACCCATACTGTCTACCTGAGAGGGTTTCTTGGCTCTCAACAACCGGAAGTAATTTTTTTGTAGAGTATTCACTCTAGCATTTTTCCACAGGTACCAAAAGACATATAGATCTGTAGGAGGTTGGCTCACCTGTAGGTTTACCAGCAGTGATACAACTTCCTGCCACTTACATGCCGCAGGAAACATCCCCAAGGGAATGCACGCTTCGAACCACTCAGGGAACATATCCGGTGTGGAATGCATGGCACACTTAAGGGCTCTATCGGTTGTGCCATCCAGACCCGGAGTTTTGTTGTTTCCAATTCCCTTGTAGTCCTCCAACAGTTCCTGCGTGGCTACTGGCGGTATTGGCACCACATTCAAAGGTCGCTCGAAGTTGCCAGTGCCCTCCTCTTCCTGGGGGAATAACTCTTAAATGGTTTTCAACAAGAGGGGGGATGGGGCACGTGATTTGCGGAGATGAACGGCCTCTAAACCATTCCATCACGATTCTATGGGCACTTTCCCGCGGGTTTACATTTGCTTCCGAACGGAGTTCGTTAAAACATTTCTTCTTGCTCCGTTGGATGACGAGCTTGAGGGTTTTGCGAGCTTCCTTATAGGCGCGCTCCTTGGCCCCTGGTCGATACTGTATACCGCTTTCTGAGCCGCTCTTTTTGCTTTGTGGCAGGCTGATCGACGGCTGGAAATTTTAGTATTCCACCAATAGTTTAGTCTTCCACTGGCAATGAGCTCCTTCTAGGGAATAGATTTGGGATGCATTGAGTCGCGTGGACAGCTCTTTCCGTAGGTTTGCCCATCTAAAACTTTTGCTGAGCAGTCTGGCATTTTTTTTCGGTTTTGGGTATGATGGTTCTTTGCCCTTTGGCGCCACCCATAGCTCGAAGAAGATTGTTTGGTGATCGTTGTGGGTCCGTTCATCTGTCTGTCTGTTGTCTATCACACCTATTTCGTCGGGAACGGTTAGAGAGTAACATTGTCCTATGTTGAGGGGGGAGGGGGCGTAACATTTTTTTTCACCGGATTTAGCCAAGTGGGGTATCAAATTAAAGGTCTCGGTTGGTACTTTTTCAAGCATATATTAGTTTTGACATTGGTTACGCTTCAAATTAAATCTCGTCACGAGATAAAGATATAATAGAAAAATTTAACTATAAATGAAGGAAATACATAGGAATCTTCCAAGTGAGCCGTAAATTAAATGCGAATCTAATCACTTCGATCCACTCAATAAACTTTCCTAATTTTAAACTCCAATTCCAAGTTCACCCATTTCAATCTCAAGACGGGGGGCGTTCCTCAATTTTCCGAATGGATTCTACGTGCCCAAGAGCTCCAGCAGTAACATTTCATGTGCATGTGTATCTTTTCCTGTAGAAAACCCACCAAGTCTGTTCGGAATCGACACCGTTGCATTGTTGGCAAATGAAATGTCAGTGTTACTTAAGACCACCATTAATTCCCGTTTTCCTTAATTTCTTTCGGTCGTTTATACTTGCTCCTTCCTTCTGGGCTTTGCCATCGTCATCTATTCACCAGAAAAGAAGATCGAAATGTGTCGAAGGCGTGAACCGGGTACCACCCCGAAACATGTTCAAGTACATAAATCTTATTTTAATGTCCTGTTTTTCTTTAAGTAATATGAATTATTGGTGTTGTTGTTGGTGGTGCCGTGGCTCTTGGTCCTTTATGTTTTCCTCTGGATACATGAGGAATGACAAAATGAATGAAAGCAATGAACAAATGAATGAGTATTTTGGGGGCGAGGGAAGATTAACAAGTCAAGTTGGGAAGAATGAATGATGGCTGGCACCATGAATTCGAAAGGTTAACGGAGATAATCTCAAGGGCTTTCATATTGTCTCGAGGAGAGTAGCGATTAATTTGAATTTTATTCGAATGATTTATGGTTGTGAGGCTTAAGATTGCTTGGGGGATGCTTGAGCTTGTGCCAATGAACAATTGAGAGAGACTTAGGGAGTCCTTTTGTGAGGAAAGCCATTAGAGTTAGGTCGGCACGAACACTATCATTTGTATCTTTTAAAAAGTTCATTTTGATTATAAAGATACATTCAATAAGTCTGAACTACCAGAGTCCATTGCATCACCTTGGATGGCCCAGGTCACCTTGCGGAAAGTCTTCTGCCACCCACAGGTGAGAGCATCCATCTGCAGCTGTGGACCTGCTCTAAAAACGCTTCTCCTCATCAAATTGAAAGCCTAGACTAGCTGACATACTGGATTTCATCACCTCATTTACGAATCGGACGGCATTCGAAACGTGCGTTTTCCATTCAACAAAATTTACGATAACTTTTATTATAATGGACATGAACACTAGGCCATAAATTGCCGCCTCAGCTCCAATCCTACACACGTTTTACAAAGTATCGTAGCATTTTGTAATTTATGGCCAACAAGCGGGTCCGGCTGTATCTCCGAGCTACAGGTTTCTGAATTAAAATCCACTTCGTTTTGCTCCTCTTAATCCAACTGTTGAGGTTCACTCCGAAATTGGCTAAATTTCCAAATCTCCAATACAAGTCGGTCTTCATCATCGTCAGCATCATTATCGCCAGATGAAAATGAAAATGGAGAAATAAAAAAAATATGTTGGTGTCAAATAAAAATTGATTTACGATAATTTACATTTGTAATGGACCGTAAGCAATCAAGCTGGCAGCTCTGTCAATTTGTTATTGCTTATTGTTATTTATCGGTGAAACTTTTTCGTTTTCGGGGAATGGAGGTGAAAAGGTAAAAGAAAACTTTAATTGCAATTTGGAAGCTGTGGTGTTGGTGGGTTTTTTTAATAATGGACACTTGGCGGACGTCAGAACTTAGAACATAGTATTCTGGAGTGTTCAAATAATCTACGTATGCATTTCGGAAAAGAGAGTCCAAATCGCTTCAAAAAATAGGAAGAACCTTCATGGTCTCCATTAGGGTCAACCAGAAGACTTCAGGACTGATACGGAATACTGCATTCTGAGGGCTAACCTAACATCCAGAAGCCAAGCATCTCGTCTACCAAGACCGTTAGTGGGTGGTGATAACCACACCCTGTACGAGGCAAACCCACTATTAACAAAACGCTACGCTGGTCAATTTTTAGAAGCGAGGATGATTGCAAAGGGAAACTCCTCACGATCGTGGTAGACGACCGATCCCTGAAGGTAATTAAATGTCGTAGCTGCCTATCAATTACAGATTTGGTAGTGTACCTGTGCATACGCATAGGGAGCAACTGAGGAAGGATACTTCGGAGGACACATCGGATCGAAAGTATACCGAGATCCCGGATGGAATCGCGGAGTGCCACAGTGACTAAGCCTGACCTTACCTAGGGGGGCTCTGTTATGGCGAACATCCCAACCCTCTTATTCGTGGGAACCATATGAGCACACAAACGAACATAAAAAAACCGAAAGAAAAACTAGCGAAGACACATCTCCGTAACACTGAGAGCCATGTGACCACACCTAAGGAGAAAGAAGTTCAAAGTCAACAGAGGCTAAATGGGCAGGACCGTGCGAGGAAGTAGACCTGCTGCCCACTGAAGAGGAGAAGCTGAATCACCTTGATCTAGGCTTTCTAGAGCTGGAGTTGGACTGCGAAACGCAGAAAAGTGCCATGTTGGAGGAGGAGGGTAATGCTTCGACATGGAAAAGGGCTCCAAACACTAACGAGCTAATGGCAAGTACTGAAATAGCCTAGGTAAACCTCCACCATGCAATAGCTGCGTCAGCAATAATCGAAAGTGCTGGATGCACGGAAAATATCGGTAGTGGCTCAAAAACCCTGGCTATACCGAGGGCAGATTCGCGCAGGTAATTTGGGATTCCTCTTGTTAAAAACCCAAAAACAAAACGCTTGCATGAATCTCAAGGAAACTTAAGATACATATGTCTTCCAAAGTTTCAAACTGGCTTGGGGAGAACTCGAGAGGCAGTTGTGGCATCAGAACACTTCCCAGTCCTTAAACTGGTGAAGTTCTGCGAGAGAAAGGCGTTACCACTTTATCTTGGCTGCGATGCCAACGGTCACCATGGAGTCTAGGGAAGCAGCGACATTGATCGAAGAGGTGAGTACCTTCTGGAACTCATCCTCAGTAATAAGTTAGAAGTACGTAATGTAGAAAACACACCAATGTTTCTGAGCAGCACCAGATCAGAGGTACTAGACATATCTCTAGGGAACACTTTGGTGAGCGCTCGATCAAGAACTCGAAAGTGTAGGATGAGCCGTCCATGTCGGATCACATAATAATCAAATTTGACATTGAAGTTAACTCGGAATTAAGTAGAATAATAAGGCATCCCAGGAGAACAGACTGGGACTCTTACACAAGACATCTGAGCGGCAACTTGACTCATCTACAGGTGAGCGCTGACATCAGGAGCGAAATAGAGCTAGAAAGGGTGTCAGAAGGTTTCAACATAATCGTCATTTACGCATATAAGGCCAGCTGTCCGATGTAGACAGTCAAGTCATCAAGGCATGTACCCAGGTAGAGCAGAAACCTTGCCGGCATGAGGAAGGAAATGCGAATACTTTTCAACCGGGCGAGCAAACCAGGCAGTGACAGAGGTATAAAAGGGCATTGAATGCGTATAGTAACGCGATCAAGGTAGCCAGCCAGGGAATTTTGCGTGGGAAACAAACAAACCACAGAAGCATCCACGCTATATACAGCTATAGCTAAAGACATCTGACAGACAATATCTGTCTAAGGATGGAAGATAGGATATTTACTGAGAATGTGGAGGACAGAATGCATCTACTTCTCGCAAATCATTTCCCGGAGTCCTACTCCACGGCAAAAGGCAATAGCATTCTGCCTGGTACCCCAGCAGTAGACAGAAGGGGCGAATCGGATAAAAACTTATGGTGGTTACATTTTTTAAAAAGTTATAGTGCCCCAAACTATTTTTCTCATGTACAATTTTCAGCCCTACTTTTGGACGCCGAGGAGAAGGCAACAAAAGGTCCACAATCTCTCTAAACCAAGTGAAGGTTTAATTTTGAACCCCGTAAGGCAGTAAAAGAGGTATGAAGGCAGAAATGGAGGGTTCTTCTTTTTAAGTTTCGTTGGAAAATTGCTACGGTTACTTCGCTTAGTTATTGCGCTTCAAATGGCCTTAATTTTTACATCACAGTGCCAAGATTTGATTTATCAAACCTACTTTGGGAAGGAAGGGGAGTGACAATGGTATATAGGAGGAGGAAAGAAGTTCCCCTCTCAAACTCCCTTAAAAAATTGTAGCGGTTGCCCCTCCTTCGTGGTGTTTCAATAGCCCCTTAGGCTATATTCATATCGTTAATAAATGCGCGGGTGTGAAGTGGGGTGTGGAGACCGTGCGGGAAGGGGATAGGGGGAGAGTAGAGAGAGAAGACCCCAATTTTCAAACCGCCTTGCAAATTGCAGCGATAATTTCCTTATAAATAAGTTTCAAAACTTCATGAAAATACCCATTATTTGGGGTGTCGTCACTTTTGAAGGGGTCGACTATTGCAAATTTTTAAAGGGACTAGACTAGACTCAACAACCAAAGTTTGTCACGGTAATATGAAAATACCTCTATGTAAGGCGTCAATACTGTAACGTTTTTTTAAACGTGGTTGGAAAGAAAGACCTTCCCCCTCCATATTTTCTGTACCCTCTCTAAGGGTTTGGGTTAAAATTCAAACCTTACCGTTTTGTAAGCGCCATTTTTGACCAGTCGTTATAGAGAGGGCATTCCTTTCATATGCCCTCTTCCCTCCTCATCGCCTCTGGTGTTGGGATTGAACATTCAAACTTTACCACAATGGCTTAAAAATTCCACTTCGGGACATCATAACCTTTTAAGGGAGTGACTACCGCAAGTGTTCTCCAGAATTGCACTGGAGCGCTGTCCATTCCGTCACTATGTACTGCTCCCTCTCCCTCGGAGATGGGATTAAAAAGACAAACATCACCAACCATTAAGAGTTTCAAATTTCATCATCTCCAGAGTGAACCAATGGCGTAGGCGTATGGCTTTTACTGTGGAAAATTAATATCCATTCTCAATGATTTGCGAAATAAACCTGCGAATGATATATGGACAAGGGTAAGAGATGTCATAAAAACCGTCACGAAAGGGAGCGGAAGGCCATAAAAGAAGAGCCAAGAAACCGTCGGTAGGAAAAGTATTCACTAAAATTCTGGGACATAGGTTGAAGTCCAATGCGGAGAAAGTTAATGGGTAGTGCTAGGTCGGTTTCAGAGGTGAACACTAAACAACAAATCAGCTCTTTACCGCGAAACTGTACAAAGTTATGCTCCGGTCAACAGCGCTTCTATTGTTTTCAATTGAGCATTCTTTCTGGGAAGCCTTTCTAAGAATAGGTCACACATAACTGCTGATGCATGAGCGGTCACTTCTATCTCATTGCCTTGCATAGCGCCAAGAGAACACCATTGGATTTTGCAAGCGAAAGAAGTTCTCCTAAAGGCAGAGAGTGTCCTGTTAGTTTATTGACGAGAATCAAGGACCCTTCGTCTTAAAACTGATAAACCGAGCCCAACCTGCCTCTCTCTTTAGAATTTGTTTCGGGTCGTAATAATGCCTGACTCATACATAGCTTATACAAGAAGGATGATAGAGAAATTAGGGGTTTAAACTACCGACATGCTGGTCTATTGTATTTTAACGGAAGCGCTAGATGTCGCGATTGCATAGTAGTTTCGAATGACCTTCAGGTTATCTTAGTTAACGATGGCAGATAAAATTAACTATAAAATAAGCTATCTCCTAGATTTTTAACTGTAGTTGAGATCAGCTCAGGAGTGGTCGACATCACGGTGGCAACCCCTGGTATGGCGGGTCTTCTCAGAGAGTGGTAGGTATCGAACAATATCGCGCCTTCAGACCACCAGGCATTGATTGCGTAACGCGAAAGCTAGTGATGAGCCCCCGAGTTACGATCACTGGGAGTCACTTCAAGTCTATTGGCGGAATTGAGGAGCTAACTTCGATGATCAAACGATGAACGAAGCTTTCAAAAAAACCCTACCTACTTAGTTCGCCAAAGAAGAGTAAAATGTCATGGTGGATTTGGCATCATTGAGGAAAACGACAAAAGCCTGAGCTCTGATGCCTGATTCAGTTGTTGCCTCGAATTGGAACAAATAGGTTCATAAAGCCCTGAGGAGGAGCATAAGGTCGGCTAAATCTTCATCAGTGAGCTGCTTGTGGCAGCGAACCCACTCGAAGTCACCTCGAAATTAAGGGAGATGCTTGCCAAAGAATGTAGCCTATAGTTGGGTAACCTACATTTGCAGAGGGACGAATACACATAAAGCTATAAGAAAATGGTAAATCATGTTATTGTTGAAAGCTCCCCAGGCAACATCCAAAATCACAAATCAAGGCTGGGATGTGGCTGTCTTTAATCGAAAGACTGGACTTTGGCATGCTATCATAGAAATAGGGTAACTTGAATAAATAGAGAGAGTAGTTAACTCGTTCCATAGATGCAAATCAGCGGGCCCAGTTGATACCATCCCTGGCCTAATAATAAAGGCAATTGAGGCCCTAGTTCTACACATTTCGAATATATTCTTCCAATGGTACACACTTATACTTCTACTACCTGGTATGATGTGAAGGTTGTATTTATTCCCAAATAAAAGGAATCGGCATACAAGCAGGCAAAAACTTCCTTCTAACTTCCTTTCTTCTAAAAAGGCTGTAAGAAGAAGAAGAAGAAATGTGTGATGGATATATACATTCCTAGCTGGTTGTTTCACTGTAGATAGAATACATACTTGAAAGGCCACGAGGATGGAACTCCAAGAGCTTACGATAAAAATTGAGAAGACGCTATTCGAAAAGGAATGCCTCTTGGGACCATTCAAGAATTCGAGGGTGCGTTCAATTATACCTTGTTAAGACCACCTTGCAGGAGTGCAAATTCTGTTGGTACAAACAGTTAGGATTTAGAAAGTATCTTGACCCATAGTTGAACTATATCCAGGAGCAATATCAGAGATCCTACAGAAGCCAGGTCCGACCTGTGTGCACACTCTCATAGTTTGGTGGCGGAAGCTAAACTATGCGAACAGCACCAAAGTACGTCGATCGCGGCACTCGAATATATTCTAAATCCATTTATAACATTAAGCATAAAGGTTTGATGATACGTGGAAAGGCGGTCAATGTTATATTGCGTTTGAAATCGCTATGACGGGTGGTTCTGACTGCGGTTGACCATATGGTTTCCAGATTTTTTTCTAAGAAGACATACTCTGTCGTAATCATCAAACGGGTGGTCAATGGGTAGTACAGGCTCTAGCGAGAAACCCCGGAAACGTCTGCTGAATTAACACCAACAGCTTTACTATCAAACTTTATCTCCACCTATTTCTCCTTTGCTGGGTGTTCTTTCTTATCGACGGAGAAGGGTCAGTTTCCTGGAGAAGAGCCACTGCACCACATGTTATAGCGCCCATCGAGTAAATCAAGTGCTCAGAGTAGGTTTCTTAGTCAGCCAAAAAATGAAACCTGCTGTGAGCCTCATTAACGTTCACACCCCTACAGAGGAGACTGAGGAGTCGGAGGAGGACACCTCCTACGAGGCAGTAGAATGAACCCTCGGAGCCTGTCCCAGGTATGATATCAAAATCATACTTTGGGATTTTAACAGTCAAGTAGAGACGGATTTCGACGATTCTTTAGCGATTTCGACGAATTTTCATTCGGCATATCTTCCGGAGTAATCTTCTTCAGTTTCTTCATATGCGACGTGGCGCCTGCTTCATTGTTGCCAACCTGGGAAGGAATACTGCCACCATGTATGTCCTTGTATGCCCACTCAATGTTGACAATTTTTCTCCTTCCCAAACTTAGGGACCATGGTCTTAGGCCATTCTACCGTGTTATGAGTCGTGCAGTCTACTAATATTAGACCTGGTTGAAAGTGTATTTGCTACGGAAATGGCTGAATAGAAGAGAAATTCTAATTCCCTTGTTCGTGCTAGTTTGAAAGCCTATTTATGTGCCGATCACAGCGACACTTTGAAAAAATACGAATTAAATAATTATCACTCCTGCCGCAGCTTCTCCACTTTCGCACAACACAGGGACTGAAAATTCCAAACAGATTTTCTCAATTCTCAATTTTCTCTAAAATCCCGTCTGCTCATGCCGGCGGTCTAAATTAGAAGAAAAGAAATTTGCGCGTCGGCTTTGTGCAAACCGTCTGCTGCGGTGACGGCAGTACAGTGCACCGGCGGAGGCAAGTTCACCATGGTAATGCAGTCTTGGTTCATACCTCCGATGTGCCATTACACCAGTATAGCCAACATTGGGTGTTCTTTGGAACGATCCCTTATTGTGGGCTGACCTCAGCTGGTCTTCTCATTTATGGTGTAGGGGTTAAAGGCTTAGGTCTGCAGTGTACTGCTAACCCCCGATAATATTAAATAAATGCCTCGATCTTTCTTTGGTACGTAACGGAACGCTGGCAGGCCTTGATATTTAGGGAAGAAAGTTGGACTGTGAATAGATGAAAACACAGCGAAGGTTATAACGGAAACCGGGAAATGGACGAGTTACCTGGTGTTTTGCGAATCACTTGGGTCTCACTGCTCCTAGGGCATAGGTAAGACAGCGTCTGACGAGTTGCCTTTGCTCTGGTACGAAATCGGAAAGCGGTCTTAGCTTATTTTTGAAGCTTGGACTCTACGTGCGAAACAAAGGGTTCATGGACGAAAGAAAAGGGATTAAGTTGCTCCCCATTGGGCCTGGTCCGACATTAAGTGGATGCGGACTTACGATCGCTCAATCATTAAAAAAAGTAGTTGAAGAAGAAGAAGAAGTGAATTATGAAGTGGGGCTGATGAAATTGGTGGTCGGAAAACAGAGGAAAGGTCGAAGGATGCAGTCGACACTGACGAACTTATTCATTAGAGACAGCTGGAGGTAAATGTAAAACTCAGGCCTGAAATGGGCTACAGCGCAGCTGTTGCACTCCAAGTTATAATATCGTGAGTTCTTCCTTCTTCCTCTTTATTTAGTTTCGGGCTTTCTATGGTGCAATCTTGGCAACTAGCGGTTAGAATATTCTTCCGAAATTTTGGTACCTCCAAATAAAATTCACGGGATAGGCAAGCCCCTTCAAAGGGGGATGCCTAAGATTCATTAAAATTCATGTACTTTTCCTTAGGTCAATCACAGAAATCCTACCTCTGTTCTCCTCAATATTGTAGAAAGGAGTCATAAATTCAGTAGGAAAAGGATATGTTATTCTTTCACATTTTCGTCTTATAACAGGTGACAATCGAGGCTTGCCAGTCGATCATAAATACGAAGTTAAAATGGGACGTAAATGACATTAATATTTTTCATCCTCGGCTATATTATCCCAAGCACGGAGCCAACTCCAGCCCAGCCTCTTTGTCGCTGTTATTTACGTTAATTTGATGAAGCAGAAGACAGTCCGTAGGTGCAGCTAGATTACATAAAAAGCTCCTGTTCACACATATCCTTGCGGCAGTCAACAAATTCGCATGGAATCGTTTTATATGCTTTTTATATGCTTCTTTGCCATTCCGCACATTTCTCTCCCATCCTCCGGTCTCTTCCCTCTGGTGTATTTTAAAAGCAGCCTCCTTGCTCGTCTGAAATTGATAGGAGTGTAAAGGCGAAACTTGTGTACCATTTAAGGATAATGGCTTCCTTTTTATACGAGTATAATGTCATAAATTTTTTCTGCTATTTAACCATACACAACGAAGTAGCGACATGAATACCATCAAGACCAACAACGCCAACAACCCCGGGACGAAGCAGAAATGATAGAGGCATATCCGGAGACCATATCAAAATTTCACTTCACATCGGATGCCAAGGTGATTGTAATAAAAACTGAAATGGTAAATTTGAGTGCCTGGAATGCTTTCGGCTCCCCTTTTGCTATTCATCCATCCCTTTATCGTGTCCCTTTTGATTATAGTATTTTTATTTCGCGAAAGGTGCCGAGGAGAGGATTGAATGCAAGAATGGCAGGTCGTAAGTTAAACCTCTGGAGAGTGTGGGACAGATAGACGGAAAGCAAGGCAACGGGCGAACCAGAATCACGGGGATGCCAAAGAGCGAGTTATGAATAAAACACATTATGTGTCATAAAAATTTTAAGGACACATTAAAATATGATATACGTGAGGCGGATGATGAAAAAAGTGAATGGAGTCGTAAAATTTTAAAGACTGTCATGGGTTCAAACATCGAATTTTAAGGAAGAGGTAGGAGGGTGGCGACGGCTGCCATTTAGTTTATGAGAATGTTCCTTCGTCGTTGAATTAAATATAAATATGAGCTACATATGCACATCTGTGATGTCATCCATTTAAAAACTTGTCATAAGGGGAGCTTCTGTGGACCACTTTTTTAGAAGTGGAAAATATGCTGTCGAGTTAAATCATAACTGTCGGTGGATATTTCCCTTAGGAGCTGTGCCGGTTATTATGCCTATCAGTGGCCTCTTTTTAAGTGTATCTAGTTTAAGAGTTTCGCCTGTCTAAAATCGATGACTTCGTTGCTTAAGGTCCCAGTCTCATATCATTCTCACAGCACACCATTGCTAATTCCAAATTCAGCCCTCGATCTCTTTTGTTACCGACAATACTTTTGTGCCCCCTATCTATTTATCGTAATCCCGTTTTTCTCCACCCCAGATTAGATTTGGTTTGTGATGATTCGTCAATTTTTAATGCTGTCTGATCATCCTCATCAATGGCGCAAGAACCGGTATCTGGTTTAGGCCTGCCTTAGTAAGGAACTCCAGACATCCTGGCTTTGCGCCGAGGTACACCAATTCGATATCCATCGCTTCATCTCAGGCAGAATCTGCTTCGTAGGCAGCCAAAAATTCTCCGGAGTATTCTTCTCTCGACTGTGGCCAAGAGTTGATTTTTTTCGCTAAGAACCCAGGTCTCCGAGGAATATATAAGGACTGGCAAGGTGGTAGACCGTCGGAGGGAATATGGATGACACAGAAGATAGTTTGGCTGAAGTACAATAGTCTGTTGACTTAGAAGATCTGACATCCCTCGCCTCGGATTCCCTCTATGTATCCTAGTCTTAGTCCCACCTTTTCATCTGAAATGGGTATCTCAGAATGGAAGTAGACTTTGAGCTCTGCTAAGGATACGTTGAAAATGTCTGCATTACGTGTGTTATAAGACGCAGGACTACAGGTGATATCGTTAGTGAGGAAAGGTAAAAAAATGTGCATAAATCCAGATAGGATCTACGCTGTTGTAGGAAGGGGAGGTTTAGAAAGCGGAGGCGGAAGGAGTAGTCCACACGAGGGAAGCTTTCCTTAAAGAAGAGGGAACCAGTGAATTTACGGTGCACATTTTCAAGGGCAAGAAAATCACAGTTACGAGAAGTTGACCAGATCACGGAGCAGTACCCGAGGGTATTCCTCACGAGGGAATTGAAATCAGCTAAGGAAGGTTAGATGGAGTCAAAATCAGAGGAGAAGCGTAGTATAAAGCCTAACAATTTTGTCGCTCGGTTGGTGACTTCGAGGTAATGGGTGTCAAAGAGGAGCTTATTGTCGAAAGTGACTCCGAGGTCTTGAGTGGAATTTAAGTAGGATAAGGAATGTCCGTTAAAAGAGTAGTTGCAAGAAGTGGGTGATGATTTTAAGGAGTAGCATAGATAATGACACTTTCTGACGTTTAGCGCTAAGCTATTATTCGAGCACCAACGAACCAGAGTGTCTAGGTTAGATTGAAGGGAAACACAATCCATAGGCGACGATATAGCGGAAAACAGCTTAAGGTCGTCTGCTTAAAGCAAACAGGGATAAGTAAGGAGGGGGGGAGGTCATTGATAAAAAATATAAATAACAAAGGGCCAGAATATATCTCTGTTGGACGCCAGAGGAGAAGGAGATAGAGTGGGAAGTGCAACCGTCAAAAGAGACGCGGCAGGATCGGTTGGAAAGGGATGAGGCAAGCCATAAAGCAAGTGGTATGGGAACGCTTAGAGATGAGAGTTTGGAGAGAAGTATCTTGTGATTTACAGTGTCGAAGGCTTTAGCGAAATCAGTGTAAATGGTGTGTACTTCTTGCCGTGTATCTATACATTTGGCGACAAAGTTGGTAAAGTCAAGCAGGTTGGAGGCAATGGACCTACGCTTAATAAAGCAGTGTTGTTCTTTCACTATGTGGTGGTCAAAATGGGTGGACAACCAGTCGTTGACATATCTTTCCAGGATTTTGGAACAGGAGGAGAGGAGGGGAATGGGACGGTAATTCTTGGCAAGCGTACGATCGCCACTTTTGTGAATGGGGATGACGAGAGCCTCTTTCCACAAGCCGGGAAAATGATTCTCTTCGAGGCTTTTGTTGAAAATAAGAGAGATGGGAACAGAGATGGACTTGCTAGTTTTGAGCAAAAACAGGTTTGGAAGACCATCGTAGCCAGGTCCAATATTGGCATCAAGTTTGCCAATGAGGTACTTGACAAGGATAGGGGTAAAAAGGGGAATGGTAGGCGATGCGGGGCAGGCCACATCCACTATTGGGAGGGATTCGGAGGAAGGACGGGAAACACAGACTGGGGAAAAGTAGCGGCAGAGTAAATCACCAAGGGAGGGGGTCAGCTGAGGAGCCGGAGAATTTAATGGATGGAGGAGATAGTTGGACAGGACAGTGGGAGTTGCGAATATGGGATTAGAAAGGCTTGACGTTTCCGCGCTTTAGTGAGTCTTCAAGATTGCTCAAATATTCGTTTCTGGACTCACGTATTAGGAATTTGACCGAAGAACGAAGAGATTTGAAAAAAAGTCGGTCAGTATAGGCTCTAGAAGACAAGAACTTCTTCCTCGCAATGTGTTTTTGAGGAAGTTTTTTGTGGACTTCAGTGGTGAACCAGACAGGGTAAGACCGTAAGCACTTAGGAGAGAAGGAAACGTAACAAAGAAGAAGATCAGATAAAATGATATAGAAGGTGTTAAGTGCTTGGTAACACGTCAATGGAGAGAGGAGGGGAACCCAGTTAATTGCCGCTAGGGCTGTGTTCAGACCTTCGAAGTTCGCCTTACGAAAGTTGAACTTGGTAGGCGACAGGAGAGTGGAGTCGGAATATCTGAGCATCGAACTTGAGAGCAGGATGATAGGCGTCAGGGGCAACTTAAGACGAGGAATGAGGGGATTGGGAAAGGTAGGTTAGAGAACACAAGATCAAGAGTGTGATCGAAGTAATTTTTAGAAAGGTTAAATTGGAGGGTGGCGTAAGTGTACATGAAAGTGGATAGGGAAAGGTAAGGGGGTGGAGTTATTAGGGAGGGAGGGAAGGCCAGGAGTAATGCGCCAGGGGACATGGGAAGATTAAAGTCACCACAGAGGATGAAAGGAAGTGAGGGGAACAAAACGATTAGGACCTCCAATAATCTGTCGAGGAAATCCTCATACAGAGAAGGAGGGTTGAGGCAGGGAATATATACACACGATATGATAAAGGGGCATACGTTTGGCGGAATGACTCATATAGTGGCAGAATCGCTGGTGGAGAGAGAAATATGTTTTCTACAGTTAAGAAGGAAGAGGTTAGGAAGCCTATCGGGGCCAGATCCGACACTGAGGTCAAGATTACCAATGAGGAACTCAACCAAAGAAGGCATAAGGAGAGGAATGGCCAGAGATTCAGAGCTGTCTGCAGTTATGAGAGGTGTAGAAGGTGGAGGGCTCGAGGGAGAAAACACCGAAGAGAAGTAGGTGCAGAGAAGGTCGCAGGAGCGTTGTGGTGAGTTGGCAGTGGAGTCAGCGAAACTGATTGAGGAAGGGAGAGATTGAGTGGGATTACGAGAATTACGAGCATGAGGCCAAAAGGGTTTTATATTACCGCGAGCAAGGGCGGCTTCGACGCTCAACACAATCAAAAGGAAAGCGAGATGAGGAGAAGACGAGTTCGGCGGGGAGTGTATCTTTTATTGCAATTAGGACTTCATCGCTGGTGGACTTATGAGATGCACTCCGGTCCCTGTCACAGCGGAAAGTGGAGTACCCTACCTACCCTAGCCACACTCTAGTCAACCCTTAACAGCACTGATCGCTTTGCATGAGCATAACTCAGCACTTTCCAGATACCTTGCGACCACAACCAGCGTAACCACCCATCGTGGCTTCCTCCGGAAGCGGGAGATTAAGGACATCATTGTACATGACGTTCCACAGCAGTGGGCTCAGTACGGAGCGCTGTGGAACACCTGCAGAGACAGCATACTGTTGGGGTCCGTCATCAGTGTCATATTAAAGCCTCTCTTCTTGTAAATCGCTGCAAGACAAGTGGGAATACCTATCTTCGCCAGGGATTTTCGTATTAGGTTCCAATTGGCCGAATTAAATGGATTTTTCACATAAAGGGCCACCACCGTGCCTTATTTGCTAGTACTGCATTTTTCGTGGATTGAATTTTCGGCCAAGCCAGTAACCATTTTGATGGCATCAATGGTTGATCTGGCTTTACGGAACCCATACTGTCGATCTGAGAGGCCTGTCTGGCTCTCAACAACCGGGAATAATCTATTATAGATTACTCGTTCTAGCGTTTTCCCCACAGTGTCCAAAAGGCAAATAGGTGTGTAGGTTTGCCAGCCTTAGGTAGTAGCAATAACTTCTGCCGTTTCCATGATGCAGGAAATAACCCCTCGGATATGCACGCTTCAAATGACTCAGCGAACATGGCCGGTCGGGGTTTCACGGCAAGGTTAAGGGCCCTATTCGACACGCCATCCAAACCCGGAGCTTTGTTATCTCCTATTCTAGGCCATATTTCCAGCAGCTCGTCACTGGTAACTAGCGGTATTGCCTTCGCATTCAGAGGTCGTTGGAAACTGTCTGTGCGCTCCTCTCGCAGGAGGAATAACCCCCTGGATAATTTTTAACAAGGGTGAAGAACACGTGATCTGCGGAGATGAGCGGCCCCTGAATCATCCCATCATAATTCTATAGGTGCTCCCCCGCGGGTTTACGACTGTTTTCGAACAGAGTTCCTTAAAGCATTTCCTCTTGCTCCATTTGAACGACGAGCTTGAGGGTTTTGCGGGCTTCCTTATATGCGCGCTCTTTTTGCCTTTGGTCGATTCTGTCTACCACCCTCTGAGCCGCTCTTCTGGCTCGGTGACAGGCTGACCGGGAATAAGCACCTCCTAGACATGGACGCGTCACACGTTTTGGCGATGCATTGGTCCACATGGGCAGCTCTTTCCGTAGAGGTGCCTGGTTTATTAGGTTGGTCTAGCCACTCCTTTATGAAGGTCTGCTCATTCAGAGCTTTAGCAGACTAGCCTGACATCTTTCTCGGTTTCAGGTATGATGGTCTTCTGCCCAACTTGAGTGCTGGCTTAAGAATGAGAGATCCCTGGACCACAACCGTGGAAGTATTTTGCTTCCCAACTGGCCCGGACTGAGGACTTCCTCAATTATTAGTAACGCTTTTCGGCAATGCTTTATTAATGCCAACCACTGTCTACCATTTCCACTATTCATTTCAATCCAAAGCTACTTATTTCCATCTTAAAAGCACGTATCCGCAGTAATTTATAATTTGTTAGACATCGTGCCGCCAGATATTCCAAAAATAGCAGTTAACAGGTCGCGATAGTGCGTGACTGATAACATATAAAACACTCATTCGGCCCCAAACGGCAATAACGAACATAAGCTTTTTTTCCGCATGATTTCTACGGTTAAGTAATGACTTCAACACTATTAAAAATTACTTATCATCGGTAAATAAATATAATAATAAATTGGATCACGATAAAAGTGGAAAATATCTTATTTTTAGCTGAATGTTTACCGAGAAATTATAAAAGTACGAGACAATATAAGACTAATAACCGTCAATTCATCTTCATCAAGTCTAGATAATTGGTTTGGATGCTCACGCGGCCAGATAAGATATGTCTTTTTATACTACATGTGTACGGTTGGAATGGAAAGATAGGTTAGTACAGGGTGGGGGCTAGTATACTTGACCTGGTTATTGGCCGTGTTTGCTTCCAGAGGGTATCCATGCCAAAACCTTTCTCTGTTTCTGTATGCCCCGTAATTAGCCGCTTTTCAATACACCAAATTAAAAGTCGACCGAATTGCTGGTATAGTGGTTTCGACTGCTAATGACTGCGTCCAGATAAAAGAGACCGCCTGGCAATCAACAATAGAATCCTTGACATGTTCACATGCTCAAAACATTATTAACACCTTCAAGACGACTGGCAGCTAATTGATCACAAATGCATGACTTGTGGGCTAGTCAGATGCTTGTTGAAATCAATAATATGTTTAGTGATCACGTCCGGATTGCTACCAGGTCGGTGTTGCATGGTAATCTTTTCACTGTCAGATAAATTGCTCCTAGATTACATGCATTTGCTTTTTTAGATACTTTTTTTATGCCGACAATAGCAATCATGTTTTATGTCCAAACGAACATTTGAAATGTTTTTCAATCAAGTGCCTATCAAGGTTTGTGTCAAGAAATATTACAAACATATATTTCTCATCTAATTTTTAAAGTATCTGTCAGGGTAACAAGATGGCGGACGATGCATGTGGCGTCTGTAACGGATAGCAAGCAACAATCATGGCGTCCATTACCAAGTAGCTGCGTTATCGACATTTTGATGGTAGCCTACATGTTTCCTTGTTGTTTTCGGTGTCGGTGCGTATAATGAACACTAAATACAGACTCTTGTTTGAACTACCTGAGCAGTTTGATTACAAACAAGTTTTCGATATTCAGAGAAAATCAAATGATATAAAAAAAAATTGTATGTTGAACAGACAGAACGACAGACAGACGGACAACTAGTGCCGTGTTGTGCACGGAAATGATGTTAGCTGTCATTTTGATTGGTAAAAATTGTTGAGATGATAAATTCAATCAATTTATCTTATTAATATTGCGTGTCAGGTTAAACACTTAACATGCCAATCAAATTGCCAAATAACAAATTATATTTCAATGTGTTTGGTCAGAGAATGATTACGAGCGTGGATTGAATGAGGCGTTGAATTAATAAGAAGAAATGCATTTTGAAATAGAAAGTGGCTGGGATCAATGAATTGATGGAGATAAGGGTCATGGGGTTTCCAATTGTTTGGTGTATTGTTGCGGAAAATGAATTTATGCAGACTCATCAGGGGATGTGCAATGAATGAAGAATGATTTTCTGGATATTGGATAAATTTGACCTGTCATTTGAGAAGTAGCCTGGAACCATTTGACAGATTACTTCGGACTAGCCCTCCCGCTCCCCCGACCTTGGGAGCCTTCAAGTCATGCAATCCCTTTCACAAACGGGAGGGGAGGGGAGGAAGGGAGTTGTTAGTTTAGGGAATACCTTGCCATCCGGTCCGGCCGCCGATCGAGTTCAATCCTCTTCGCAATAAGAAGAGCCCGAACATAATGCGCAACACAACTCCAGCTGCCAGCGTACTTCAGTATCTTTCTGAAAATATCGTCTGGAGAGAGCTCCCCTGTGTCTGCATAAAGCTGCTGACGAAAGCCGTTCCATCTTTCGCAAGAGAAAAAGGTGTGTTCAGTAGATAGTGCCTTTCCAATCCTGTGCAGGTAAGACCGAAAATCTCCATGCTTGCTTAGAAGTTGGGTAAGAAAGTAATCAATCTTACCTTGTGTTCGGTTCAGCCACAGGTCTAAATTGTCTATGAGCCGCGCAGTTCATCTGCCCTTTGGCTCATTTTGCCAAGAGAGTTGCCACTTGATAAGGGTGCGTTGACGTTGTTCACGGGCAACCATCTCTCTTAAGTTTTTGCCCTTACCGCGATAGATAGCTTTACGGCCTTTGTCAAGGAGGGCAACCGGGATGACTTCCGCATTCACCATCACGGCCGGTTCTGAGAAAATGCGATAAACAGACGCCACTCGCAGAGCTCCCCGTCTCTGCACTTAAGCAAGGCGCTTACGATACACCTCCTTGTGAAGGGCATCTCCTCATACCTCCGCGCCATAGAGCAAAACTGACTGCATTGCTCCCATAAGGAAAAGCCTCGTAGTAGATATAGAGCCTGCAACATTCGCCAATAGCCGACTCAAGGCTGAGACTTCAGCTGCAGCCCTGTCCGCTGCTGCTTTGATTTGCTCGAAGAAGCTAATCTTCGAGTCAAGGATTAGACCAAGATATTTAACCGCTGGTTTTGACTCTATAGCAATTCACCAATCAATATGGAACGCGGGGTCGGGATTACCTTTGTCTTTGTCTTTGACAAGATGACTACTTTGGTTTTTCCAGCGCAACGCTAAAACCATGAGCAGTCATCTATCCGTTTACCCGTCACACCAATAAAGCAAGTCCGGAAACACTGCGTCCGGAAACAAGTGCCGCAACGTGGTCTGCATAACCGACCCGGCGTAACTCTTCCGGGATATCGAGTTTCAGCACACTATCGTAGGAAGCGTTCCAGAGGTGCGACCCTGGGATGCATCCCTGCGCTACTCCCAGTGTGATTTCTATCCTCCTCTAGCATCTCATAGAGCAGGGAACAGTCTTTTAGATAATCCCTCAATATCCACAAGAGATAGCTTGGCTCGTAAAATGAGTTTTCTAATGTGCTTAGCATATCTGCCCATCTTACGGAATTGAAGGAATTTCTGAAATGAAGTGTTATGAGGAGCAGTATCTGTCGAGATTGGTGGCTGTGTGAATCGGCTCGATAAACGGCGTCTACGACCTCCATAATGGCATGCACTGCGGATCTCCCTGCTCTGAACCCGAACTGCCTTGGGGATAAGTCCCGAGCAGCGTGGATCGCTTTAGTGAGTCTATTTCCGATAAGTTTCTCGAGCACTTTTCCGGCCGTGTCAAGCAAACACGGCGGTCGGTATGCAGACGGGACCTCCGAGTCCCATTACCGTTGTTGATCAGCGCGAGTTTGGCTACCTTTCAGCAGCAAGAAAAAATGACCTCTTCCAAGCAAGTGTTAAACGCCCCAAACAGCAAGTCTCGTCGTTGGCGGAATATCAGATTGTAAACTTCCGCTGGTATGCCATCAGGACCAGGCGCATTTTTGCTTTTCATAGTGAGAACCGCTTCTTCGAGCTTTCGAAGACGCTTTCCGCGCTGTTGACATCAACCCTTACAGGATGTCTGGGGAATAATGCCCTGTATGGGAATGGCTATTGTATATACGGTCCACCTAGTCGGTATTTAGTATGCAAGCCTTCCGCAGGGCCTCGATTTTCCAGGTAACAAGCTTATAGCCAAGTCCTTACTTACCTCGCTGACCACGTTCTGTCAGCCGCGAGGTTTGCTTTTATTTATCGCACTGCGGAGTCTCGTTTTTGCTGATCCATACTCTACCTTTATGGTGCATGTCTCTTCATTGGTGTGTAAATATTGTACCAAACGGCGGAGCGTATGATACTCCTTCCGTAGTTCGGAAATTTCTGCCGTCCTCAGTACATAGAAGGTTTTTCGGGGCTGGAACCCCTGGGGGACATGAAAGCCTCAAACGCCGTCGTTATCAGGTTCTTCACTGAATTTACGATGGTATCAGCTGCGACGCTATCACCCTCCGGAGCGCCCTGAAGCACGATTCTACCTATTCCAAGAGCTTCGATCAACTTCCCGATGTTCATCCTCGCGACATTCCACAGGCACGAGGAGCGTCGCATTGGAGCACGCTGGTAAGTAGCGTCAACTTTGAACGCGATGTTCTGATGATCACTTGCCGAGAAGTCTTTCGGTGCTCGCCATCCGTCCACTGATCATCCCAGAGATTCCTACGGAAAAGGCTCCCTCCAAAGCTGGCCTGTGGAACGTTGGCATGGTTCCGGTGTTTAAAACTACGAGCCCGATTCTTGCCGTCATTTCCGAAATCCGCTTTCCTCTGGAGTCCGACTGAGACATGCCCCAAGGGTCCTAGCACTAAAATCACCGCCTAGCAGGGTTTGACCCTCCGTGCCCGAAACGGCGTCCTTTAGAGCATCAAGCCGCCGCCGAAAGTCCGGCAACGTTTCGTTCGCCGTCAAGTAAATGCTAAAAAACGTTATCCCTAAGTACTGAATCCAGACGAATCCATACCCTCGGCGTTTGGCAAGAACACGAATTCGTTCGTCGTTCCGAACCTAGATGGCGGCGGTGATCGATAAGTCGAGATGCCATGAAGCCGGGTTTTTGTTTCGGTATTGCTCGCTGATTAGCACCGGATCAGCATTTACCTCCGCAGCGAACTCCAATGGCAACTGGTGAGCGGTTGCACTCCGGTGCATGTTAATTTGTAAAATGCGGATCATGCCATTCACGCCCGAGTCCTTACCAGTTCTACTTAAAAGACTGGTCACCGTCTAGAGCCCGCAGTGTGTGCGACTCTTTCACCGGACGCACGACTCTCTACAGAGAACGCAACTTTCGCTTTCATTGCAGGTCTTCGCTTGGTGACCTTCCTGGTCGCATCTCCGGTATGCTGGTATCCTGTCCGGTCCCTTGCAAACTGCTGACGTGCGTCCATAGTCCAGACACCTGTAGCACTTGGTGGGGACTATCCGCATTCGTACCCTGCATACTACCCATGCAACTTTGATTTTCCCGCAAGGTTTAGGCTAGAAACAAGTACCCTCTCCCCCCCCCCCCCCCCCCCCCCAATAATCCCTTAACGGCTTCGCAGAACGTACTCTTACCAGTCGTATTTGGGCCCAACGAGCACTCCGCTACCCCTCGTTTTCCGTATGCAAGGCCTCTCTGCTCCGTTGTCTTCGGGTTTCATTCTGTAGCAAATTTCACTACTTCTGCAAATGTTTTGCTTTCCGTGGTCTGAATGAGCAGAGCCGACGATCTAGTCCTTCTTCATTTTCTCGTCTTTTCTACTCCTGGCTTTTTCTTTACAGCCTCCAACGGTCTTACTAATAAACCGTAGAAACAAGAACACTGTGAAAGTGGAAGTCGGTGGATATATGGTCGTCTCAAAGATGGGCATTAAATAACTTGGGGATGATGATTGATGCGAAACTGAGCTTTAGGCAAGACCTAGAATATGCATGCCAAAGGACGGGACAATGCTTCCAAAAATGTTGTCAAATATTGACGGATCGAAACATTGTCGGAGGTGGCTTCTAGCTGGATCGGTGCTATAAACTCTGCTTTATGCGTGTGTGAGCAGAGGAGCGTGAAACCTCGCACAGGCAGAAGTAGGTAAATTCGGTTTACTGGTTGGTGGCTTTGGTGGTTTGCAGCGCATTGCTATGCAAAAAGTACTCTGAGGTGGCGGTGAGGAAGACGGGGCAGCAATTTTGTCACCCAAACCAAAGTCAAGTGACCGAGGAGAACCTCAATCTGCAGCGGGAAACGCTGTGTTCACTATGGTTTGCTGGTCGTGATGCATTAGACGAATGTTCCAAACGCCTAATCAGGGCGCTCAGGCCAAAGTCTGCACGAAAACTCATTTGAAGTGGCAATAGTTCACGAAACCTTAGAAGGGGTAAACTGGTATTATGAGACAGCCCCTAAATTAACATGTCTCAGGGGAATTCCTTTCTCATGTGTGTCCAACTCAATTATTATTGTAATTGGCTCCCTTTTGGCAGTTACATGGGGGTCGTGGTTATGTTCAAGTGAACAGAGACGTTCCGTTGGTACCGTTGAGCTTATCTCAGTGGGGCTCTGATTGCGGTCACAAAATCAATCTGTGTATGAAGAAGACCGTGGGATTAAGTCAATTCGACAGGTATTTACGTAAAGTTACGAAGACGTAACTGTCCTATCTGCCAAACGTTTGACAGCGTTTCATGCATCTTCTGTTGTTTCTTATGTCCGCCTGTAGAAGGAAATAAGGAAATGCAGTCCAAGAATTCAACTAGCTCCATCAGCTCGTTTTTCAAGCTTTCTCTTTTTTTTATTTGAGTCCGAAGCCATCTGCCTAGCTTCGGAAACTTCCTCTGTGCCTTTTTCCAGAAGACCAGCACTAAAGTGTACTGAGGTTGCCGTCCCGCACTAGGTGCAACATAATTTTGTGAGGCTACCTTTGCATTTGGCCATTTGTATCCCGGTATCTCGTTGGGTATTACAGCCCTTGCTGCCTACATCATCGTTTGGTTGGCTCAAACGCAGTCAACTTTTCCACCTTCTCCACTAACTCCTCGCTTTTATCATTATTTTGGTTTTTTTTCGTGCCAGGCCATCGACATTTGACAGCATCGGAGATTCCCAGTGTTTCGTGACATACATCGGTTACTTACAGATCACTCTTCACCAAGAAATATTCCCAAGCTAAGGACGTGGGTTTACTGCCAGCTAAGGAGTCAGAACTACTTGCTCGAACACCTCGGAGAAGCCACACATAAACGACCCCTGAGGGACAATACTTTAGTGGAACGGCACTTACGTACTAACGGACCTGCATAGTTAACTTCTCCCCCTTGTCGATCCGGATTGTCACTATTGGTTGTAGACAGACCCGCCCTAAAAACTGTTCTGATTTAATGGAGGATGTCGATTTGAAAGTTGCATCCAGGGCCGCTTCAAGTACACATTAAAGGCCTTTCTGCCCCGCATGTTGCCTCAGCGGAATTGATCGCATAGCACATGCCGAAAGCCTGACCAACCCATTGAATTAAATTCTTTCCACAATTGATCGATGAGTCCTCCTCCTTACAATGATAAAGCTGAAATAAAAATAATCAAAAATTCTCCATTCCACTTAGGCATATCCTTGAATAGAACCATCCCTAAATCTCCCACTAAAATAAAGAGAAATTGAATCTTTCAATCCAGTTGACATCTTTTACAAACACAAGGGTCTACCCTTGTTTTTATTCTTTATCCTATCATTCCTGATTCCGAGACAGCATATAAACATTCTTTTTCGAACAAATCACTATGAAATTCTGCTTCCAGGACATCCGAAAATCCAGTCAGAAGCATTTGTGCACGACATACAACCCAACATATACCAGCAAAAAGGATGAAAATAGATGTCGGTATGAATTCTAACAACAACCCCATACCATCCTCCAAGCTGCCGAAGGAATCCTTGGAGTGCCAAGTCTACAGGCGTGGGGGCTGGAATTTCGGGAATGTGTTACTCTGTGATTTACGAGTTCTGATTGATTTATTGCTTTTGTTTAGATATCACTGCCTGAATGCCAAAAGTAAAGGGTGTGTATTATTTGGTGAATCTATCCTGGCATTAGTACCGTATTTCTATCTATCGTGCATGTTCTCCTCAACTATCTTCCTATCCGTGGAATCTCCATTATCGTATGTGATGAAAATTTTCGAGAAAGCCCTTAAGAATGGTAGAGCTCGCCGTTGTTTTTCGTGCCTCCTGTGCCACCCACTAATCCATCTGCCCTGTTTCCATCAGGACTTTCCCTTGTCGGTTCATGGGATGGAGTCCTCTGTTGCTCTGTTGCTGGCTGAACTAGTCCCTGGACTAGAATGCGCCTTCTGAGTTGCCCGGAAAAAAGTCCGTTGTAAGCAATTCTGTGGGTTCCGGTCGGATAAATTTCGATGGTATTTTATTCGGATTAGATTGGAAATTGCTGAAATATTTCGAATGTGTTTTGCTTGAAATTAAGATATATACTGGATAGGATGTTTAGGATAAGATTTTTAGATAGGATTTATTGGGCAGGATGTATGGTATCTTTAATCCTATAGTTTGTACAATAATACTTGGAAGGAAGTCCAAATAAAATAAGGGTCACGATTCGCTATTTTTTAAAATTTTATTTGAAAAGTTTGTCCTTCTTTAAATAGCTATTTTGATGGGTTTTAAACTGAAGAACTTCCGCCGTTTTCATCTCAAACTGGCAGACAACAATGGATTCTACCCTCACTTGTCGTATCGTCAGGACGATGACATCCATCCCCCATCCATTAAATATCCTTTTGTTTTCTCGCAGTTTTGAACAAAACACTTGACGGTGCACATATGTGAAAATTGTGCTCCGCCTTTTAGTATTTTATGACCCCCAGTCAGACGTTAATCACTTTGAGTTATGTGACATCTTTATGTCATGTTGTCACGTTCAGTTGTCTTCGGTATGACATTGAGGGAGAATGATGGGAAAGGGACTTTTTGAATAGAAAGTTTACTGGAAAAGTCAGCGCGTTTCTTTTGTTATTTCATTTATACCACCAACTTGTCTTTTGGACTTTATTTCTCCAAACAAATTCTAATCAAGTTCCTTCCCTCTCTCCAATATTCTATTCATTCCACGTCATGATATCCTAAGTAATAAAATGCGACGATGGCTGGGCCTAGGTGGCTGAACACCAATTTCTCCCCCACCACCCCGATATGAGACCGGGGATTTGAATCATGGCTGCGTCACGGATGTTTTCGTTTGTCTTCGTGCTTGTCCGGTCCTTATAGGTTTTTTCTTGCACAACCTCAAAATGGTGATAAAGAAATTAAAGCCCAAAATTAATGAAAATAAAATATAAAAAGAACCAAAAAATCTCCTTGAAGGACTAAATAAAAGGAACATGTTCCACACGATCTGTCAAACTGAGGTATTGGCCCCACTATTGAGTTCCTTCTAACCTTCTCTCTGTGCCGCAAAAATTTAGAATCAGGATTAAGGGCGTTGACATTGGTTTCCCTGTTTTTTAAGGTGCTAATACAATGCCGATCATCAATCCACTATTTTTTCTAAAAAGTGTCGTGAAGGTTTCAACATATCCTTCAAGTTCAAAACCATAGTCCGATTCGACTGAAACGGACGCTACCGCACTTAGCAACCTGACGATATCAAAATTTCAACCATTTGATGCTATCGCCATTCGGAGTTAATCCCAACCCTAATCAATCGCGGAAGTAAACTCTGCGAAACTGAGCTCTGCAAGCGCTATCGAATATCTGCCCCTTTCGATGTACTACTACGTAAAGGATGAGATGGTTGGGTTTTGACTAATACCTGATTTCGATCTGGTCTTCGTAGACCTCTTTCAGATACTGCTGACCATTGAGCGAAGTTCAAAAAATTTGATAAACCACGAAGAGTATAAACAGGACCTTCAGAAACACGAAAATTATAGGGACCTGGAACTATTCGTCAGTACCAGCTATTAGTCAGTAAATAGTAGAGCAGAGACAAATGAGAACAAATCAGATTGTCATCATTAAATCGACTAATGTCAGATGCAATACAGATACCTACAAAAGCCTGCAGCGGTGGCCGCTGAGTTCAGTGTCAAATTAGGATGACAGCAAAGAATAGGGTGCCTTCTGCAAAGTAATATGCAAAAAGTGGTATCCTTTCCTTCTCAAGATGATGATCACTATCGGATATGTCATCGAGTTTTGATATTGAACCTATCCGGTATTACTGAAGTAGGGGTGCACTTCTCCTGTTTAGATCAAAAACCGGCGATAATAGTAGGTAGGTCTGTAGCTCCCGCTTAAGGAAACAGCCCACATTATCTTACATACAGTGAAATGGACAGAAAAGACTTTGCCAAATGGTATGCGACTTTAGAATGAAGCTAATAGCTACCAACTTTAGGGACCAAAGTGATATATTTAAGTAGATAGCAAACCACTCGATAAAAGTATAAAAATGAGTAAATCCTCAACAACTCAGTCGATGGCTTTAAATGTATGTGTATGGTCGGAATAATACAGTGTCCAAAACCTGCAAACCCAGGTAGATATTATATGGTTGCCTTTCACCCTTAGGTGGAGTATAGCGCGTCAAATCTATACCTACGCGCCATCGCACGCGGTAACTAGAAATGCGCTTCAGTTCTCTCCACGACTTTCCAGGACGCTCGCGCTCATCCTCTGCAGTTCCACGCCACGGGCTCTTGGGGCGATCTGCTAGTCGGTCATCTTTGGAGAGTGGATTCCACTGCATGGTTTAGCCCTCAATGCAATAGTCACCCCTCCCAAATGTGTGACTAAATTGTTCATTTAAAATAGTGTCAGGCCAGGGTACTCCCATGATATGACGCAGATAGGTATTGACGAAAGCTTGGAGCTTTTGAGTAACAATGAAATTCTCGGAAACGAGACTAGCACAGAACAGTCTCAAATTGATCACAGCCTTGAAATTGCTGCGTTTTCAGACTTTAGATAAGGCAGCGAAAACGGATCTAGTGCTATTAATGCGTCAGGTAACATCTAGTTCGATGCTGCCGTCGGCAGAAACCGCACTTCCTAGATATTGAAATTGATCGACGCTTTCGATGCTCCGCCCATTAATGCAGATAGTGGGAGTCCGATGACCTGTCATACTGAGAACTTGACCATATGGAACTAATGATATCTGCTGCTGCTGCCTCCTGCTCTGCTTGTAAGGATCAGGACCTTGAAGTGTGTTAGAACACTTCATTCAAGACAGTAACGGTACACTATAGGAATATAGTACCCTCCAGGAGGCAATGTGGTCAGCATTACGTTCCCCCGAGCTTATTGTCCTGATTTGACTCAGGCACTCATTTACAGCTAAGTCGACTGGCATCAGAATTTCAGATTGGATATCTCGTAGACGTCCAAACATGACTGGGAGCCCGAGGGAGAACTCGAGGCAGAATACTTCCCAGGAGATGATATCCGGATCCTGCCGGAATTAAATGTTAGAATCGCGAATTTCTGGGAGACGCTGCATACCAACATCCGCTATGAAATCTGGAGAAGCAGCGACATTAATCAAACAGATTAGTACTATCTGGAACTCGTCCTTAGTAACAAATCGGGAATACATAATGTTGGGAACACGCCAACAACCAGGCAAAGGGTACAAGACATAACTCTAGGGAACACTCTGATAATCGGCTTGGTCATTGAAGGGTGTTGGATGAACACGTCACAGAATAATCAAATTCGACATTTGAAGGCAACTCAGAAGTAGGCAGAATAATAGGAAATCTCAGGAGAATAGACCGGGGTTCCAACACAAGACATCTGAAGGAAAATATAACCCATCTAAAGATGGTCGAAAACATCAGAAGCAAAATAGAGCCAGAAACATTGATGTAAGAACGGAACGTTATCAACATATATAAGGCCAGTTGCCCCGCTAAAACAGTCACATGGCCAAGGGACCTACCTTGATGAAACGGAAATTAAGCCACTAAATGAGAAAGAAGGTCTGAAACTGGGCGAAAAAACTGGGGACTGGCGGAGATGCACAAGTGTACTGACGACGTATGTTATTGCATCAGGGAAGTAAAACGAAACAGCTTCAGGGAATTCTGTCAAGGGGGTAAACCATAGAAATATCCACCCTATATAAGGCTACAGTCCAAGATCTGGCAACATCTTCTGGTTATCTGAAGAAGGATGACGCGATGTTTTCCGAGAATAAGGAGAACTGACTTCTGAGAACTCATTTCCCGGGATCCTACCTCATGGTGGAAGTCAACAGCATTTAAACAACTATCATAACATCACCCGGAGTAGATGGCATTTTCCTAGCACTACTCCAACGATGCCTAGAAAGTATCTTAGTATCTCTCCTAAGGGTAAGAAGGAACATAATCTTGGGATATATACCAAGGACATGGAGACGGGCAGGGGCAGGCAGACGGGCACCCTATATCCTATATCCTATCCTATCCTAACGTTCTAATGAGTAATCCCTTATGTATGTCAACGCATTTATTGTCCTGCCCAACTGTCACCCGAAATTACCCAATATCAGTTGACAGATGCATTACAGGATGCTTAAGTACGTTTTTGGACATCGAGAGAGCGTTCAATTACACATCGCAAACAGAGATAGGAGATGCCATGATTCGGTAAAGAGTGGGAAATATTCTGGTCTTCTGGATTGGCAGAATGTTACAGAGTAGGCAAATAGAAGTACAGGTCTAAATGCCAGAGTGTCATCGTAAAAACTACTCAAGGTTCTCTCTAGGGTGGGGGCATTATCACCTTTAAGGGGGAGTAGTTGATGAATAGATGTAGATGAACTCCTAGAAGGGCTATTAAACAAACAAATACAAGTCCAGGGTCAAGGTCAAGAATGCACCCTGAAAATACTGTAGGCAAGAAGGGAATGGCCGAAACTAGCAGCGAGGCGCGGAGCTGCCTAAATCCTTGGATGGATCCCTCACAACAGAGCGAACAGGTGCTGGGGTCATTGGTCCAAGGAAAACGTGCTTTGAAATAATGGGTAAGCACACTAGCATATTCCGGGTGAAAATATACGCCATAGATAGATGGGCCTCTTTCAACCTGGAAATGAACTACAGGGATATCCTCCAATTCTAACCGAGAACCAAGAGACTATTGAGTCACTTAAGCCTAGCCTAAACACACTGAAGACACTCGGCTCGCTCAATAGGATCGAGATACTCTGGGTTCAAGGCCACATTGGGTTAGAGAGCAACGAGCCGGCTGGTAAAGGAACAGGGATGTCGCTACCCGGACCTTTCTGTGGAGTCTGAAATGGGTTCACGCTAACGACGCTGATAAACGAAGAGGAATGGCTGAGGGAACTATTCTGGGTGAACTTACTGAATGAAACAGTCCAACAAAATCCTTGAAATATTGGTTAAACCTCACCAAATAGAGCATTCAGATCATAGAAGGAAAACACACCTGGGGACGCCGGGAAATTTGCGGACATTATCCGCAGATTCTATGAGGAGAATGATAAAACTTCGCCATAGCACAGCGGTACAAATGCAGACAGTATCTGCACTGCTTTGGGTTCAATGATTTCCCAAATTGTTCTGATCACGGTAATATATCAAAAGATCCGAAGCATATGGATTTTCAATGTTCAAGATTTACGGACGGAATTAGTAACCTGGCAAGGCGCTCAGCATAATTGGAGGAATGCTCAAGGCGAACTAGGTTACAGTCATCTCTGCAATTGTAAAGATACAGAGAGAATTACAGAAGAAAATCAGGAGGAGAACAGATGAAACTATGGAGAGAACAACGTAACCTAGACTAACTCAGCAAGAAAATTCCAAAAATTTTGCAAATAATATCAGACCGAACTGGATGACATTACTTTGCAGGGGTCAAAGGGATGCAAAAAGCTTGAAATCAAGGTTATATCAAGAATGGTGGCCTGGTCTGATTATGCTTCAGGTTTATTTTGCATAATGCAGCAGGTCTTCACAAGACCTCAACGCGGTGGCCTTAGGAAACTCTCTTCAGAAGAGCCAAGAGTGCGTCAGACCGGACTGGGAGTAGGTTTATCCAACTGACGATAATCTTCAGCATACGCTGAAGACTGCGTGGCCAATAGGAAGCTTGGTCTTTAGAATGCTAACTCTGAATACCTTGTGCTACTTCAGTTTCCAATAAGACCTTTACCCTGGTGGCCAGGCTAGCCAGGAAGGGTATTCTTTCCCATACATTTTCAGACCAAGGTTGCTAAGAATAAGGAGCCCGGTAGTGTCGACAAGCGAGATTAAAAGGACCTCGCTAAATACCAAGCGATTGTTGAGGAATATAACAGGAAACGCGTGGAAGACGAGCAAAAGGCGAAGCCCACCGCTCTTAAACGCAATCGACCTCAAGACGAGGTCGAACAAAAACACAAGCGAAAAGAGTGGGCAAGAGCTCGGACGTTAAGTAATCTTTGGAGGAAGCGCTGCAGCCAGCCGACGAGCCACGAACTGCGAAACCGTTCAGCGACGTGGCCAGGAGCCACTTACGTGTCGCGATGACGGATGGCAATTCCATTAGCGGAAAACCAGCGTCGGAGGTGTGCACTGGCGTTAAGGACAGACTGTCGGAGACAGTCACTGAGCATCTCCTGAACCCCAAAGGGGATTCACGGGATCTATCCCTTGCTTTGATTCGTCTCAGGCGGTCCGTGGGTTCCACGTTATAACTTGCGAGGGCAATTCTCTAAGGATTTTGTCGGGTCGTGAGTCGCTGGGATTAGCCTGTGGGGGAGTGTAAAACTCAAAGTAATTCCCTACGACGAGATTTCCAAGAGACCGGTCGCTTGCATCTGGTGGCCGAAGATCCGCATGGATAAGGACAAGCTCGTCCAATCCCTGAAACTTCAAAACCCCAGAATTCCCATGGGCGATTGGATAGTTTTCAAGGAGGATGCATCGCGAGTGCCGTGTAAAGGTAGAGCGCCTAGAAAAGCCAGACTACAAACTGCGTTTCTGAGTTAGCAATGCAAAGGTGGAAATGCTGCGCTCCGCGAAAGTGGATGACGATCTGGGTCCAGACGACGCCCCAGGAGGAGATGAAGATCGAAGGTCAAAAGAGGACTGACGAACCGCCTACTTAAGCAGATGTTTAGGGTAACACAGATAAATCTGCAGCACTCGAAGTGCGCCTCAGCTAATCCGTTGGTTCTCCTCCTATAGGAAGACATCATGGTCGCACTAACACAGGAGCCCTGGATCAGAGGTGACCGAACCATTAAAGGCCTCCAAATGCAAATATTATAATCTATTTTACAGCACAACAGACGCTGATCGGGATAAACCTAGATCATGTATCCTCGCGAGGAAGACCCCGCAGGTTTTTCTTTGATCGTACCTGAGTTCCAGCCACCTAGTCGTGGTGAAACTGTAAAAAGTGATCCTCAGCTTACATGGCTCATGACCGATTAGCTCCACGAACTGTAACATTTGACGTCCATCTTAGCAGCAAAGAAGACCAACCTGTTGACAGACTGTGAGACCAATGCAAGGCATACGCTTTGGGGCAGCTCAGAAATCAACGAAAGAGGTGGGTCATTCTTTGATTTTATTATTTATACAAATCTATCGGGTGTGTAACAGGGGCATTTTTCTACCTCGGGGAACTGTGACGATTGGGAGGAGGCCTTTGTAATCTACTACTAATCTTTTAATCGACATGGGATGCTTAGGGTGGAAAACCAGAGAGTGGTGATTGTTATCATATCACGGCTGGATACTTGTCAGTCTTGATCTTGCCACAGAGGCCTCCAACTCTTTCAAAATGGTAAGATTTGTACAATGGACGAACTGGAGTCAAAGGCCGGGCATCTGAAAAAGGCATTCAAAACCGCCTCTAAAATCCCGTGCCCTGATAAATACAGCAAGAAGACATTGCCACCGGCGGGAAATGAAGATTTTTCGAGCCTTAGGAAGCTGAGAAGATCTTCAACATCTGATACAGACACAAATATAATCAGCGGTGCAAGGACTGCCTGAAGAAGTAAAGCTCGACCTTTAAGACTGCCAAGGGGTGGTCTTGGTTGGACAATTGTCAGAATCTGACAGGTTCAGTGTGATTCTTTCATTAAATGTTGGAAAGCTCTTGTGCAGACGCATTCCTCCCCCTCCCCCAGCGAAATGGACAGGAAGTCAGAGTATCACTTGGAGGGAATTCGTCAGTGTATAGCAAACGCAATCGATGGATGGGGCATGATCCAAGGCCTAAGCAGAACACAGCGATTCTGACCGATAGCCAAGCGGCCATTAAGGCCTTGTACTCAGCGGCGACATCCTTCAGGCTCATGGGGCAGTGTAGAAACGGGCTGAACCGTCTGGGCGGCACGCTCAAGGTCACCATAGGTTCCCGGTCATAAGAATATGAAGGGGAATGAGCGGGCTAACGGAATGGCCAGATGAGGCTATGCTTTTGGCAGTCTTTGGTGGGCACACTCAGTATCCTCCTGGCGAGTGTCAAGGGTCGAATCTATTCGCATCATCACCTGTGCCAACCCAAGGAGGATTTGGTACGCCAATAACAAAACCCGATCGCGGAAGGTCTTATGCCAGACGAGTGCAAACGCATCCAAGAAAAATTACGGCAGTTTGTATGGGGTCCTGGCCTGAGGCACTTCCTTTGCGACTACTTAGCTGCAGCTAGAGCCAGGCTACGGACATAAGCAATTCTTTGAGGACTTCAGTGGGATCTCTAGCTGCAGGGTGTAGGAGCTGCTTTCTTTTGTGAATGCTACCGACTGGCAATGAAGTTCTGAGCCGGTCGGACTTCGGCCCTTCTTGTTCATATCACAGCAGTGATGGTCTTAGGAGTTTGTGGCATGAAAACGATGCAGCATAGCGCTGACTGTGCCCCTCCGATAGGCCGCTGATACCTACCTACACCAAGAGTTTACATATGAAGGAAAGTCTCGCAAATTTATCCATTCTCGACTGAAAACAAGAACACTTTTGAAGCCAAACTTTCAGGTTTTCTTTTCATGATTCAAGTTTTCATTGACTGGAACCATAGATACAATCATCGAGCCGCCCATCGTATTCCCAGCATGATTTCCCACGGATTCTCATCTTCCAAGCCTTCTCTTTTATAAATTCAAACATCTCTTCATCCGCATCATTACACATCTACCTTGAAGTCCGGAAAACTTCCAATCCAAGACTAGTCATCCACCCCAAAAAGCCCTCATTGTATCTACACATTAAATCTTAATAATGACCAAGCAATGACTGTAAAAAGGTGAGAGTCACGCTGACACTAATCCAATTTGAAGCGATTTTAATGGACAACAGTTCGGAGACTAGAAAACTCCAATCGGGCTCACCCTCTGCGCCTGCCGTTGGATAGCAAGGGAAAGATATCACTTAGTCGACTGGCCGGGGGTATTATAGCTGTCTGAAACCGCAAGGCACCCTGCCGAGAACCCTTGGAATATGGAATACCAACGACGACCCAGAATTGCTGTTTTGATTGCAACATGTCATAAATGTGACAGGAAAATTTCGTAGGACTTGAGAGGATATTTCATCGAGTTGAGTTCCACAAGTCAGGGTGAGTGACTGATTGAAATAGCATGACTGCTCGCCCGGTCGCCGGGTGACGCGCTGTCGAGTCGCACGAAATGCAGAATGGGCTAACTACCCCTGAGGCTGGCAGCGTGATTAATGAGTTTATTAGTAATTCGGAAGGGGTAAAATGACATGTCATTAATTTCTTGTGTTGAGGGTACTTTGTCAATGTTGTTGCTGTCAGTCAAATCGTCGCTCAATGTGAAGGTTGTAGGCCGGGTTTTTTTCTCAGTTGAACGCTGGCTAGGACTACAGCGTTTCGTTTTCAGGAAATTCTGTGGACGTTATGAAGCTCATTCGTTATATTTTTGACAGGATATTTTTTGCGTCGTATAATTTAGTCCTTGGACGGCGAGAGGCAAATGGCCCGATTTTGATCTTTAATGCAATGGGACGAACTAAAGGAGCAGGTGATAGCCAGGGGCTCAAAAAGTCATAAGTTGCCTCCATGCTGTAATCAAGGATCTTCAGAATAGAAAAATATCCTGTTTCTGATCCAGTCTACACTTTTTCCCTTTTCTCATTCAACGAAAGTGTTGAAAACTGGGCTGGATTTCCATTGACCAGCTCAACGCTACAGTAGGGTTAATACCACAGCTCCGACCATCAACCAGCAACTAACTGGCCAAACGACAAACAACCATCAACCCCGGAAGGGATGATTGATGATTGCACGCAACAGAGCCGCCATCCACTAAATACATTCTGGCATTATTCCCGTCCTTACATAATTTCGCGAAAGTATCCGCACGACAGTAATTGATGGGATGAGTTGAAAAGCGACGAAGTGAACGACAGGAAAAGGGAAATACCGGTAACGGCAAAAATTACGAGCATAATGAAATTATGCCTTGTCACCAATGTCGTTTTCATAGTAGCGAAAAAACAACATCAATAATTCTCGCACTGAAGTTGGTGGCACCATCTTGGAAAAGCTGAGCTATCGTGCCCTCCGCGGGGGGTGAGTGGTTAGGAGAAGGTCCGTGGTGGCAGCCACATCGGCGGAAATGTGTACATAGCGGAAAGTAGACACGGATGAAGTTGAAATATCGAGGATAATTAGGAAGGAAAAATTGTTGTCGCTAATTGGCTGACAAGTTTTCCAGTGATGAGAGTGAAGTATTTGGCGTGGGAAAGCATTGTCTGGTTGAAATGTATCAAGAGCAAGACAATTTCAGGGAAGCTTACCCCAGCAGTGATGGTTTTAATGGAGTGGTAAGAGTTGAAAAGTGAGAAAGCTGAGTGCAGGGAAAGGGTTGAAATAAATTGTTTTTAACAAATTAATTAGAGGAGCTTTGCTCAATTGCTTCAGTAAGTGGGGGATGCGATGTGAGTTATTATTTGATTGTCGTTTTTATTGCGGGCATTTGTGTAGTAAATTTTCCAAACGAGAATTTTTTTATTTTTTTCAAAAAGGGATTTTAGTCTTGAAACCTCATACCCCCCGTGAAGAGTAAGGGTTTCTTCTTGGTCCAATTTTTTAACCAAAGGACCATCTCTCCATATTAGGTATGCCACCATCAGCACTACCTGCGTTACTGTGGTTTTTATTAAGGTTTTGTTTGGTTTGTTTTGACTTCAACATTTCCCCGACGATGTTCTGCGGGCTTTGGTTGGCTTTCTGGGAGTCCTCTAGACTTCTCCTTTCTGAGAAAAATCGTGAACAGTGGAACATAACATGCTCCGGGTCCTCAGGTGTGCAACCACATCCAGGGCACAAGGGAGAATCATCCAACCTGAAATGGTGCAGGAACTTCCTGTAACCACCATGCCCTGACAGGAATTGGGTCAGATGGGGAATCAAAGCGTGGGTCCAACGACCCCTCTGCGAGTTGTCCCAACGTTTCTGCCACTTCTCCAGCCATTCTCGCCTTGCCGCCATTCGGTATTCTGTATCCTTCTCAGGAGGACTCATTTTCCTTGTCTCGTATAGGCAGCGTGTCTGACTTGCCAGAATGTCTATTGGGATCATTCCCGCAATGAAGGCCCTGCACACCCTTAGCGACACTAAGCGGTAAGTCATATTTACCCTCCTACGATTACTCTCACACGCTAGTGCTTCCTCCCAAGCTGGTGCCGCGTATAATAATGTGGAGCAAACCACTCCGACCACAAGTAATCTGCGACTGTATCTTGCGCCTCCAATGTTAGGCATCATCCGCGCTAATGATACGCTGGTATTTGCCGCTTTCTCACAGGCATAGTCCAGATGTACCTTGAAATTGATTTTAGCGTCAATCATCACCCCTAGGTATTTGATAACCGGTTTCGAAGTGATGACGTGACCACCTACACGAATATTAACCGTATTTCTCTTCCTACGATTGGTAATCAAGACAACCTCCGTCTTTTGTTCCGCAAGGTCAAACTAAACCATCTCCAGCCACGCTTTTTTGGCGCTAATGGTTTTGTTAGCGTACATTTCAAGGTCTTCAGGTTGTTTCGCGACGACAACCACGGCTAGATCATCTGCGAAACCGATTATCGTGACCTCCTTTGGCACGGGAAGGACAAGGACCCCATTGTACATGACTTTCCACTGGAGAGGATCCAACACTGAGCCCTGTGGTACTCCTGCGATGACGGTGTACTGCTTGAATCCGTCATCCGTATCGTACCAAAGTGTCCTCTCCGAAAGGTAACTGTCGAGGAGCTTAGTCAAATAACTAGGGACACCCGTTTTAGCCAATGAGCTTTTTATCCACTCCCAATTTGCGGAATTGAACGCATTTTTGATGTCCAACGTCACCATGGCACAGCATTTTTTAGACAACATCGCGTCTCGAGCCAGCTTCAAAACAACGTCTGCGGCGTCGATCGTTGAGTGGGCTTAACGAAATCCAAATTGTTGCTCCGATAGTCCATCCTTATATTCGATGATAGGGAGCAGTCTGTTGTAGATGACCCATTTGAGCATCTTTCCTACCGTGTCGATAAGGCTAATCGGTCGGTATGATGATGGGTGCTTATTCGGCTTCGGGAGCATAACTAGTTTTTGCCTCTTCCACCGGTCGGGGAAAACTCCTTCTACCATGCATGTTTCAAACATGCTGATAAACCAGTCGGATCTGGTCTCGGGGGTCGGGTCTAACTCGTTGTTAGTTTAAGAGCTCTATTGGGAACAGCATCCAGACCGGGTGCTTTGTTATCACCAATTCTTCGGCAAATTTGCGTAAGTTCCTCCTCAGTTACCGCAGGTATGGTGTAGACGTCCAATGTTTGCTTGTGCTGTTTGCGCTCCCCTTCCGGGGGAAGAGCGCCATCACGATATCAAGCAGAATATGCGGGCAGGTCAGTTGTGGTGTTCGCCCTCTCATCTTCTTCATAACTATCCTGTACGCTGTTCCCCAGGGACTTTGGTCTGCCTCAGCGCAAAGTTCCTTGAAGCATTCTCGCTTGCTGGTCCGTATAGCATGCTTAAGCCTACCTCGAAGGTTCACATATACTAGCCGTTTCCGTTGAAGTCCGGTCTTCCTCTAGATCGTTGGCAGATCCTTCTAGCACGAATACTTGCATCCCGAAACAACGCGATCTCTTCATTCCACCAATAGTTGGAGCGCCTTTTTGCGAGAACTCGTCGCCTCGGCATAGTAACATCGCATGCTCTCGTTACGCGTCCCATCCTTTGCTCTACCTTTTCCGTAGCCGCACCACGGAGATTTTGGCCTCTCAATAGCATCTCTATGAATGCATCCCCCTCCAATCTTTTCACGGACCAGCTCCGGCTTCCAGCTTCACAGGAACGCACATCGACGCATGGCTCATATTCGATCTGGAGGAAAATCGCCTGGTGGTCGCTGTGAGTATAATGCTCATTGACAAGCCATGTCATTTTCCTCGCCAAAGTGGTACTTACATATGTCAGATCGACTATTGAGCCCGACCCCGTCCCACGAAAATTAGAAACGTCTCCCGTATTGGCAAACACCAAGTCTAGCTTCGCGAAAGCCTCAAGCAAGATACGGCTCCTGGTGTTCGTAGTGCGACTGCCCCAATCCACGGCCCACGCGTTGAAATCACCAGCTATGATCTTGGCATTTCGACTTCTTGCATTCGAGGCTAGCATACCTATCATTCCTTCGAATTCTGTTATTGTCGCACTTGGTTGAGCATAGCAACTATATATATAGATACCAGCTATTTTTGCCCTGACGAATCCAACTTTTGGAAACTCCATCACTTCTTAAATGGCTTGATTTCCACACGCTCATATTGAAGCCTTGCCAGTTATATCTGCAGTCCAGGCACCTTGCTCTTATTGTTGCGATAAGGCTCGCTGATTATGGCAGCTTCGATTCCCTTCTCATAGATGGTCTGCGAGAGAAGGTCTTGCGCTGCCTCGCAGTGGTTGAGGTTGATTTGTATCAACCTCCTTTCATTACTGCATTCAAGACCCTCCTAAACACTGGGCATCTGCTGCTGCCTGCAACGTGCCGACAGTCGACGCCCTTTTTTTCCTTGCAAAGCATACATTGAGGCTCAGCCTTGCACTCCCTGAACATATGACCTTCTCCGCCACATTTTCTGCAACTTTTTGACCTGTCACGGTCACCGGTGCATTTCGCCGCTATGTGGCCAAATTCCAGGCATCTAAAGCAGCGCTTGAGGGACATCTGCTCCCTGAGTCGGTAAACGCCCCAACCTATTTTTACTTTTCCATCCGCCAGCAGTTTGAACGCTGCTTCAGCTGGTAAGCTTATGACTGACGTTTGCGTGCCTTCGTATGCCTTCCTCAGTCCTCTGATTGCAGAATCTTGCAAGCCAAGTGGTCCGAATTGCTTTTCTAAGGCTTCGCGGTTATCCTCCTTGGTCGTGATTTCTTCAATGTTCTTACATGGTATGACAATCTCCTGCTTTCTGGCCCGTGCTACTTCTCCTAAAGACTTCTCCACTTTGCCGAGGAAATTTTCCACCGTTTTGCCAGGAGACTTCTTCAGCTCCAGCATCAAATCTCCTTTTTGAAAGCGTCTGATTAGGCTGACGTTTTTTCCGAGGTCAATCAGCTCAGGATCAGATTTGATCTTCTTGAGGATATCGGAGTAAGTCATATTACCATTTTTGGAAATGATAATTAGTTTGGGCCGTAATCTGCTTTTATGCGTCGCATTTTTCTTTCCGCCAACCTTGGTTCATGTTTCTTTGGTTCCGTTTTGGGGTTTTGCCTCCCTTGGGTCGATTGAATCCAGCGCCGCAGTTTCCACGATTTCGGTAACTTTGTTTGACTTCCCTTTTGCCGGTGAGAGGCCCTTCTGCCTTTTCGCTTCCTATGAGGATCCGAAAGAATCGTTCACGCCCTCTCTACTCCTCTTTTCAAGCCTACCACCCTTTGGATTTTGAGGGGGTGTCACTTGTGCTGCCTGGATAACGCTTGATTACTTCGAGGCATTTTTTTCTTCCTTGGCACCATTGTATAGTACACGAATGGTACGGACCATGTTTTTGATGGCCTGGTGCACGTCCTTAATAAATTCAGACAACTCTACTATTTAACCTCCGAGTAGGGCAAACGATGATTCGTCCGGACTCTGACATAGCTCCTCCGCTTGGTTTCCCCATTGGGCGCTTACGTATCTATTAGCCTTCTGGGAGCTTCCCTGATTTTCTTCCTTCATCAACGTTGATTTCGGAGGAGATCGAAGGATCGTCGAGCTTTTCCAAAATGGATCAAACACTAAGTCCTGCGGCATGTTACGACCAGGTGTAGTTACCCCAATATGGCCTAATGAATGACCAGTTTGTGGGGCATCTTTTCGTGTGTTTTCCCGACTTGTTTTAGTTCCATCATAGTGACTGGGCTGAAAGGAGACGAGGTAGACCCTGCCTGAGATGGAGCGGTGGCATAGGTCGGGACGCCAGACAGCTTTTAGGGGCATCGAATTGGCGGACCTCGGTGCAAAACCGGGGTGTCTGAAGTTCCTTATTTAGGCAGGCCTAGACCGGGTACCGGCTGTTGCGCCGTTGATGATGATGATAGTGGTTGTGTCTCCTTCAACGAAGTGCATCACATTTGCAGGCCTCACTAAAGACCAATCCTAACCTCTCAATTTACAAGAAATGATTGGAAGGACGTTGATGTCTAGTGCAATGACGAGAGTCATTGACTTCCTTTTCCTTCTCGGCATATATTTTTCCGAGCTTCCTTCTATAAACCCCAGGGTATTCAGCCCTTCCATATTCCCATTTTTAACCTTTTCCAACCCACTTCCCTCCTCCTAACATTTATCATTGCACGCCAATGGCATAAACGACCATTTCCTGGACACCAGAATTGATCTAAAAGGATAAAGGGTAGAAGTACGAGTACAAAAGGCATCAAGGTGGAAAGATAAATCCTTCAGAGTGAACTTCTTACACAACTCTCAACTATCCTCGGTTCCCATTGAAACTTGTGCAATCTAGCACATGGTCGTAGTCATGACATGCGAGAAAAAGACTAATGATCCGAGGTTGGCCAGTCGACAAGGTGAAATTAATGTTCTTGTCCTCGAGAACAAAACTATTTGCAAACTTGCTTGCTGACGGAACGAAGGGTGAACACCGCAACCCAAGTCAAGTCAAGGAGGGAGGAGAGATCGCAGACATAAGCTGCACCCAGACATAAACTAAGTGTACAATGGGGGGCGACATATCAGGACATATGTCATCCAGAACATGCTGCCACATCGCCTGGGAACGGTAGATTGTGTCACTGCTGTCTTGAAACTACAATTCAACAAATGATATGAACCGGAAAAAAGTTTTATTGTGCCAAGAAAATCGATTTGAGGATGTGTACGTACACATAGTGAAAATAATGATAGCTGGATGCTTGGGAGCGTGTTTTGAGAGGGATGAATGATGAGATCCAGGATTAAGTCAGGATGTGGAATGGCCGGGAATTTGTTGTTGACACCCAGGCGGCATAATATTTTGCTAAACAAGATTTTAATGATTCCTCAGACAGTCATTTGTCATTTTTAATTAAAAAGGAATTAGATTATTAATTGATGTGTTTTCCTTACGTGATGAATGGTCTTTTTGTTGAAATAAAAAATGACTCTGGACTCACTTAGAACATGAGTTTCGAAAAGGGTTCATCTGGAAAATTTGTCAGAGTGTACCTTTCCTATCTTTGTGTTTCCATCCTCTTAAACCTCGTTAAATTATTGAACCCTAATTTGGTAATTTGTTGGTATCCCAATGGAAACCATATTAAGATATTAAGCTTTTTTGCATGTTTCGAAAAACTCCGAGATGGACCCCGTTCCTTTCGGATGATTAATACTGAAAAAATTTGGGAAACTCCTTCCAAATTTAGTCATTTTTGACCCTATGGAATCTTTATTGATCTTCCATAATAAAAATTCAAAAGTGTTGGAATTTGAAAAAAATTTTCAATAGTACACTGGGGACCCCACGTTGGGCGCCATATTTCAAAAGCGCATAAACTCCTTTCCGCCACGCCTACCGCGTTTATTTGTCATCGTTCTCGTTTCGAGGAAGTGCGCTTCAACTCCTTTGAGGTCTTCCCGAAAGGTCCACACTCCTCCTCAACTATTCTGCGCCATGTGACCAGCTTGTAAGCCACTCTGAAACAAGTCCGGAAACCGGATGAGAACGTTGCGCACAATGCGGGCTCGGGGCGGGGTCCAGTGTTCAAAACGGAATTGGAAGGAGCTAGGACGCAGTCAACATGATTCGCATCCTACAAATCAATATGCACCGGAGTACAACCGCTCACGAGTTGCTAGCGCTGATTTCGTACTCATCAGTGAGCAGTACCAAAACAAGGATCCAGTTCCATGGCACTCTGACATATCAGATGCTGTTGCCATCTGGTTTCGGGACGGCACCTTCCTTAAGGTTCTTACCCAAGGCCGAAGGGACGGTTTTGTCTGGATTCGGTGTTCAGGGATAACGTTTCTTAGTGTCTATCTTATGCCGAATAAGAGGATGCCGGACTTTCGACGCAGGCTTCATGCTTTGGAAGACGCTATCTTAGGCACAGATTGGCGAATCCTGGTCGGGGGTGACTTCAATTCTAGGGCAAACCAATGGAGCATGTCTCACACAGACTCCAGATGCAAATGGCAGCGATAACAGGACTAGTAGTTCTAAACACCGGATCTACCCCAACGTTCGGGCGCCCGGGCTGCGAGGGAAGCATTCCGGACGTAGCCTTCGCGCCGGAATCACTGGTGTCGCTGTTGGACGGGTGGCGAGTTCTGAAAAACTTCTCGGCAAGCGGCCATCAATATATTGTTTTCGAAGTGCGGGACACAAACTCTCAGTGTACACCACCCTGGCGATCTTCCTATGCATGGAACGTCGCGAAACTGAACACCCGAAGTTTGTCCAAACTTGGAACAGGTGGGGCCACGCTAGAGGGTACTCCTGGGGGCGGTGGCGCTGCAATCGACACTATCGTAAATTCAGTTATGAACCTGATAACAACGACCTGTGGAGCCTCTATGCCCAGGAGGGCATCGAGACGTGGCAAACCTTCTATGTATTAGTGGACAGTGGAAATCGCAGAGCTCCAGAAGGAGTGTCACAGGCTCCGCCGCTTAGCACAACGTCTAAGCGACCGGGGGGAAGCATGTACCATAATGACGGAGTAGAAATCAGCCAAAAGGAGACTCCACAGCGCAGCAAACAAGAGCAAAGCTCGCTGCGGGCAGAATCGGGCCGACGAGGTGAATGGGTGACCCGTGAAGACTCGGTTCCAAACTGGTAACCCGAAAAATCGGGGCTCTGCGAAAACCCGATTCACTTAAGGCCGAGTAGATAAACTGCATATTAAGGGCACTATTGCCTGCGCACCCTTTCCAGGTGATTACGTCGGCGCGGAGAGCGCAGAGGACTGTCCACTTTTCTCTATAAAAGAGTTGGAACAGGCAGTCCTCTCTGTGAAAAGTAAAAAGGCGTCAGGACCCGTTTGGTTTTAGAGCAGGGAGATCCACAGTTGGTGCTGTCATGCAAGTCGTGGATGCCGTTCGACGAGCGGAGGCATAAAGCCGCCGAACTCGATTGGTATCAGAAGCGCCTTTAATTCCGTAAGACGGAAAGACAGAAAAAAAATTCCTTATTACATATTGTCCTTAGAGGGAGGAGCAAGTGAATGGCTTATTTTACGCTGAAAGTTAGAGAGGGAAAAGAGTCAAAGGACCCAAGCTGTAGGGTATTGTAGGACTGGCATAGCCTCGGGATTGGAGAGTGGGAGTAAATCTCGAGCTCCGCGAATGGTACATAAAAAATGTTCGCATTACGTGTGTTATGAGACGAGGCGATACGGAAAGTAATATCCGAGTTGGCGGAGCAATCCATCAGACAATTGCAGAGTTTGAAAATAGTGAGCATATCCAGGAAGATACGGAGTTGCTGTAGGGGGGAGGGGGTTCTTTTTGTAAAAGATGGTCCGGGTGAATTTGCGTTGTACAACTTCAAGAGCGCGACAGTCACAAATGCGGAAGGGAGACCAAACTACACAGCAATATTCAAGGATGACAAGGAAATAGAAGAGTGTTAAGGAGGGCTGGATTGAGGTAAAGTCGGAGGAGGAACGTAAGATAAAACCAGACATTTTGGAAGCTCTATTGATGATGTCAACGAAATGAGAATTGAAACGAAGTTTGTCGTCGAATATTACACCCAGCTCTTTGAAGAAGGTCACTTGTGAAAGGGGTTATCCACTGAGAGAATAGGAAAAGGATGTTGGGGAGGGTTTAAGGGAATAACACATCCTGTGGCATTTGTTGACATTCAGTGTTAGCTTGTTGACCGAATACCAGCGGACTAAATTATCAAGGTTGGACTGTAAGAGAGCACAGTCTAACGGAGGCGAAACAGAGGCAAATAATTTAAGGTCGTCTGGGTAAAGCAAATACGGGAGGTGAGGATGGAGGCGAGGTCATTGATTAAAAACAGGAAGAGTAGGGGGCCAAGTATAGAGCCTTGGGGAACACCAGAGGAAGGGGAGAAAGAACGAGATGAGTAACCATGAAAAGAAACTTTGCAGGAACGGTATAAGAGGTAGGAGGAAAGCCAGGAGAGGACTGAGGGAGGGAAGTCTAATAATGAAAGTTTAGAGATGAGAATGTTATGGTCAAAGTGGTCAAAGGGTAGTATAGGTCCCGGGGCGAAACGTGGATTGGTACCCACGATGGAGCATAAAACCTGGGAAATGCCTGCTGAACCAACACCAACAGCTCTACTACCAAACCCTATCTCCACCTCCACGTGGTGACCGCTGGGAGCTCTTTCTTGACGAAAAGCTGCAGACGGAGAAGGATGAAGGCGAGTCTCCCGCGCCTAAAAACGGGACAAATTGTACCAACTGGTCCTCCAGGTTGGGGGTTGGGTAGGGCTGACAACCCTACACGGAAAACAACGGTTACGAAGCCACAACAGGAGCCTCGGATAGGACGGATATTAAAACGACGGACCCGGCAACGACAAAGGAACAACGATTTGCGCATTTTCTCATGGAACGTGCGCTCCCTGTACAGAGATGAAGCTGATAAGCAGCTAGCCGATACCCTGTCCCAATATAGGGCTGATGTAACAGCGTTGCAAGAGATGCGATGGACAGGGACCGGTTTCCTGGAGAAGAGCCACTACACCATATATTATAGCGGCCATCCAGTAAACCATGTGCTCGGAGTAGGTTTCTTAGTCAGCCAAAAAATGAAACCTGCTGTTATCGGCTTTGAAAGTATAAGCGAACGGCTATGCACTCTGCGCTTGCGAGGCAAGTTTAGAAATATAAGCCTCATAAACGTTCACGCCCCTACAGAGGAGACTGCAGAGTCGGAGAAGGATACCTTCTACGAGGCAGTAGAAAGAACCCTCGAAGCCTGTCCCAGATATGATATCAAAATCATACTTGGGGATTTTAACAGCCAAGTAGGGAAGGAGCCCGTATTCAGGCGATACGTTGGCTCCCATAGCTTACACGAAAAAACAAATGATAACGGACTGCGGACTATTCAATTAGCAGGGTCACACGAAATGGTTGTTGGAAGTACCTGGTTTGCGCGGAAAGCGGTCCACAAACATACATGGGCCTCTCCAGACGGGACCACTTTCAACCAAATTGACCACGTGTTGATCGAACGCCGCCACCTCTCAGCCTTGATGAATGTCAGAACATATAGGGGGGCCAATATAGACTCGGATCACTATCTCGTTGGCATGGTGCTCCGAGCTCGAATAACAATACCACCTAGAATCCCCTCTGACAATCAGGTGAGAGTGAACACTGAAGCCATCCACAACACAACCCTCCGCGACACCTATAAGAGGGAAATGGATGCCGCAATAACCGTAGTCAATAGAGGACCTGGAGATGAAGCATCAACTAATGATCTTCACAACCACCTGAAGAACGTTATCATGGATACGGCCACAAATATACTTGGCCCCAGCCGCAAAAGGAGTCGGAACGGCTGGTTTGACGATGAATGTAAGCTAGCAACGGAACGGAAGAATGCCGCATACCGAGTAATGTTGCATTCTCAAAGAACGCGGGCACGCGCAGAGACTTATCACGAACTCCGTCGAGCGGAGAAGCGACTTCACAGACGGAAAAAGGAAGCCTGGGAGAACCAACAAGTCTGTGAACTAGAGAAGTACAGGGAGCAACCGCACCAGGCGCGGAAGTTTTACCAACAAGTCAGCAGGATGAAGCCTTATACACCTCGATGCTCATCCTGCCGAGACAAAGAGGGAAATCTGATTTCCGACAGAATGGGCATATTAGAGCGATGGGTTGAGTACTTTGATGAGCTACTGAACAACCAGAACATCGGCGAGTTGGAGGTCCCGCCAACTGAAGACGACGGACAAATACTGTCACCACCAAGTTTAGGAGAAACAGTCCGTGCAATTCATCGGCTAAAAAATCATAAGTCGCCAGGAGCCGATGGAATTACAGCCGAATTGGTTAAATATGGAGGCGACCAGTTACACCAAGTGGTTCATCAACTTGTGCTCAAGGTATGGGACAGCGAATCAATGCCTGACGATTGGCAGCGAGGCATAATCTGTCTCATACATAAAAAGGGAGATATCACACAGTGCAGCAATTATAGAGGTATCACGTTGCTGAGTACCATCTATAAGATATTCTCCACTATCTTGCTAGGCCGGATAGCCCCATACGCCCAGAACATCATTGGCCCATACCAAAGAGGCTTCACTCCAGGCAAATCAGCAACAGATCAGATTTTCTCTCTGCGGCAGGCGATGGAAAAACTGTTGGAATATGGACAACAGTTGCACCATCTTTTCATCGACTTTAAAGCCGCCTATGATAGCATAGCCAGGGTAAAACTGTACACGGCCATGAGAGAATTCGGTATCCCGACGAAATTAATAAGACTGACTAGGCTGACCCTGACCAATGTGCGAGGCCAGATAAAAGCAGCAGGATCACTCTCAAGACCATTCGACATCAACAACGGTCTACGACAAGGGGATGCGCTATCATGCGTCCTCTTTAACCTGGCCCTCGAGAAAGTGATCCGTGATGCTGAGGTGAATGCAAGAGGTACGATCCTCTTCAAGTCCACCCAACTACTGGCCTATGCTGACGATATCGACATCATGGGAAGAACCACCCGAGACGTTCAAACTGCCTTCATCCAGATCGAGCAGGCGGCGCGAGATCTTGGGCTGCACATCAATGAAGGCAAGACAAAATACATGGTGGCAACGTCAGCACCGAAGACGAATCAACCAACAACATCAAACCGCACTGGTCAAACACAAACACGAACAAGAATAAGGATAGGAGAATACAACTTTGAGACCGTTGACAATTTCTCCTATCTAGGGTCGAAAATCACAACCGATAACAACTACGATGATGAAATCCGCGCACGGTTGTTGTCAGCCAACAGAGCCTACTTCAGCTTACAAAGACTGTTCCGCTCGAAACGTCTCACCATAGGGTCAAAGCTCTTACTGTACAAGACTATGATCTTGCCAGTCCTCATGTATTCCTCGGAAACTTGGGTTCTTAGCAAGAAAAATTGCGAACTCTTGGCCGCGTTCGAGAGAAGAATCCTCCGAAGAATTTTTGGCCCCCTACATGAGGATGGACGATTCCGTAGCCTACACAATGACGAAATCTATGAGCGATACCATGACCGCCCGGTTGTGGATAAAATCCGGCTCAATAGGTTACGGTGGGCGGGTCACTTAATCCGTATGGATGAAGATGATCCCACCCGGAAAGTCTATAAGGGCAATATCTATGGTAGGAAAAGAAGACGAGGCAGACCCTGCCTAAGATGGAGCGATGGCGTGGGCCAGGACGCCAGACAGCTTTTAGGGATATCGAATTGGTGGACCTCGGCGCAAAACCGGGATGTCTGGAGTTCCTTATTAAGGCAGGCCTAGACCGGATACCGGTTGTTGCGCCGTTGATGATGAATGTTATGGTCAACGATATCAAAGGCTTTGGAGAAATCGGTATAAATAGCATGTACCCCTTGTCTTGAATTCAAGCATTTAGGAACAAAGTTGGTAAAGACCAGAAGGTTTGAAGGCGTTGATCTGTGTTGCTCTTTGACAATGAGGTTACCAAAGTGTGCGGTCAACCAGCCGTTGATGTATTTTTCCAGGATTTTGGAGCAAAAGGAGAGAATAGAAATGGGGCGGTAGTTCACAATAAGGAAAGGGTCGCCGCTCTTGAGGATAGGGATGATAACGGCCTCTTTCCAGAGACGAGGAAAGTAGTATTCATCTAGACTTTTGTTGTAGATTATACCCAGGGGGAGTGAAATGCATTTTCTACAGTTAAGGAGGCCCATCGGGGCCAGGTCCGACATTGGGATCAAGATCGCCAATGAGGCACTCAACCAAGGGAGGCGTAAGGAGAGGAATGGCTAGAGATTCGGAGGAGTCTGCAGTTATGAGAGGTGTAGAAGGTGGAGGGCTCGAGGGAGAAAACACTGAAGAGAAGTAGGTGCAGAGGAGGTCGCAGGGGTGTTGAGGGGAGTTGGCAGCGGAGTCAGCGAAACTGATAGAAGAAGAGAGAGGTTGAGTAGGATTTCGAGAATTGCGAGCGTCAGACCAAAAGGATTTTAAGTTACCGCTAGTAAGGGCGGCTTCGACGCTCAATAAGTACCTTTTACGCGCTTTTCTGACCATAGTAGGGCGTATAGTCTTAAAGTGAGCAAGGTCGGAATCATGTTTAGAAACCCGAAACTTCTTCCGTAGTGTATGTTTCAAGCGAATGTTAATAAGAATTTCCGTTGTGAACCAAGTTGGGTACGAACGTAGGCAGGGAGGGGAAGAAGGGACATAACAGGAGAGGAGATCGGACAGGATATTGTAAAAGGTGCATCCTAGGGCCGAACCTCTGGAACGCTACCTATGATAAACTACTTAAATTCGACATGCCAGAAGAGTCGTGCCTGGTCGGCTATTCAGATGATGTTGCGGCGCTTGACGCTGGACGCATTGTTGAACAGGCGCAAACAGACTCTGTATATTAATGCGACTGGTAAGCGGATGGATGACTACTCATGCTTTCAACTTTGCACTGGAAAAAAAGTAGTTATCCTGACAGTTGGCAACTAGGTAATCGGTTCAAAACCAGCGATAAAGTACCTCGGGTTGACTCTTGACTCAAAGATAAGCTTTTTTGTGCAAATCAAAGCAGCAGTGAACAAGGCTGTAGCTGGAGTTTCGGCGTTAAGTAGGCTAATGGCAAACATTGGGGGTTCTACGTCTAGCAGGCGACGTCTCCTGATGAGTTCAACACAGTCTGTTCTACTCTACGGTGTTAAGGTATGGGCTGACGCTCTTGGCAAGGAGGTATATCCTAAACGTCTCGCGCAAGTACAGAGACGGGGAGCTTTACGGGTGGCGTCTGCGTACCGCACTGTCTCTAAACCAGTCGTGATGGTGCTCGCGGGAGTGATCCTTTTGTTCTTCTTGCTAAGGAGCGTTAAGTCATATACAAGGGCAAGGAAGAAGAGTGAAGGGAGGTTGTTGCTCGTGAAGAACGGCAACGCACGCTTGACGAGTGGCAGCTCTGTTGGCAAAATGAAACTAGACACCGATGGACTGCGCGGCTTATCGGCAACTTAGGTGCCTGGCTGAATCGTAAGGGTGGTGTGACTGACTATTTCCCTATCCAATTTTTAAATGGGCACGGAGGTTTTCAGTCCTACTTGCACAAGATTGGAAAGCCGCGATTTCTGGATTGTGTGTTCTGCAATGGGGTTCTGAACAGCGCCCACCACACTTTTAAGGTTTTGTGTAAACAGAAAACATTATTTTTCTTGTAGAGGGTGGGATGGCGTTTTTCAGCAGCTCTATTTAAACACAGGGGATCTCTCTTCAGGCAACATTGTCTAAGAGATACTGAGGAGTGCTGACAGGTGGGGGTGGGTGGGTTGTCCATTACGCTCGGTCCTTCTCGTTGCTAAGAAGATAGAGCTTGACCGGTGGAGGGGCCGGAGGGTAGGGGGTTTCTTGAATTGACAGTTCCCTTTCTCCCTCCCCTTCTCTTGGTGAAGGGAATTCCGTGATTTGAAGGCTCCGCAAGGTGGGAGAGTTCCGGTACTAGCCCGAAATAATGTGACAAACGATTCCAGGCTAGGTCTCTGACGCCGTACCGACCCGGGAGTTCAACTCCTTGCTCGAAAAAAAACCCATGCACGAATAAAAAGATTAGATCACTCAATCTAACCTTAGCTGACTTCCAACAAATCGTTATTTATCTATGAAAATTTGATCAACATTTTCCAATACCCTCTAAGGCTTCCCTCTCGCCTCTACATGGGATCAAATCAAGGCCATCAATAAATCAACCAATGATCCCCATAAATTGCAAAGAATGAGTTATCTACGATTTTGCATGCAGATAGCTGCCTTTCAGCTTGGCGCGGTGTTAATTCTTAACCCCGTGCAGACTTTCCTCGTGAGTCGACCTTTCAGGCTAACCACAAGCTGTGAATCCATAAATTATTATTGTATCCACTTTGTTCATATCTGGTTGCGGCTCACAGCAGATAAGAGGTTGAGGCTTGTGAAGAAGCATCAGTATCTCTTCAGACCCGTTTATGAGGTAATGGATGGAAACTGCTGCACATGAGCGAGGATTTACGACTATTAAATGTGGATGAATTCATGTGAGTTAATAACATGAACCTCGATTCAAACTAATTCCAATTTCATCCCCATTGGGAAGGCCTGGTCTCCTGCCAATTATCATTTTCAATTTCGTCCTTCGGCGGCATAAATTATTCAGATTCCTGGCAATTTCATTATCGTTAACCGTAGACATTTCAGCCCTTACAAACTATGCCTGGAAACTACCCTATTTCAGTGAATATTCTATAACAAAGCCAACCCTTTCTTGGGGCCCCTGTCCTCGCGTATTATTATGTAAATTTTGCTAACCCTTTTATATGTCATGCCACGACGACGATAATGATGATGATGACGATGACGACAACGTCAATTAAGTGGTAGCAGACGGGTTAGGTTGGCATATTTTTACGTGTCAACCCGTCATCCCTTGTTCCTTTTAGGCTGGTCGAAAAGGATATGACGGATATGGATGGGGTGAAAGGCGATATCTGATTTTCAGCCACAATATTTGCTCGTTTCAAGTTTCTATTGTTTGTTTCGTGACAGTACAACGAGGGAGGATATGGATAAGATAAAATGTTATAATTTGAGTGTTTTTTAGCTGACGGGAAGGTTACAGTATCGGTGAGGTGATGTCGCCTTGACGAAGGGGCAGGCTTAGTGTCAAGAGAATAATTTCTAGAGTAATCTTGATGTTGTTGACATTTCGAACTATTTTTTGCCTTTTTGGCAGAGTTAGATGATAACTGAGGTTTGAGGAAGGACACCGATATTAGTTGAGAGATTAAGTGGAAGGACTTGTCAGTCTTAGTGCTAAAAAATCCCAACCAATTTCCGGGGTCGAAAAAAGTTGTTCCTTGGCCATCAGATAATCGGCTCTGTATATCCCAGCCTTAATTTGAATGCAAGCGCGATTAGTGTACGCTTCCAGCGATCTCCTTGAAACGGAAACATTTTTAAGTCCCCCAGTCGCCCTGAAAACATTATTCAACTTGTTAAAATCACATTAAGTGAACTCGAAGCATTTCTCCCAGACACGCTCATCGATCATACTCCTCGGTTCACCTTTATCATTAGCCAACTGAAGATATCCAGCGGAAAACAACTTCAACTCTTCCAGATACAAGTATCTTCTGCGTCCCTAAGCACAGTCCGGCCAGCTGCTCTCGTCTTCAGGCCCCATTTTTCTTCGGTCCTTCCTCAGCCTCCCTCAGGCACCCTTTCTGTGTGCATCCTCACGCCGGCAAGATATGTACCCAGTCTCCATCTTGATGAAGTCTTATTAAAAAGTTCCATCGCCATCGTTGTCGAACTGAACGTTCATGTGAACGCCGTACAAGAATTATGACTTGGAGAACAATTAATCAACCTTTACATGGACCAACGGATGAGTTTATAATATAATTATCGGGCGAGATATTTTCACGCTGTCATGATATCATAATATACGAGTATCGTTTGCATATTCAATCAGATACCACCGGTTATGGCGGTGGCGAACATTTAAATGATGAAGTGGATTCGCCTGGCATGTCGGGACTATGAAATTTTTGTATGATCGTTGCAGATACACAGGTGGTATCGGATGAAGGTTGATGTTACACATTGGAATTTAACTTGGAAAATTTACATTCACTTTTTTATCAAGTATCTGGGAAATTTATCTTATGAAATAGTCAGTGATTTATATCAAATTGGATAGCACCCAGGTGGAAATTTATGCAAATTTCATCGGTCCTAGAAGGTCAGCATTCCTGAATTTCTCAGTGTTACAGTCTAGCAAGACTGGATATGCCAAAATTGCATGTGGCAATATTCAGATGCATCCTGAATCCTTCATGAGCTGTAACCCCATCAGGCTTTTTGGGGGTATTCATTTCCATCAAGAAATTGATGTCGAGCCAGGGGACAGAATTTCTTAAGGGGGGAACTGAGTTTTTGAATAAAAAGTCGACCCTCAATCAAAGTGTGAAGTTTTGTTGAGGGCTCTGGTCAAATTAATCCAATGAAAGAAGTTTTCGACGGGCTCTGCGAAGGGTGAACCCACTTTCCCATTCCATATTATTCTCCCTTGCAGGGGTTGGGGTTGAAAATTTAATGATTACCACCTTTCGATAAGTTCGTTGACTGATTCAGTAGCCATTTTTTTGGCCCTATCCTTTACTTCGCACGATACCTGCTATCCATGAAAGGAAATGAAAGTCCTGGGGGTCTATCGTGAGTAACAGCCGTGTAGGCATAATCCCACGATCCTCTTCGGACACAGATTGATTTTGAGACCACAATCGGAGCCCCGCTATGACTGGCACAGCCATACTGGTTTACACTGAGTGCATGCTCAGCATTCAACCCGTGGATGCAAGGCCTATCTAACACCTCTTCCGCAACTAAGGGGTACGTCACCCGAGTTGTACAGTGCCACTCTGCGCTTGAGCTTAAAGGAGCTCTGCTCGCGATATAGGCAACACCACAACCACCATGAAGCTACCACAAGGGGGCTAAGCGCAAATAACCGGGCCGAGAACACATCCTCCAAAAATTCTCCTGGGGCATATGCTTTCAGAGGGCCATCCGGGTTCCGATAGTATCAGATAACCTCCGGTGAAGCTTTGTGGGAAGAGCCACTTCAGATGAGTCCCTTGCAGACTCGGGTCTGATCGCCCTCCTCGATTACGTGCAGATGGCACTCTCCAACGGATTAACTGCACCAAAGATAATGGAGTAATACCGGCTTATAGCATGATCGCCTTTAGTGTATCTAACCTGAAATCGTTGACCCCGGGTTTTCCCGTTGACAAAAATATGGGTGACGTAAAGTCAGCAAAGAAGCAGAGGTCTACTGCAGCCCTGCTCAAAGGCCAGTACCAGGAGGTCATACATGTCCGCGCAGAATTGCCGAAAATAAGCAGACCGACGCTGTCGACGAGCCTGAGAAACCAGTTAAAGCCGAAGCCTACCGCCTTCAAGCGCAATCGGCCTGGAGATGATGTCGAACTGCGACAAAAGTGGAGTAGTGTGAGTAATGGATGGAACAGATGAAGATCCACGGTCCGATTTGAACTGGAAACTCCTTATTATTATTATTCTGTTAAGGAGAAGTCGTATTGCGTCCTTAAAGAGCTATTATGTCCCTTTTACCGGCTATAGTGTACCTATTAATCGTAGTACTTCAAACCAGTTAATAACCATTAGTAACATTAGTATATTCCCTGAACATGCATAGTGGTTTCATAACACCCCGCACAGAACCTGCACGCAATGTCCGTATATAACCCTAGCTTCCTTAGGTGACAGTTTAGTCGACAGTGACCAGTGAGAATTCCCAGGATCTTTTTGGTAAGGTTTAAGCAAACCTTTGGGCGCTTTGTTTCGCATCTCCCAGCAAGCACCGTGGGCTGCTCTATTCCTGGGAAGCCCGTCCGGTATAGTTCCCTTAAGTGTTCTTCTTCATTTTTTAATGTCATAGCCATGACCCCGTTTTTGAGTTCAAAGAAGTGTTCTGGCCTGTTAAAGGCGTCCCTGCTCCCTTCTTGGCTAGTTTGTCCACTGCCTCATTGCCTCCGAGAATACAGAGTATCCAGACATTGTTGAGCGAGCCGAGCGTATTTAGTCTCTCAAGGCATTCCCAGTTTAGAGTTCGCCTGGTTGGACCTAAGTGCCTTGATAGCTGCTTGGCTGTCGGTGAGAATGGCAATGTTCTGCCCTCTGTAGTTCCTTTGGAGATTAAAGGAGGCACATCTGTCTATGGCGTATATTTCCGCCTGGAATATGCTTGTGTGCTTGCCCATTGGCTCCAAATACATTTTCTTTGGACCAATGACACCGGCACCCGCTGCCTCAACTGTGAGGGATCCGTCAGTGTACCAAGTAATCAGTTGCTCGTTTAAGCCGTATGTCCCAGCCACGCTCTTCCAGTTCTTATCGAAGTGAAATCTTGTTGTCGTATTATCCCTTGGTATCAATAATTCGGGGTGCCACCTAGAAATATGATAATATCAATCTTCCGTCGATTTAGGCAGCTCCCCGCCTCACTGACACTCCCGGGCATCCTGAATATTGCTCTCCTTGCCTGCATCTGTATGTATAGATGTAGAGGGGTTAATTCCAGAAGGACCTCCAGGGATGCCCTTGAGTATGTCCTCATTCTTCCCCTTTCATTCGTTGTTCGGGTGTTCGGCAAAATGTTGTCGCGTGTCGCCGTGGGGATAAAAGCCTGGGAAATGAGTTCTGAGAAGCGGGTGTACTCTGTCCTCCTCATTCTTCGAAAATGTCCCATATTCCTTTTTCAAACAGACTCAGAGGATATTGCCCCGTCTTTGGCTATAGCCTTGTAAGGCCTGGTTGCTTTTGTGATTTGTTTGATGCCTTCACGGAATTCCCTGAAACTATTCAGTTTTACTTCCCTGATCGCGTTGCTATACGCAGTCAGTGCATTTTTGTACCTGGGCCAGTCCCCGCTTTGTTTTGGCCAGTTGAAGAGTTTCGTACTTCTGTTCTCATTCTGGCTAGCTTCATGTTCCCCCATTATACATCCCTTGATGACTTAATTGTCTTAGTCGGTAGCGGCCTCATACGCGTCAATGACGACTGTGTTGAGGTTTTCCACCACTGTTTCCTGTTTAAGTTCGCTCCTGATGTCACCGTCCCCTTGAAGGTGTGCCAGGTTGTTGCTCAGGTGCATTGCATAGGATTCCCAATCCGTTATCCTACGATATCTTATTATTCTTTTTATTTCAATGGGGCCGCGCTGGAGGGAACTCCTGCGGGTCGTTGTGCTGCAGTTGAAACTGTCGTAAATTCAGGTATCATCTTGATAACGACGGCCTGCGGCGCCTCCATATCCAGGAGGACGAGAGGATTGGTGGACGGTCGAAATTGCAGAGCCCCACACTACGTCTAAACGACCGGCAGGAGGCATGTACCATAATGACACAGTACAGATCAGCCAAAAGGAGACTCCGCGGCGCAATAAGGAGGAGTAAAACTCTGTTCTGGCAGGATCTGGTCGATGAGGTGAATGGGGATCTGTGCGGACTCGGTTACAAACTGGTAACATGAAAATTGGGGCTCTTTGGAAATCCTGTTCACTTAAGACCGAGTAGATGGACCGCATTGTACGGGTACTATTCCCTGCGCATCCCGTACTGGATGATGACGTCGGCGCGGAGAGCGCAGAGGACTGTCCACTTTTCTCTATAAGAGAGTTGGAACAGGCAGTCCTCGCGCCAGGACCCGATGGTATTCTAGTAGAAGTATATAAATTGGAATTCCAACACCGGCCAGACCTACTGCTCGCTGCATTCTTTGCTCGAATTTCCCTGCTCTTTGAAAGTGGCGAGGCTTGCGCTGATCCATAAAGCGAAAGGCGACCTCGTATTGCCGTCTTCATACCGCCTACTATGTATACTTTACACAGCTGGAAAAGTGCTGAAAAACTCATCAGAAGTAGACTCGATGAAGCGATACTCTCTGCCGGTGATTTATCTCCCCGGTAGTTCAGTTTAAAAGAAAGGGGATCCACAGTTGTTGCTGTCATGCTAGTCGTGGATGTCGTTCGACGAGCGGAGGCATATAGCCGCCAAAATCGACGGGTGGTGCTCCTCGTTACGTTTGACTTCAGAAACGCCTTTAATTCGGTAAGATAGAAAGATATTCTTGGCACACTAGATAATACTTTCCACGTATCGAACTATCTCTTACTGATATTGACTGACTATCTGAGGAACCGCACGCTGCTGTATGAAACGTTAGAGGGTCAGAGGAGGATGGAAGTCACGTCGGAGGTAGTGCAGGGATCCATCCTATAACCGGACCTCTGGAACGCTTCCAATGATAGTCTACTTAAACTCGACATGCCAGAAGAGTCGCGCCTAGTAGGTTATGCAGATGATGTCATGACGCTTGATGCTGGGCGCTCTGTTGAATAGGCACAAAGCAAACTTGGTACATGGATGCAAAGTAGTCATCCTGATTAAAAAGAGAATTCCGACCCTGCGTTCCATATCGTTCGGCGAGGCGATAATCGAGTCAAAACCGGAGGTAAAGTACTTGGGTTGACTCTTGACTCAATGATGGGATTTTTGAGTAGATTAAAGCAGCAACGAGGAAGTTGCAGCTGAAGTTCCGGCGTTAAGTCAGCTAATGACAAATATTGGGGGTCCTACGTCTTCCAGGCGACGTCTCCTGATGAGTTCAACGCAGGCTATCCTGCTCTACGATGCAAAGATATGGCCTGACGCATACGCAAGTACAGAGACGGGGAGCTTTGCGGGTGGCGTCTGCGTATCGTATTGTCTCTGAACCAGTCGTGATGGTGATCACGGGAGTGATCCCCGTTGCCCCTCTTGGGTTGCTCATTACGTTCGGACCCTTTTCTTTGCAACCGGTGGAGGAGCCGGATGGCTGGCGATTCCTTTAACAGACAGTTTCCTTCCTCCTCTCCCCTCCAATTGGTGAAAGGAGTTCCCTGATTTTATGCTTTCGCAAGGCGGGAGTGTTTGGGGACTAGCCCGAACTAATATGACAAACGGTTCCAGGCCCGCCCTTTGGCGATGTGCGAGGTGTTTAGTTAGTAGTCCGCCGACGTACCGTTGCGGGAGTTCAACACTCTGTGCGTACATGCGTTTACCTAGCCCACCCCAAAAGAAAAAACAGGACAAGTAAGGATAGGGCAGGTTCTTGATAAAAAATAAAAATAATTACGAGTCCAGAATAGCAGTGGGACGCTTGAAGAGGTGGGGAGGGAACGGAATGTGCGGCCACCAAAACGGGATGGCAGGATCAGCTGGAAAGGTAAGGGGCAACCCATGACAAAAATACTAAGGGAATGCTTAGAGACGATAGATTGGACAGAAGTATTTTGTGATTTACATAGTATCAAAGGCTGTAGCAAGGTTGGTGTGGATAGTATGCACTTTCCGCTGTGAATTTAGACATTTTGCGCCAAAGTTATTGAAGTCGAGCAGGTTGGAGGTGATGGACAACCAATTGCTGACATACCATTTGCAAGATATTGGAACAGGACAAGAGGAGCTAAATGAGATGGTTATTCTTGGCAAGGATGCGATCGCCAATTTTGTCAATGCGGATGATGACAGCCATTTTCCACAGGCCGGGAAGCTTTTATTGAAAATAATGGGAAAGGACTGACCAATTTGAAGGAAAAAGAGGTTTGAAAAACCGTCGTAACCACGACCAACATTGACGTCAAGCTTGCCAATTGGGAATTGTAGGAGATGCTGGGCGGGTTGCATCTACTAGTGGAAGAGAGGGGGAGGAAGGAGACTAAACATAAACTCAGGAAAAGTAGCTACAGGGTAAATTACAAGATCGTTAAGGAGAGTTAGCCGTGGATGCAGAGAATTTATTGGAAGGTGGCGGTAGCTGGGCGGAACTGCGGGACTGAATGTGAAACCAGAAAAGGTTCAGGTTTCCGCACTGCAGCGAGGCTTCAATATTGCCCAGATATTCCCTTCAAGGATTAAATCGTAAAGATTTGGCCGAGGAAAGAAGAGTTTTGAAAAAAAACCAAGTCAGCATAGGTTCCTGAGATCAGGAACTTCTTTCTCCCGGTGTGTTTTTGAAGAAGTTTTTTGTGGACTTCAGTAGTGAAACAAAGAGATCACAGGGAGTTAAGAGGGGAGGGGACGTAATGAAGAAGAAGATATGATAAAATGGTGAAGAAAGTGTTCAGTGCTTGGTCGTACGTAAATGGGGAGAGTAGCGGAGCCCAGTTTTTGTCGCCATGGCTGAGTGCAGACCTTCGCAGTTTATCAAACTTGGCCGGCTTGTGCATGACAGAGGAGTAGAACCGGGAGATCTGAGGTTTAAACTTGAGAGCAAGATTATGGCCGTCAGGTGCGATGCAAGAGAGGGCATGAGGGGATTTGGAGAGGCAACACACAGGATGGTTAGAGAGGACAAGGTCAAGAGTAGGATTTAAATTATTTTTTATATAAAATCGTGTACCTCACTATTGTTTTTCGCTTTTTATTTTTGCTAAAGAAGAAAACATTGGACAAATGTGTCAGAAAAACATTTGTCCAAAGTCTTCTTCTTCGGTAAAAAGAAAAACCGAAAAACAATCATGGGGCACACGGTTTTATATGTACATTTTCAGGATAGGCGGAGGAAATGGGACAACTTGGGATCTTACTGGCCGAAAACAGTTTGAGCTTTACCTTCCCCTAGAAATCGTTGATTTGAGCATGATAAATATAGGATATATCTCCTCCGATCTAAGGTAATATTGAAAAAGTATTCAATTTGTGACAGTAAGGACTCCATACCTCTGGTTACAGTTTGCGGGTAATGTAATTACTGTCACCATTATTAGCGCTACCTGTAAGCAACATCTGGTCTGGAATTGACGTAATCTAATGAACAATTAGTCTCCTTTCTGAAGGGTTTCGACGACTCTGCATTGAATGGCCGTTTTTGCTTTACTTTTGCAATGGTTATGGTAATTAGGCACTTGTCAGCGGTTCTACTTAACGCTTGCAGACCTTTTCAGAATATTTATGGACGTTTGAAACTTACCCTTGAGTAGGACTCTTTTTAGTTTTCAGTCTCCGCTACTGGTGTCCTTCCCACATTTGTTTTCTGAGGAATACGTGTGGGTGTAGTAAGGTTGGCAGTTGTTACTCCCGTGTGAATTTGTAAGGTTCCACAAAAGCTTTACCTAGAAAAAATGGTGTATGGTGAGTGCACTTTAAATCGTGACGATAAACAAAAACATCATAGGACTGGTCCTCGATCAGTCTCCATTTGGGTATCGTGAGATAAAAAGAGCGGCTTCTACTTTCAATGCATTCAAGAGTTTCTTTAGGACGGAGTGGTTGAGCTTTCCCTAAGGCGAGGAGACATCAAAACAAATGGGTGCAAGTCGCTCTAAATTTGGCCTGATCCAACATAAGGTGAATGCGGACTTAGGATTCTTCAATCCTTAAACAACAAATCTACCTCTAGCCAAGCTTAATTCTGAATTATGACAACCTTCCTTTTGCACTCACATTGCATTTGCGTATGGAAAAAAAGGAGGGTTCAACATTTGAAAAACGTGTTCGATCGTTCTGCTTCCGGCCAAAAGGTACGAGTTGTCTCTGTCCTGGACAAAACCGTAAATAGTCTTCGTGACTCTACGAGCATTGCTACTTCTGAACTTGTGGTTCACAAGGTCACACATTAAGGAGGGTCGAAAAATCCACTGTGGGCTACACGATGTAGTGAACCTAACTCTCTCAAGGTGGCGGATGAGTGGGTTGCCAAAAAATCTTCAGGCGCAAAGCAGAAGAGGAGGGATGCAGGCGCCTCGGGAAGTCCTGGAAGAAAAGGAGGAGATCTACAATTAGATCACAACAATGAAGGCGGGAACCACACTGAACAGTTTGAGACACACTTTTCCCCATTAAGATATGCTCAGAAATCCTGGGTGAGATAGAGTTCATCTGTTGATATCAGTCCTTGACTAAATTCACCAACATTTTTAGGGATTTTGCCGTCAGTATACATCCCTTTTAGGGTGGTTTATGCCAGTAAATTTCGGTTTTGGTTTTTCTTCACTTTGTTATAAATTTGTAACTATCAAAGTGAAGTTTAGAAGGTTTAAAAGGATATCTTAGCTCATGTTACCAAACTTGTTACAATTGGCGCCCAATGTGGGTCAGGACCAGAAGGTTTTTGGGGAAATCTGTTTAGTCAAAAAATCGACCGCATTTGAAGCTTGAAGTTCATAAACTGAAAGGTAAATCTGATTGGCATACTAAGCCTGGGATAATCATTTTTCATGTGAGCAACTTTGGACTCATTGGTCTTTGTTACCGATCATCTTCAATGAATGTTGTGATCCCTATTCGACTACCTGTTTCCTCCGCTTTTCATTCAATTTTTCATTTTTGTCACTTACTCTATTGTTAATCAAAACTAACTAACTAAGCTAATTTCGTCCTTTATTCCCTAACCCAAGACGAATATCATGTTCCGTCGTAAGTAATCCATTTACCCACGGCCCTCGCTACAATTTTCCTCCCATCTATTTTGATTATTGAAACTTCCCCCCTGGGGCGGTTTCAATCATCAATTTAAAACGCTTAGATATGACACGATGCCCTGCCGTTTGGTCGCGTTCGACCTGCAACATGCCAACCGCCATATCGCTCAACTGACACAGCTCACACTAATGCTAATGTCAATTTGGGAAGGCATAGGTAGGAATGTAACCCAAACAGCGAAAAAAGAGATGGGCCCAACTCCGGTGGGTCTTAGGCTGTCAGAGCCAATAGCTTCGATGCCAGGGGGTAATGAATTATGATTGATGAGTGATAGGCTGATGGATTATGTGGCGACTAATCAACTTAACCGAAAACGACTTTGATGACGGGCCTAATTTTCTATGGTTTGATTGCGTGGCCTTTCTTCCTTGCAGCCTTGGATCCGTCCATTCGCTATTCGGGTCTTTTTTTTGTGAATGCTTATAATGATTACGAATCACTCATCTTGCCTCGTAGTTCATCCGATTATCCTGAGTACACCACACTATCTGTCTGTCCGTCTAATCGCACTACCAACAGCGCGTCCTATTACAATGTGACGGGGCTTGTTCGCCTGCAGTCATATTTGTTTTTGTCGGCGTCCCAGTCGCCATGTTTAATCTCATCATAATCCGTCATTTCGGTTAATAAAATTTGACTGGCTCTGATAATATGATAAATTATTTGTTTAGTACACTTAAAATGGAATTTGAAAAGGAATAGACAGAATTCGGGAAGAATGAAAGATAACGAGAGAAGTGCTCGAGAAGCCTCGAAATTATCCCCGACAAAAGGCATGAAGGAGCGACTGAAAGGCTCATCTTCTGGACCCTTCCGTTTCACAGATCCACTTCTGCAGGCACGGAACCAGGGCACGGAGGCTGTTGGGCTTTGAGCGACAGACAGATAGACAGACAGCCACACTGATTACGTTTCGTTGTTGTCTGACTTTCTCGGGTGATTACTCATTGTCAGCTACTGTTTTGCTATGACAGGACGAAAATTGATTTATAGATTGACTCCCGTTCGATGAAAATGTTTTTTGGATTTGACGTGCTCTGGTATCACTCACGTTCATTCATCCGTTCCCGCATGAAATGGAGTGGAGTTGGTTATATCGCGTAGGATTGTTGGCGTTGTCATCATTTCATGGGTTGGAGATTATCGATTCGATTCGTTTTCTTGGCTCCAGAGTACAGGAACTGTGGGGGTTGTGGGTTGGGAGGAGAGTATTGATGTCGACGGTATCAATTGCTTGAATGATGGAAAATGGAGTGTGGAAATGCTTTTGAGTTAAGTGTAATCTGTTGCTATGTTTAGGCGGACTGCCAAGCTTCGGGATCGGTGGGGTATATTCGTAGAGTACAGGGGGTGAGTTTTAGTTAATATTGGGCTAACATTTTCTATCAAAATAGACAAACATATCGAACTTCGCTCCCACTCAACCTCAGACTACTCCAACAGCTTGTTCAGAAAGATAATGCCCACTTGATACTCATTTGCTAACCTCCGTAGTTTACCCCCAAAATCCCCGCAACAGATACGTATCTCCCCAATCATACTGTCTCGTCGAATCACTTTTAAAACAACTCAATGGCGGACTCATTAGCTCAATTGACCGTGCCATTCATGGGAAATTGTCAACATGCTGTTCGAGCCATCAAGCAATTATCGGCTCAAATCAATTTCAATTACAGTATCTGTATTACTTGCAATTGCTGTCGGGGTCTGTCAATCAAATTATCAAATCGATTTTGTAGTTGTTGCAATCAAGGAATCAAACTAATTGACATACATACTCGTGGAGTGTGCAGACAAGTTTTGTTGAAGGTTGAAAGTTATGTTGTGGTCTAATCAGCGGAAAGGCTGGACAGGGGCTTGTATATCCGCGTTTATCGATTCCAGACGAAGCGTAATTGATTTAGATACAAAAACTGCTCGTGAAGTATCTCCGTTTCCATTATTTTAGATTAGATAGAAACTGCTGTCATAAATTCCAAATTTCAGGGTAAATTGAAATTTATGAGAACAGTCCTTCACTAGTCAAACGTCTCCCATTGTCAGCGAATAAGCCTCAACTTTGTCATTTGATAAACTAATTTTGGCTCTGTCAACTTTGACAATTACCTCTTATTCATTTAAATCAAATCTAGATTATACAATGGCCTATCAATGGCCATATAATGATCTGCTTGGAATGGCCATCATCGATACAACTGTCAATTAAAAATTAAAGTAAATTGAATTGATAGGGTCCGACTACTCAACTGGGCTCTGGGGGACAACATGTCGTTGATATGTATCTGCTGACCATATTCAATTGACTGGTCGATCAAATCAGACAACAGTCATCGAACTTGTTGCTATGATAATCTGTCTGTTCATTTTAGTCCTGAATAGTGGTTGTCGTCTCCTCTGAGATACTCGTAAATGTTTCGATATGTGGTCTGGTCTTTTGGCGTTAACGTCGCCAGCAGCTTTATCAAAGGGATCTGAAGTTGTTTTTCTGGTTGATTTATTATGACTGTTGTCAGATTAACAATTATTATCTTATGGTTAACAAGATGGAGATTATGTGAATTAAATAGAAGATAGCACCGAGCAAATAGAAATAATTAACAATCAGATACTTCATGTCAATGAGGTAGGCTATCGTTTTCGGTGATCTAAATGAATTTTAGCTAATAGGTCTGCCTATTTTGAAGTGCTGACTTCATGTACAGCTATGAACTTTTCAGACACCGGCTCATCCGGTCTTTCTAGACTCTGGTTTCCTATGTGGCACTTACTTATTTTCACCCCCAATTTCTCTTCCCTCTTGATTGATCCAAGGGTCTTAAAAATGTGCTAATTACGACCTTTCGTTTAACACCCATCATGACAATATTCAGAAAGAACGTAGCACACCCCTTTTTTCCCCCCTAAAATCCTCCCCTCCCCTCTTTCTTCCTCCCCACAAGTGCGAAGTTTCACAGTTCTTACACTCCTCCTTGGGCCCAAAGCGTATACCGACAAAGTTTTTCTATGAATTTTATCTGACAGACGGGGTGTCATACGGATAGGTAAGAAAGATGAAAGGGAGGCGGTCAAACATGTGGATGAGTAGATAGACAGATATTTAGATAGGGGGAAGCCGCAACTCCAAGCACTCAGAACTTTTGTTAGACGTATTGTATTATCCCCTAAAGTCGCATGTTCAACGACCTTCTAATTGCGTCGTTCTCGCGATTTTACGACTTAAATTTCAGCAGGCTCTCCGTTAAAAAAAAACCCTTAACGTGATATCTTCGTCTCAGATCTGAGGATGCTGGGCAGCTGTATATGAAGTGCAGGACCGTTTTTACCTCTCCTCACATTGGCTACATATAGCCGAGATCATCATTCCAATTTTTTCCAAGTGGTAGTTTAGGGATAAATACCTACTAAGGTATTCATGTCCCACTTCTTAAGGCACAACTTTTTATGCCCCTCTAGCTTTGTCTCGTTTTTTCGCTAAAAGGCTGTTGGCTCTGGTCCCACTATTGAGGATTTAGATCCTTGGCGAGCTAGTTTGTCAACTTCCTGCCGTGTTTCCTTTAATCGGCCAAGTTTCAGTAGCAAATGGTGGCCTTTATACATGAACTGGTTTGATGTTTATCCTTTCCACGCGCTAATGGTATCAAGCCTCTATGCATCGCTAGTTATTTTCCGTTTTACCTACAAATGAATGGGGGATAGAATAAGGACAGCTTTGAGTTCCGTGATCGTCGTAGTACTCTTTGGTCCAGTGATACTAATACAACCGAGCCTTCGAATCTTGGGTCAGTTGACACTTGCTGTTAGCAGAGTTCAGTTGTCAGTTGACACCTGCTGTTAGCAGAGTTCAGTTTCGGTCACCAGACAAAGCATGCATACATCAAAATGGGTTTTACTATGTAATGGATACTTTGAAGTGAAAGTCTCTAGGTCTTGCCTACGCAGGATTTTTGACATCATTGCCTGATATGATGCCTCCACTTTAGCTTAGACTAAAGATGTACTCCTAAATATTTGACTAGCTAGCTTTCCCACTTAACGTTCCTAATGAGCCTTCTGACGATCAGCGTGAGTCCTTTTGGAAGCACCCGGATTACCTGGTAATTTGATGATAATCATTTTTTTGTGGGGTGGGGTAGGGGAATGTGTTTATGCACAAAGTGTTGGACACCAGCAACAGTACGCCTTGAGACTGCCCACTAAAGACCTCCTCCTCTTCAAGAGCCAACCTGGAACCGTTTGTCAGATTATTTCGGGCAAGCCACTGAGATCACTCGCCTTGGGAACCTTCTATTCAAGGAATTTGTTTCACCAACGAAAGGTAAAAGAAGGAAACGAGCTGTTAATTCAAGGGATCTCTTTCCGTTTGGGTCCTATGCCGGTCCAGTTCTATCTTCTTTGCAGCAAGAAAAGCCTGAATTCGCAATGCGCAACATGGCTCCAATTATCAGCTCGCCTCAGCGTCTCATCAACAATATTGTCTGGAGAGAGATCCCCAGTATTCAAATAAAGTGGTTGACGAATTACATCTTTATTTCTTTCACAAAAAGGAAGCTTCGCCCACAACCCCATTGCGAAACACACAACCAAGGGATCATGATGCCCCAATCTTGAATAGGTGAGCTGATTAACGAAATAGTCAGTCTCACCGTGTCTCTGATTCAGTCAAGAATCTAAGTTGCCAATGAGCCGCGCAGTCTATTTGCTTCTTGTCACATTTTTCCAAATGAGTTGTCACTCACCTAGTAAACGTTGCCGCTCTTCACGGACAACCACCTTCCTTGGCTCTTCTTCTTTACGTTTGACGCTCCTATGCAAGAAGGGCAACAGAAATCACTCCCATGGTCACCATCATGGCCGGTTTAGCGACAGAGAGAGAGAGAGAGCTCTCCGTCTCTATACTTGCGCAAAGCGTTTATGATATACTTCCTTCCCAAGAGCGTCAGCTCATACCTCTTCGCCATAGGGCAAAGCAGACTGCGTTGAACTCATCAGGAGACATCTGCTAGGCCTAGGATCTCCAATAGTTGCTATTAGTCGATTTAAGTCCAAAAGTCAAGCAGCAGCCTTGTCCGCTGCTGCTTTGATTTGCGCGAAAAAACTCGTCTTGGAGTCAAGAAGTAAGTACTTAACCGTTGGGTATGACTGGATTATGATATAGCACGGAGGGTCTTCGGTTTTTTTTACAGTGCAAGATTGAGGTTGAGCAGCCGCCCATCCGCTTACCCGTCGCATCAATATGCCAAGACTGCGTTGAGCCTGCTGGATGGAGTGTCCAGCAACAAGCGCCGCGATATCATCTGCATAACCGACCAGGCGCGATTCTTCTGGCATGTATAGCCAAAGTAGACACTGATAGCAAGCTTTCCAGAGGTCCGGTCCTAGGATGGATCCCTGCGCTACCCCGGACGTAACTTCCATCCTCCTCTGAGCTACTAGAGCAGCGAGCGGTTCTCCAGGTAGTCCCTCAATATCCGTAAGAGGTAGTTTGGCAGGTGGAAATCATTGTCTAGTCTGCTTAGAACGTCTTTCCATCTTACGGAATTAAAAGCGTTTCTGAAGTCAAGCGTTACGAGGAGCACCAGCAGTCGAGTTCGGCGGCATCAACTGTGAATCTCATCAGTGTCAAGCATACATAGTAGGTGTTACGAAGACGGCAACTCAGGGTCGCCTTTTTCTTTGTGGATCAGCGCAAGCCTCGCCACCTTCCAACGAGCAGGCAAACGGTGAATGCGCCGAGCAGTAGATCCGACCGGTATTGGAATACCAGTTTGTATACCTCCGCTGGAATACCATGGGGTCCTACGGCTTCTTGTTTTCATAGAGAGGACTGCCTGTTCCAACTCTTTTATAGAGAAAAGTGGACAGTCCTCCGCGCTCTTCGCGCCGAGGTCATCATCCCATACGGGGTGCGCAGGGAATAGTGCCCGTACAATACGGTCCATTTGCTCGGCCTTAAGTGAACAGGGTTTCCGCAGAGCCCCGAATTTTCGGGTTATCAGTTTGTAACCCAGTCCCAAGGGGGGTGGATCCGATGTTTAGAACTAACAGTCCTGTTCTCGCTGCTATTTTCATAATTCGTTACCCTCTGAAGCCTGTGTGAGGCATGCCCCATTCAAATGCCCTAGCATTGAAGTTAAGCCTGCGTCGAAAGCCCGGCGTCGTCTCATTCGGCGTAAGATAGACACTAAAAAACTTTATCCCTGAACACCGCATCTAGATAGGTAAGAACCCTAAGGAGGATACCGTCCCGAACGCAGATGGCAGCGGTACCTGATATGACAGGGTGCCATGAAACTGGCTCCCTGTTCTGGTGATGCTCATTAATGAGTACTTAAGCAGCTTTGGACTCCGTAGCGAACTGCGCTAGCAACTCGTGAGCGGTTGCACTCCGGTGCATATTGATTTTCAGGATGCGAAATCATGTTGACCGCTTCCTAGCCCTTTCCAATTCTGCTCTGGAGACTCGATGCCGCTCGGAGCCCACAGTGTGCGCAATGTTCTCATCAGGCGCGCCACGATCCCTGCATAGGACGCAGCTTTCCTTTTCATTGCAGGTATGTTGCCCTTTTGGCAGGTCCCAGACAGGTTGCAGATGTGTGGCCACAGCGAGTTTTTGGCCTCGGGAGTTCTCAGAGGTGATACTAATCCGGACATTGATACTTCCGGACATTCGTGTTTGATGGCATCTTTTACCTCGTTCTTTTCTGTCAGGCAGTCAAGGTCTCGGATTTCCAGAGAACACGTGGGTTTCAGGCTAGAAACTAATGCTCTCTCTCCCAGAAGCACCTTGACTTCTTCCTAGAACGTATTTTTTTTTATTTGTTGTCCTCGAGCCTAGCTCGACTAGAACTCCACCTCCCTTCGTTTTATGGAATGGAAAACACTTCTGCTCCGCTATCTTCGCGTTTGATCTTGTAACTGAGGACTTCCGCAAAAGTCTTGCCGTTCCGTCGGCTTGATAAGTAGAGCTGGCGGTCTAGTCCTCCTTCGTCTCCTTACCTTTTCTTTTGGTGCTCCGTCTTTCGTGTTCGCCTCACTTTGAGGCAAATGCTTTTCTGATGACACAACTTGTTGCTGTCTCTTGCCCATCTTCATCTTCTTCTTTTGAGCCCTGGAGAGTATCTGAGTGAAGTCTCCTTCAGATGTCCCTTCTTCCTTCTGTATTTTCCCCAGTTCGCTATGCAATGGGCTATCTGCGATCCGTTTGGTACTGGTAGTGTTTTCTTCGGGAGGCGCGGTTGTTTCTGCTTCCCACGGATTTTCTCTTACTCTGTATATTCGCCTATAATATGAAATTCTGTCTAGGAGCTCCTTCAATTCCATTAGCCCGTTTTTCATCTCTTTGCTGACGTTTTACTGGAGGAACGTCGTAGATCGCATGCGCTTCACAACTGCCGTACATTTCTTAATAAGCCTTTCCTCTTCAACTTGCGCCAGAGTAGTCGACAGCCCTCCCACTCGGCTTATATCCAAAACCATTTTGTTAGTTTCGGCAGTTCCCACTGTGCTTCTTTCCGCAATTATAGCACTGCGTGGTATTGTCTAGGTTCCTACCTCCGTTGCAAGTACCGCATCACTTTGCGAGTTCTTCTCTCCGTCTGCTCGTCCTGATATCTCGTCGGGTATTTCAGCCCTTGTTGCGTCCTTCGTTGGCTGCAAGGGCGAGCGACGCATTTTCTTGCTGTGTACAAACGTAGCCAGCTCACTCTCCATTTCCACTATCTTCTCGTTTTTTTTGTCTTTGTTTGCCATTTAAGTTGTTTGGTAATCGCTATAGATGAAGTGTTCATTCCTTAGTCAGACTATTTCTATTATTGAGGTACTGAGGTATGTCAACTGGAAGATCGAGCGGAAAATTGGCATTTATCCAACGTTGGCTAGTATCGAGCTCTGCACAGCTTCCGATTAGGATTTGGCTCGAGCTGTTCGTTACCCGGCTTCTCCATTCGAAGGCCTACGCGTTGAAATCACCAGGACGTATTTTAGGGTTACAATTTCTAGCGTCCAACAGGAAACTGTCTAATATTCTAATATAATGCTATCTTTTCTTTCACCATTGCAGAAGCTGAGGTTGCAGTTGATAAACTACCTACTTTCGGGGCTATCTTGGCCGTCCCAGCTCTGTGCCGAAGGGTCAAAGAGCTGGGACGGCCATCCGAGGACCGCTTTGGTTTCCCCTTAACTGCAGGTGCCCCGAACGATCCTTTCCCCTCAACATTGGCACTGCCGTGGATGAAAGCGGTTTGCCGGAGGCGGTTTACCCGGAGACGGTTTGTCCGAAGGCGGTTTGCCCGAAGGCTGTTTGCTGTCCATGAACAGGTGCTTACCCATCGGCAGGACTTTAGTCTCAACAGGTGCCGCCGATTGGAGCCTGGGGTCAGGAATGCTGGCAGAAGGTGCCTGCTTCGGTTCGTCCGTTAAGGACTGGGTCCCAACTAGATTGGTTCCCACCTGAGTAAGTGGAGAATCTGAGTCTAGATTCAGGCTCTCCATCAATAAGTTTAGGGTTGCCCCTTCACTCGGGGTTGGATCGTCTCGATCGAGGTTATCTAGAATCAGATATGTGATAAAATGAATTGCCCATCCAAACTATTGGGCAATCCAGCCCCATATTTTTGGCTAGTAAGCCCACAAAGAGCAATAATAGATTTAGAGGATTTGAGTACTTGAAAACACCAAGTACAATATTGCTGGGGCTTAAATCCAATACGACGCACTTGTAAGATAGTTGCCAAGCTTATGTGTAAGTTAGGGGTTGGTAAACTAACGTACGAGTGTTGTAAATTCTCTGTTTTTGTCAGCTTAAGCTTTTGGGCTCAGACGTTTCTGCTTAGACTTCCCAGCTAAGGCTCGTAAGACTAGACAACCTGGTTATAATCCAGCGAAGGATTTTAGCTTTAATCGCTACCCATGACCAAAATAGATTTGATACGTAGACTTTAACCCAGCTAGTGACAGGCTTTCTTCTAAACAAATATAAATGGAAATTAGGTTCTCATCCAATCCACAATGTGCCGACATAAATGTCTCTATTGACGTCAATTTCACTTTACAAAACTCGGCACCCAATTTACGTTGCGTCGTTATCTCCGTTGAGCATTTAAATTACATCCAAGCACCACTCAATCATACTCTGTGTGATATGGACAACTCAGCCCGGCATTTTGCTCGACATTTGTAAGAATAATTTTAAAACAAAGTTGCATAAACCCACGATATTGACGACGTATATTTTGTAAAAGGGCAGCCTCCCTCCGGCACCATGTCCAACATATGCCATCATTTGTATGGTTACGAATGCACTCGGCCTGCATGCATGGAGTGCATTCTGTTCGTATTTATTGTGCAAGGCGGTCTCTGTATGCAAAACTGGAGTAAATGAAATTTTATGCAAATTGACATTTGTACGTCGCCCGGCCCTAGAGAAGTCTTCAGTTTAGTCGACATGATGACAGTAATGTCAGCCGAAGTGAGTTGGTTCTGAAGCCCATGCGGTGCCCCAATGATGGGATGCCCACTATGGGACGAGTGGATGGGGTTACCGGTTGGTATCTGAGTAGAATCTGAGGTCTGGTTGCCATGGGTATGTAAGGGGCTTGACTGTGAAGCTGTCACTATTCAGGACCTTTTTGCAGTCAAGCGAAAGTATCAGACTTGATCCCTTTCAAAAACAAGGGGATGATTAAGAAATGTCTCGAAGAGTCCTCACAAAACATCTGAGTTCCAATTCCAAATCCACTTCATCTTCCCACATGGTAACTCGAAATCGTCTGGAAGGCCACATCACATTTCCATCCGAAGGACTCGAGATACACCCCGCATCCACTATGCTCATGCATGCATGTGGCATTTCTCAGGCTGTTATGGTCCTCGACATGCCATCGTATCCAGCAAGCGTGGTAGATGTGATGATGCATCTGACTCCCCGAAAACTTCTTTCGCTAGCTTCTGGCGGATGCTGTGATGCTGCTGACATCCTACAAAATAAAAGTCATTTTTTCCTCCCGATATGCATGTCTCGCGCCTCAGGCCGGGAGGCAGATAGCGACGTTCCAGCACGAATCCGATGATGGTGCAATTTAGAAAAGAAAGAAAACGGGTGGTGTGGCTGTCGTCATATTTTTTTCCAGGATCTCTATGCATGTGAGCGTTTAGTGTGTACATGCCATCCTGCCATGTTCTGGTTGTGATGTTTCAGCAAACGCTTGGCAGCTTCGAAATGTGAAATCTCGCCGGAATGCATTTCAACGTCAACGGACTGGCACTAAGTGGAGACGTCATAGCGTGCGGATTATGCATGAACATAGTAAATAATGTATGCTCGCTTGGAAGCGTATGTGGAGCAGCGTCAGGACCATCCCGGCCATCACATGTGCCTCGCATGGAAGACACACATAAAAGACATGCACGTCCACTCATAATAAAGGCGACTGAGATTTTCTGGTATTTACCGCAAATTGTTTCCCAGCCTCAGCACTATTTTCGCTATAAAGCGTCGTCAGGGAGAAGTGCGGCTACTGTTGGCTGCCAGATAAAACCGTGGTTAAGTTCTATGTGTCATAACTTTTGTTTTCTTTTCGCCTTGCATGCTATTTGAGCGGACGGAGCCTGGACGTGAGCACGAAAAGGATTAAAACTACTTGTCATATGCATACGTACACATATGTCAGTTGAGGCAGACTAGGTGTCAGCTTCCTCATCATGGCCTTCGTCAGCGCCCGGCAAAGTTGCAGAGATGCCCAAACACCCTGGTCCATGGATGTTCGTTTGTCTTCAGGAATAATAGGACACATCTTGTCGCTTGTTTGTTACATCTGTCCATCTGTCTGTTGGAACTGTCTAGCTGTCTAGTTGGTGGACATTTGGGAGCATATTTTATAATGAAGTCAAACAGTATCAGGGATGGAGATGTAGGGTAAGGTGTTCATCTAGTGGACCACTGTATGGTAGTGAAAATTTGCTTTCACCTTGGCCTTCATATCTACCAGAAGAAATCTGACAAGGAAATGTTTGCCAATTTTTGAAGAGATTGAATCCTTTCATTTTTTGTCAAAAGAAGTCAGAAACCAGGAGCTGCGTGCATGACGTATGAAAAGTTTGCGGTTTCTACTAAACAAATAAAACTTACTGCAGTGAGGTTTAAGGATTGGGGAGTTTTGAGTCCACATCCAACTGATGACGGATGAAATTTTTTTCCACTTTTGTAGTCCAGGGAAAAGTTAAACAACCATTTTTTCAAAAAGGACGACTGGCGGTCTCGTCCAGGACAGAAGCAACTCATCAGTGGCTGCCTTATCTTTCGGTTGGGAGGAAAGTGACTGAAAGTGGTTACAGATGGTAATTGCTCCTCCTATGGCAGAAGGGACGTTGCAGCTGATGAGATCCCTCTACCTTGGACGATACCCACCGGTCGTTCTTCTACACTGCTTGTCATGAACTTTCCATCCATAAAAAATAATCGCGGAAGATGAGGAAAGGAGGAAACTTTTCACAGGCTCAAGCGCGGCACCTTAGTGAAGACGATAAACAGAGAAATCAGGCACCTTAACCATCAACGTTTCTTGTCAGCGCTGCCTCGGTTCTCAATAGCTTTTCTACTGTGGCACCTAATGATACAAGAAACTTTGGAAAGGCAGTGCCAAAACTCAGTAAAAGGAACCGTGAAGAGAGGGCCAATGAGAAGCGGTTTCAGTAACATTGCTGGCATGTGTAGACGGCATTCAGTTGTACATTCACTGATGCGAAGTTACAAAACGTGCATGAAAAGCAGAAGTGACATTCAGGTAACAGGTACCTAAGGAATAAAAGGGAGTGTCAGTCAGCAAGATACCATATAAAATGCAAGTTCCACCAAACGATTCGACGTAGGCTTATACTAAGGTGAGACTAAAACAAGTTGAAGAAATAAGAAGAAGATATATTCCCTTGGCAAGCATGCATGGTGTATCATACAAATGGAAGCAAGATTTGAAAGAACAAACAAGGGATCTAATGTCGGAGGTAAAAATGCTGAAGACTTCCGCGACCAAGTATATAACTTATTTGGGAAAGGTGGTGTTGCATCTAAATGCATAAGATCTCCCATTAGAGCGAATACTTGGACGAGGCTTAGCAGAGGAAGCTCGTAAATTTGTAGTTGTTTGACACATTACTTCGGGCTAGCCCTGCCACTCTCTCGGCTTTGGGAGACTTCAAGTCAGGGAATCCCTCTTGCCAACGGGAGGGGATGGGAGGAAGGAAGTTATTAGTATCAGTAATAGTATTAGTATCCCCTTGCAATCCGGTCCCAAGTTCAATCTTCTTTACAATGAACATAATGCGCAACGCGACTCCATCTGCCAGCGCTTTTCAGCATATATCTGACGATGTTGTCTGGGGAGACTTCGGCTATGTCTGGATAAAGCTGCTGACGAAAGCCATCCCACCTTTCACAAGAAAAAAAGGTATGCTCAGCGTCGTCCGCCACTCCATTGCAGGAGATTGCGCCTTCTCAATCCTGTGCAGGTAAGACTGAAAACTTCCATGTCCGCTTAGAAATTGGGTAATGAAGTAATCAATCTTACCGTCCATTTGGTTCAGCCAGGAATTGTTGATCAGCCGCACAGTCTATCTGCCTCTTGGCTCATTTTGCCAAGACAGTTGACACTCGGTAAGGATGCGTTGACGTTCTTCATGGTCCCCTTCCCCCTTCTTGAATTTTGGAACTTACGGTGGTAGATATCTTTACGCTCCTTGGCAAGGAAGGCAACGGGGATCACTTCCGCGATCCCAATTACGACCGGTTCTGAGATAGTGCGGCAGGAAAACGCCATTTGCAAAGCTCCCCGGCCCTGCACTTAAGCACCCGCGCCATAGAACAGAACCGCCTGCGTTGCTACAATGAAAAGACGTCTCCTAGTAGATATAGGGCCCCAACATTCGTCATTAGCCCATTCAACGCCGAAACTCCAGTTGCATCCCTGTCTGCTGCTGCTTTGATTTGTTCGAGGGAGCTCATCTTCGAGTCGAGCATTAAACCAAGATATTTAACCCCTGGATTTGATTCTATAGTCACCTCACCGATCGATAGGCGACGTAGGGTCGAGATCCTCTTTCTGGTCAAGATGTTGGTTTTTTTTTCAGCGGAAGGCAGAAACCATGGGCAGTTATATATCCATTTACTCGTCGCATAAATATGCTAAGTCTGCTTTGGGCCTGTTCAACGGCGCGTTCGGCAACAAGTGGCGGACCTTCAGCTGCATAACCGACCAAGCGCGACTCTTCGGGTGTATCGAGTTTCAGCCAACTATTCTAGGAAGTGGTCCGGAGGTCCGACCCTAGGATAAATCCCTATGCTACTCCCGGCGTGATTCTCATCCTCCTCTGGAACTCTAGCGTCTCATAGAGCACGGAACGTTCTTTCAGGTAATCACTTGATATTCCTAACAGATATATTGGCACGTGGAATGAGTTTTTTAATCTGCCTAGCATATCTGTCCATGTTACGAAATTGAAGGCATTTTTGACGTCAAGCAGTATAAAGAGTACTATTCGGCTCAACGAACCGCATCCACCACCTCCATAATTGCATCCACTGTGGATCTCCCTATTCCGAACCCGAATTGTCTTGGGGATAAATCCCCGCAGCGCGGATCACTTCAGCGAATCTACTCCTGATGAGCATACACGATATGCAGACGGGAGCTCCGGGTCTCCTTTTCCCTTGCTGATCAGCGCCAAATTGGCCACCTTCTAGTGACAAGGAAAAATACCTTCCTTCAAGCGAGCATCGAATGCTCCAAGCAGCACGTCTGGCCGTTGGTTGAACACCAGTTTCAAACTTCCGTCGGGATACCATCTGAACCTGGCTCTTTTGTTTTTTATGGTGGGAACCGCTTTCTTGAGCTCTGTCATTGTGAAAAGGGGCGATCCTCGTCGCTTGGAGAATAATGCCTGCACAATGGAATCCATCTGGTCGGTATTTAGTATGCAGGGCTTCCGCAGCGCTGCTATTTTTCGGGTGGCAAGCTTATAGCTAAATCACCACAGGTCCTCATTCACCTCTTTGACCGAGTTCTGCTAGTCGTGGGCTTCGCTTTTATTTATCGCGCTGCGGAGTCTCCTTTCGCTTATCTATATTCTGCCTTTGTGATGCATGCCGCCTTATTGGCGTATAAACGTTGTGCCAAACGACGGAGCTTATGACACTGCCTCCGTAGGTCGGCAATTTCTCCCGTCCACCAGTACATAGAAGATTTGTCACGACTAGGTCCCTTCCGCATGAAAGCCTCACACACCATCTTTATCAGGTTAATTACTGAATTGACTGCAGTGTCAGCTGCAACGCTACCACTTTCGGGAGCGCCTTCCAGCGCGATTCTGCTTGCTCCAAGAGCTTCGACCAACTTCTCCATGTTCATCCTTGCGAATCGAGCCGGTGTATGCCGGCAAATAGCACCAACTACTTCGAACGCAATGTACTGCCGAGAAGTCTTCCATGACTCTCCACCCGTCTGCCGATGATGCCAGAGATTCCGACGCGAAAATGATGTCAGGAATGCTTCCTTCGCAGCCTGGGCGCCGAAACATTAGCGTCGATCCTGTACTTGAAACTGCGAGCCCTGTTTCCGGCGCCATTTCCAGAATTCGTTTCCCTCTGGAGTCTGACTGAAGCATGTCCCATTCAAAGGTCTTAGCATTGAAATCACCGCCTACCAAGGTTTGCCTCTCCGTGTCTGAAACGGAGTACTCCAGATTATCAAGCCGGCGCCGAAAATCCGCGATCGTCTCATTCAGCGTCGGGTAAACGCAAAAAATCGTTATCCCTAAACACCAAATCCCGACCAAGCCAACCCCTCGACCTTGGGAAAGAACACGAGGTACGGAGCTCAGATGCCAGTGGTACCTGAGAGATGTAGCTTGCTGATTAGCACTAGATCTGCCTTTACCTCCGCAACAAACTACGCTAGCAACTGGTGAGTCGTTGCACTCCGGTGTAATTTGTAGAATACAGATCATGCCATTCCCGTCCTAGCCCCTTCTAGTTCTGCCCTACAGACTGAACCGTCCTGAGCCCGCAGTGTGTGCGACGCTTTCACCAGATATGCCAAAATCGCTTCAGTGAACGCAATTTTCGCTTTCATTGCAGGTGTTTGTTTCGTGACCTACCTAACCGCATCTCTGGTATGATGTCCTCCTGTCCGGCCCCTTACAAGTTGCTGACGTGTCTCCATAGTCCAGACACCTATAGCACTCGATGGGGACTATTTACATTCATACCCTGCATACTACCTATCCAATTTTGATTTTCCAGCTGCTAAGGAGTTTCCTCCCATATAGCTCGGGGATTTCCACCTTGGCGAGTTTTTGGCTTCGAACATTGACAGAGGTGACACCTATCCGGGCATTGGTTACCTTTGGACATTCACGCTTCATTGTCTCCTTCACTTCTACCTTCTCTGTGAGGTAGTCAAAATCTGGGGTTTCTAGAGAAAACATAGGCTCTAGACTTGAAAAAAAAGCCTCCTCCCTTAATAATCTCTCGACCGCTTGGCAGAACGTACTCTTGCTAATTGTTTTCGGGCCCAATTCGACGAGGACTCCGCCATCCTTTGTCCGTAGGGAAAACACCTCTGCACCGTTGTCTTCGGATTTCATCCTCTAGCGTATTTCAGTAGGAACTTCCACAAATATCTTCCTTTCCATCGGCTTGAAGAGCAGAGCCGACGGTTTAGTCCTTTTTAATCTTTTCGGCTATTGGCTTTTGGTTTGGAGCCTCCTCGCCTTTGGAGAAACGGGTCTCTGGCGGCGTAGTCAGTTGTTTCCTTTTATCCTTCTCCGTCTTCTTTTTGGGACCTAGAAAGGACTTTGATAAAGCCTCCTTCAGGTACGTTACCCTCTTTCCGCTTTTCCCCCAGTTCGCGTTGCAGTGGGCTATCTGCGATCCATTTGGCGGTAGTAGCGTTAGCCTATAGGAGATGTTGTCCAGTAGTTCTCCCAGATCCATCAGCCCGTTTTTGACGTCTTTGCTGACGTTCCTTTGGAGGAACGTTGCCGACCGAATACATTTAACCATTGCCGTGCGTTTCCTGATGAGCCTTTCCCATTTGGCTCTAGCTATGATAGTCGGCTGCACTTCTACTCGGTTCGTGTCCGAATCCATCTGCTCAGGACTGGTATTTGCTGGCGTTCAGTGTCAGTTTATTAACTGAGGGTTGAGTTGCGCGTGGGTGGTGAGTAGCATACTGGAATGTGCAAAGAAATAAAAAGAGGCGGCGCTCAGGTAGGTTGAAAAGGACAAGATCGAGAGTGCGGCCCAAGGAGTTTTTGGTAGTATTGAAATTCAGGGTTCTGCAGAAACGAAGAAAGTAGAAGAGAAGAATGGGAGAGGTTTTTGGAAGGAACTGGAAGATAAGACCAGTGGAATATAGGCAGGTTAAAATCTCTGCAAAGGAAGAAAGGGAAGGAAGTCTGACAGTAAGGAGTTCAGACAAACTGTCAAAGAATTCTTCGTGCAGGTGAGAAGGGCAAGCACAGGGGAGATACAGCGAATGGGAGGAAGTTGGGCGGGGAGACACGAAGAGCAACACAGTCAAAAGGGAACCCAGGGGAGAAGAAGACGAGTTCGGCGGGGAGTGTATCTTTTATTGCAATTAGGACCCCACCGCCGGTGTAGCTACGAGGTGCATCCTGGTCTATGTCACAGCTGAAAATGGAGTGCCCTTCGGGGAGGTCGGAGTTTAATATGGCATCATGCAGCCAGCTTTCGGAGATACAGATGGCATGGTGTTGCTAGATTGAGCGGATAAATTGAAGGACCCTAGCTTGGTTCTTAAACCCCTAACATTCCGATAAAACAGACAGACAGTAAACGTGGATCCAGTTATATTGTTCGGCGAGGCAGGCGAGTTGTCGTGAAATTTACCTGCGAATTGGGGTGCTTGTAAGGCTTGATGAATACGCTTTCTGGTAGGGAAGAGGGGTTGACGAGGACGTCATATTTGTGAGGATAAGTTACCTTGCAAGACGCAATCACCCGGTCGGTGTTGCTGTCTTTTTTCAGTTTGATGAGGAGAAGTAAACCAATCTTGCTTTTCATGTACTTCAGTATATCGTCCGTAGAAGTTGCAAATGGTAGCTTGGAGATAAAGAGCTGTTTAGGTGGGGACACCATCTTCAGCCCGAGGCTGTTGGTATGGGAAGATGAAGTGCCAGGATATACATATAACCGCGGGGGAAATGGAGGTTCGTTGGCGACGGGAACGATGTCAAATAATGAAGCGGCTGTGTTCCAATTCGAATCAGGTCCGTAGAGCCTGTAGAGCAGGCTGAAGCCACCCTGATGTAGTAAGTCATTGCTGAGGAAATCAACTCAGATTGAGAGGCTTGGTGCAGAGAGTCCTGAGAATATGTTGAGGCTACACTGTTAGCCACAGTAAGAAGCGCCTTTTAAACCGCCGGGAAACGAGTTAGTGTATCGTGGCAGTTTTGGCACTGCAACAGTGTTGCGATTCACGTTTTCGGAGGAATCCAGTGATTGTGCTGAGTCGCTGGGCTCGATTGAGTCATCCTTGGCGAAGGAGAAGTAGGAGGATATGAGGTAGCCTCTGCTTTGTACGAAATAGAAAATTGTCTTTCTCTTTTTTTGGAGCTCGTAATATCTTTTGAGTTCTGACCCACGTTGGGCGCAATTTGTCAAAAGGTATATGGGTGACGGTCAGAAGACCACCTACGAGTTTTTTTTTTGCTTCTACCTTCGCGTCTGAACAATTGTTGAATCTGGGATAGTTTTCTAATCTTCTCATGTTTATTAGAGATTTTTTTGGCTGTCTTTGAATCAAGGAATGTCAGGTCTTTGTATATGAGTAAAAAATGTCCCGAGAGGGTTTGACAGTTTTTCTTTACTGCATCTGCACCTGATTGTTAAATAAATAATGGAATTTTCAAAAGCACATTATCAAGTTCCCCAGAGTAGACCCTTCTCTCCTACATTACTCATCATCACCCAAAGAGCCTGTAGTACTCGAATACAACAGACACAACTATCGAGACAAGCGACATAGCTATCATTCCTTCTGTTGAAATATTTAAAACACGATGTTCTCTGGTGACAGTTCTTAATTGGGGTGTTCATTCATTCATCCTCTTTACGAATGCATTTTTCTAATTGCATAACTTTCTGTTTGGCATCTCGTCTTGCTCGCGTGTTTCTTAGCCCAGCATCTTTGTCGTCATTTCGGCTTGACTGTAGCCAAACAGCTCTCGCCATAAAGATAGAGTTGTTGACAGCAACAAGCCATTTTGTTTGGTGGTGCAAGAACAAAAGAATGCAATGGGGTAGTGGATGTTTCACAGATGGTTTACTTTCGAATTCTTTGAATAATTGGTTTGTAATTGAAGGAGATGAAGTGATTTATCAGGGACGGATGGAGAGGCTAGATGGGAACTGGTTGTAAGTTTTGAGGATTTATTGGATTTGCTGGAAGGTTCAAGTTCATTTTTTTGGTAGAATGTGAAGCCACTTGAATATAGGGGCCTTTTTTTATGAAAACTAGGGAGACCAACATAAACCCAATTTAGGAGAAGGTTCGGCCCTTGTTCTAAGGGTGGAAAACTTAAGCTGGTCCAATTTATACAACAAAAACTCTGTTGGGGAGCAAATCACCGTGATCCTATTTTAAGGAATTTGAAAGGCGACTCTTCATTACCATTGGTTTTCAGTGATGAGAAAGGGGACCCGATTGGCTTTAAATCAGCTAACTTTCTGGAACAAAGCCCTTCTCTCCAAATCTGGGTAGCTGGTCCAATTTATTCCTTTCAATAGCCGCAATTGCATCTCGTTGCTAGTCCCATAACCCATTCTTGATCAACCAACCGGCTCGGCTTCAATGCCAGCTCCACCAACACAAACCGCACTACTTGACATTCATTGACCAAGTCGCTACAAACATTTCACCTCAATAAATCTTTCCTCGCTTTCTGGCCGAGGCGCAAAATTTCAGTGTACACTCCCAATTCGATTCAATTCATTTCACAGAGAAATAATAAACGACTCAAGCCAACTACCATCGAAATATGCCAAGAAATGAACGAATGAATTATCTTGTGGGCTGATACCAAAGCAGTCGGAACTCGAGGCGCTTTTCATTGTCGGAAAATTTATTGGGCCTTTTCAAGATTTTCCTAATGGGGCAGTTTGAGTTCTATCCTTTCTATCCTCATTTTTATTGCGAAGAGGAGGAGATAATGGGTGAAGCGGTGGAGGCACTTTTTAGAACGAGGGACTCTACAAAGTTGCGGTGGACTGGGACCTGTCTTATCTGAATCTGCTAGAAGAGTTTTAGGTGAATAGTGTGTGGATTTATGGCCCTGGTACTCTATTAGGGAGTATTTTCGAAAAAGATAGGCCGACTACAGTCTACTTAAACTCTCTGCATTTACTCCATTTGTTTTCATTTACGTTTAAGCGCTTAGCAATGGAGATAGAGGAATTGAAGCGCTTCTATTTGGCACCCTCATTCGACTCAAGAAACCAAGGTGCGAAAAGCGCCTGGGGCTTACACCTTCACCATGACTCCATCAAGTACATTCTATTTGAAACTCGAAAATCGAATTATTTATCTTTACGCGGAAAAAAAGATACAACAAACGGTCATATATCTTTCACTGCAAACACCACGAGGCGAAGATAGTGAAGCTTTCGCTGGTTGCGGAGCTGAAAATAATAAGTCATAGATGCAGGAGGTGGGAGTAAGATGGAATAGACTAGGCCTGTCTGGATGTTGGCTGGTTAGCTGGGCAAATCTCCTCTGAAAGGCGACGCTATAACAACAAGCTGTTGTGGATATGATAAATGGTACCCAAGATAGCTTTATTTATTCATCGGTTTTTAAAATGTTGTTGCACAAGACTGTGGTGCAGAAAGTTGGAGCAGGAGTAGAAAAATTTTGTTCTTGACGATGCTGGAGGCGCTTGTGCTGCACATTCTTTTCCTTACAGGAATGATTACGAGGTTAACTTCTTCGAGCAACTTTTTTTTTGTAAAGTGATTGCTCAGCTCTAACTGGATTTTCTGGGGGTTTCCTTGTTAAGAAAACTCTTGAAGACTTGGCTACGTTTACAGATTTTTGGGTGCTTTATTGCTCCGGCTTAGATCCAGCATTTCTGCGCTTGGTTTCTTGTTTGTGCCCTTGTTGTAGGTGTTCCCTCTTTTTGAATTTTTTTGATCCCTCCTTTGGCGGTCAAAGGACAGTATATATCCTCAAGCGGAAGCGCGAATTGGTATCCATGATGAATCACAAAACCTGGGGAACGCCTGCGCCAGTTCCAACACTTTGCTACCACCTTATCCTCGTTTATCCATTATTCCCACCTCCACGTGGTGATCGCTGGGATTTTTTGTTATAACGGAAAATTGCACTGGAGAAGGATGAGGGTCAGCTTCCCCAAAGGACAGTATATAAACCGAGGGTGGAGACGCGGGTTGGTACCCTCGATAGAACACAAAATATGGGTAACGTCCGCTGAACCAGCACCAACAGTCTGCTACCACCTTATCCTCTTATTTCTTTATCTCCATCTCCACGTGGTGATAGTTGGGATTTTTTTAATGGAAAACTGTGTCGGAGATGGATGAGGGTGAGCCTGCCATAAGCCCAGTTGAGACTCAACTGACCGACACCACACAAGCAATCAGATTGAACAATTCGGGAGGAGTAGTAGATTTTGGGGTTACCTCCTGGATATGTGTAACACAACAGACACTGACATCAGCCTCCAAAAGGATCGCCATCTAATGGACGCTGACATCAGCCTCCAAAAGAATCACCATCTGATGGACGCTTACTTTCGCTTATGTGTTGCGTCCGCCGTTTGGAGTTCCTAGTTCAAAATCAACTGCTTGTATCATCTAGCTGTCGCTTGACAGTGCATCTTGCAGATTGGAAGACAAATATATTGAGCTTTGTGTCGCCATCAAAAATGTTCTTCACTTGGGTGCTATACAGGTTGCGTTCACGTTCCGAAAAAGCGTCATACCATCTGGCTTACTGCGGAACATTAGAACCGAATCTATGAACGGAAGGGACCGCTGCCACTGATGGCGGGCGTCATGTGCTCGAACTCCGATACCGAGCGAAATTCCGGGAAGTTCACCGTAGTGTATGGTGACAAGAGAAAATTGGCTATTGCGCTGATCAGAGCAGCGCAAGACGCCATGGAACGCAATGATTTCAGAAGTGTATATCTTTTGATTGTCCTGTGAAAGACGTTGATGTTTGACTTCTCATATACGATGACGAGCAACTGAAGAGGTGGAGAGAACACTTTACCATAGTTCTTAACCGTGTGACATCTGGTGAAGTCTCTCCCCTTCTACACGAAATGGCTGGTCAATTCAGCATATGGATAGCGACGGTACCTTCAAGCAGAAGAGAAATCATGTCGGCCATCTATACACTCAAATGGAATGAAGCCGCTGGGCTTGACGGTCTCCCCGTAGGTTTATTTATCGCAGTTACTGTGAATCTGCTGCTTCAACTCGTATGGAATCCGAGACCTGAAACTATCTCAAGCAAAGAACTTGGTTGGCGCACAGGCCTGCCATTCGTACGTGCTATAACCGGAAGACGGAAGTGGCAGTGGATAGGCCACAGTTTAAGGAGAGACGACTATTACATTGCAGGCTACGCTATGCAATGGAATCCATTCTCCAAAAATGATCACCGAATGGGTTGTCCCACACTTGGCGCAGAACAGTAGAGAAGAAGTGGGAGCGTCTCGGGAAATCTTGGTGAGAGCTGATCCACAGTGGAACACTGTTTGCGGAACGACTGTTAGTTAGTTAGTTTAGTGGGGCTATCCGCAGCTCCTAGGACTCAAACCTTTGCTAGGCCTATTATACTATCCCCGGAGATCACCTATTCATCGGCCTCTCGCCGATGGCGGTCACAGGATTTGACGAATTTGAGAACATTCTTCAGTGACAAATAATACGCGCTGAAAAAAACCTTATCATCGTATCTTCGTTTGAGGTTCGAGGAGGCCGGACAGCAGCATACGATGTGCAGGGCCGTCTCTTCTTCTTTCTAGCATTGGCTCCATATGGTCGAAACCACTACACCGATTTTTTTCAATGTGGTAGTCTAGTTGGTAGTTTCACGTTAAAAGCCCTACTAGGATTTTCATGTCCCAATTCTTAAGGGGCAACAAAATTGCCACTCTAGTCACCTCGGGTTCCTTTACAAAGATTTTCGCCTGCCGGCAGAAGTTCAGATTTCTCCATTCGGCTGCGTGAATCCTTGCCATTTACCCCTGGTTTTGGCCCCACCATTGTGGATTCAGAATCTTGGCGACCCAGTCTATCAACTTACTCATTACTAGCGATGTTTGAGTGTCCTGGCATCCACATCAGGAATGTTTTGTTTAGTCGGCCAAGTTTCAGCAGGATCTGATGACAACCAACTAGCTTGATATGTTGTTCCTGTTTAATATGGCATATATCTACGCCTGAAATCCGGTCGTCATTTTTCCGAGAGGTCGAGCCAATTCCATACCCGAATTTGCTAAAAACGCACCTCGTCGGTGAAGATTAGGCCTTTCCACGCACCAATAGTATCAAGCCTATATGCGTCGTTAGCAGCTTTCCTTTTACCTCCAAATGCGTTGGGGCTAAATTTAGAATAGCATCGAGTGCCATGGTTGGCATATTACTCATTGTTCCAGTAGTACTTAGGCAACCGAACTTCTGAGTCTGCGTCAGCAGCTTCCTGCTGTTGGTCAAGTTCAGTCTCGGCCACCAGACAATGTACACATTTATCAAAATGGGTTTTACTATGGATGTATACATCCTATGAATCCGTTTTGGTGAAAGTCCCCAGGTCTTACCTGCAGTTCTACAGCACCAGAGCAATTTGCAGGATTTTGGGTATTGTTCCCAGATATGGTGCTTTCACATTAACTTGGAGTCAAGATGTACTCCTAAATATTTGACTACTTGTACCAGCTGGTTTTTCGCCACTGCTAAGGTGGGTAGTATGTAGCTCCCACACCTGACGTTTCTAGTGAACATATCTAGTCCCGTCTTCCTACCGTTGACCATGAGTCTATTATGGAGACACCAACTGTGGATTACATGCAGTGATGCATTCATGCCCGCAAACTAGGCGGTAACTATTACAGCTAGATCGTCCGCAAATGCTTGTACGAAAACCTTTATGCCCTCCAGGAGCCATAACAGAGGAGAGAGGACCCCTCCCTGTGGGCAATCCGTAAGATACCTTACCTCAATAGACTTTTCATCATCATCATCAGCATCAACGGCGCAACAACCGGTATCCGGTCTAGGCCTGCCTTAATAAGGAACTCCAGACATCCCGGTTTTGCGCCGAGGTCTACCAATTCGATATCCCTAAAAGCTGTCTGGCGTCTTAGATATTGCCCTTATAGACTTTTCGGGTGGGATCATCCTCATCTATACGGATTAAGTGACCCGCCCACCGTAACCTATTGAGCCGGATTTTATCCACAACCTGACGGTCATGGTATCGCTCATAGATTTCGTCATTGTGTAGGCTACGGAATCGTCCATCCTCATGGGGCCAAAAATTCTTCGTAGGATTCTTCTCTCGAACGCGGCAAGAGTTCGCAATTTTTCTTGACTTTTGTCCGACCAATATGTGAATCTTCTTTCATTCTAGCATGTGAAGGATCTAACTGATAAACAGCCGATCGATTCCATGCTATTTACCCTCACAAATCGCCGCGAATAAGACATAATTGAAGCCGCCTCCGATGTCCATAAATGCGCCTAAGGCGTATTGCCTTCTCAATTTTTGTTGTTGCTTCATGGAGTGCTTTCTCCGTGGATTTGCCCTTCTGGTAGGCATATTGCTGACAGTGAAGTGGCTGCATAGAGATATATATATATTCCTTATGAACCGGTCTACTAGTTTTTCCAGTCCTTTCACCAGAAAGGAAGTGATCGGTCGGAAGCTTTTTCCGTCCGTGCTTGGTGGTTTCCTTGGTTTGGGGAATAAATATTACCTTCACCTCACGTCAGCTGGTTGTATGGTCAGGGTATCCTCTATTACTAGAGCAGGAAGTTTGCCATCTGGACCTGCAAACTTCTATTTATGAAACGAGTTAAATGCCCATTTCACTCGCTCTGTGAAACTGCGTATGCATACCAGAGTCCAATCTTCTGATTAAAGGCAGTATGTGTCTTTCGGCCCCGAGATGAGATTTTGGATGCTGCCTGGGAAGTTTTCTTCAAGCAAATGGTTTGCCATTTCTTCATCGCTTTAACTATACCTCCTGCTATGTAAACGTAAATAATCCAACTGCTGGCTACATTCTTTAACAAGGATCCACTTTAGCTTTGAGGTTGCCTCAAGACAGTTGGTCTCTTCGCAAAAGCGTCGCCATGATGATCATTTGACAGACCTTTTGCTTTCCTTTAGAGCCTCTTCGAGCCTTTTTGTACGGAATCGAGCAAGGGGCTGCATCAGACCTTAGAGCTCGTTTGAGGAGCATCCTTGTGGTTCTCCTTTGTTTCGCCAAATTCGAGTTCCACCATGGTGTTTTACTCTTCCTTGGCATCATGAGCCGACAGCTCTCGTCAAAAATTCTCTCAATCTGTTAGTGATCATCTGGGTTGTTTTGGATGGATTTGATGCGTCTCTCAGGGATCGTAACTCGGGCGATCAGTTCTGTTTTGTACGTCCCACAATCTATCCATCCATTCCGTTGGTGGAGGTGGATCCATGCCCATTACGAAATCAATGCGCCTGTGATCCGAGAGTGTGATGTCGTTTGATACTCTCCACTCTCCGACAAGAGCCGCAATATGAGGAGATGCCATCGTGATTTCACCCGTCACCTGACTGCGTTGAAGAAAGTGAGCCCTTGACTCAAACTCAGGATCTGTAATTTAGTTCCTACCAGATGCTTCAGTAGTCGGGATCCTCTCGCGTTGATGTTGGTACTTCTTCAGCATACATGGTGAGCGTTAATATCACATCGCGCTATTATTTCCATTCCTTTATTTTTTGGATATTGGTTAGCTCTGATGAATGTTCCACTGAGAACTTGGCCTACATCATAGGGGATGCAGAGTATCATAGGATCTCCTTATCTCGCTGTTGGTGTTTTTTGGTCAATTTGATCGTTGTGGTGTCGCCATCACATAGGTCGTTCTCCAAGATAGCTTGGAGATCTTTTGAGATGACCATGCAGGAGCGGGATCTCTCACTTTCCCTTGCTTTGCTACCTAATAGCATCCAGGTGAAGATGTTGACGTTACTCTGGAGCCCAAGTTACTCCGGGACCTCAGCACTATTACGCTCCTCTACTGGAAGCGAGAGAAAGCCCTTTATAAATGTTGGTAGCTCGGAAACCCTTTTCAGGATCAGTCACGCATCCTCCCAGATATCGTTCAAGGAGGAGCAGTACTGTCGAGGCCACTCGTTCATTCTGTGGAACGACTGGCAGTGTAATTGTGTTGCCACTTTGCCTCGTCCTCCACCTCTACAACTTGGACATGACCCTTTCGGAGTTTTCCTCTTCCCTCGTCTGAAAGGGACCATGCATCAAGCTATATTCGGGTTGTCGAATCACAATAGTCCAATTTTGTAAATTTTGAAGGTTTTATAATAATATGAGCTGTAAATTATTCTTTATACAATGAGTCCTACCACTGACTGATCACATCATTTAAACGAGAGAATTCACCAGTTTTCGGGTCAGATACTCGAGAACCAGTTCGTGGAACTGGCAGTGGTTAGGTGATACATTGAAAAAGCGCGACAACTTTCTTGCAAATTATGCCATGCAGTGGAATCCAGTCTTCCAGAATGTATATGGTATGTGGTGCTAAATGGTGGATGAAGGTTGGAGGCTTCTCTGAAAGTCGTGGAAGGATCTGTAGATGGCAGGTAAAACAGGGTTTTTTTTGGCTGCTATCAGAATAAACAAAATTTTCTTTTAATAGCGCTTCTAATCAACTAATCCAAATAGATACGAAATGAAATATAACCGCCTCAACCTAAAGAAAAGAGCTTGTCGTGTGGTGAAGGCAAACTTCATTGCCAAAAATAATACTTTCAAATTTATCATAAACAAATTTTCTCCGTACAAACGTAGCAACAATCTCACCCCCAACCGGGGCCCCAACAATATTCTGGGCGGAATCAAGGAGACTCGCTTTACTGTAGCTCCAGCAAAAGATATAAATTATTTTCTCCTTGCCCTGACATTAGATAAAAACCTCCCATCGGACACGGATTGAAATATGGAGTGGCGTTAATATTTATGATGTTTCCAGCCATAGGAAGAGCGTTGAAGAATAATAGCACAGCGAAAAAGTATGATGAACGAAGCCGAGGGGTGCATTGCCAGCGAAGCCCCATACCGGCGACCAGGGACCAGAGATGCTGGGGGATGTGCTTGCAAGATGATATGGAAATCCTGTGGCATTCCGTAAATGATAAAGCACTCAACCCCGTGACCGTCTAGCCACGATGGTGGGACTATCTTCTGAACATACTCACGTGGTTTTCAGCACACACACCCGCTCGCAACTCGCATAAATGTAGTCGTAAATTTTCCTGACAGTATGAAAAATATCGTAAAAATGACTGACAGTATGTTTTGAAAATTACAGTCATAAGGAAAAGTGGTGGCGGCATGACGGTTTAATGATTCCTTTTAGCCACTTGGCCTGGCCCGGTATCTCCGTAACTTTGTTTGCCCTCTTGCGTTCTCGCTGATAACCTGAAAGGTTAGATGAATAAGCGGAAAATACCATGCGAGATAGATAATCCGCATGCAAAGAATGTTTACGAGGTGGATATCATATGCATGATTTAATTTCCGACATGAAATGCGACAAATATTAGCATTCAAGTTACTTCCCCAATATAAAAGGGTAAATAAGATTGTTGGGGTGTTATGGGCCGATTCGAAGGCGTTTTATGAAGGTTGTGTTTTTGTTTAGCAGTGAAAGTGGCTTTTTGATGACTTGGTTATTCCATGGTGAAATTTATGATGGTGTTATTGTGCGGGGTTTACGCACTTTGTGACATTCAAGGGTGGATTATGATGACAAGTTTGTGGAATTTATCGCTTCATCTGATGCAATCTTAAGATATTTGAATTTCAAGCGTAAAGTGAGCATGTTGAAATAATTCATTCACTTTTTATATGCGTTACAGAGATACTAATAAAGCAATAAAAAGCGATAATTTGCAATAAACTTTTTTTAGGCCCCTCTAAAAATAGCCCAATAAAAATAGTACAATGATATGATCATGATGGTTAGAGTCATATAACTAATATAAATGACTATTCGTAATTACATTTTAAAACAAATTGGCGCCCAATGTGGGGTCATATTGATAGTAATTCCATTGTACGCCCCTCTTTCGAGACTATTATATAATTTAAAATATGGTTAGATATACTAGATACTGTCATTGGCTATGAAAATTGTGGATAGTGGTGCAACACATTTGCTTACATCCACCGCGTCTTCGATGCTATGATAATAAAGTTTACCCTGCTAAGAGATGGGTCTGCATTACCAATATGATGAAACACACCCCAAGGGCCGACCGAAACAATGATTACTGTATAGGCTAGATGGTGATAAGAGAGTCTCCTGACTCTACTCGGACCAAAACTTTGACCGAGAAAAGCGGCGAACCCGGCCTAGACGAGCTGACTCCTCTACGGAACAGGGGAATGGTCCAAGAAGAAAAGGAAAAGGGTTTGATTTACTATCCGATAGTTACTAAATCGTTATCAGTGTGTGTAGTGTTGGGACTAGTGTCACGATTTGCTCAAGAAGAACTTTAAGGTGCTGAGTTTTGTTGAAAACTCTGCCTCAAGCCTCCCTTCTATGGCCACTCTATTAGCCTCGAGTTCCGGAGAGTCAGTTCCCTGAGCGGGATTTCCGAAAACACTCCACCGCCATAACCTCCAAGAATCCATGGATTGTTGCTAACCATTCTTTTCTTTTGGTAATTACGATAGAGTCCTCTCAGAGAAAAATCTTAAAACAAATTATCAAAAGACAGAAGCTTCAACCTAGCCATTCCTTTTGCGGGGCTAAGGACCAATTATATGGTAGGGTTTTCTAAAAACGACCTCCTGAGTCCAATATAATTTCTATGGCTAACCCGCTGATGATGATTTCATTATCCGTGATGATAAAAATTCGCCACAGTTTATTGACCACTTATATCTTTTGGTAATCACCACAGAATATATCCTCGTTAAGAAAAATCTTCTGACATCGAGGCTACCTTATGGTAGGCATCAGTAGCCGTTCCAAGGAGCCCAATTAGCGCTGTGGTGCGCGTTTTGATGACACAAACTTCTAAGACCGTGACTGATGTTATGGAAGCAGGGAGGCAGAGTTCAGCCAGTTCAGATCTTCATACCCAGCCCGTGGCATTCACCAAAGGAAGCAGCTCTCCAACCTCGCAGGTAGAAATCTCACTAAGGTCCCTAAAAAATGGTTTATTGAGTCTCCGTAGCCTGACTTTAGTTACTTGAGATTTCCCTTGCCCCCTTCTCCACAACTGTGGCAATGCCAATTGCAGGGTATGCCCAGCCTGGTGGCATGTTGGACCAGTGCCCCGTGCAGACCGCCGTAACCTTGTATGCACATGCACGCCTCTGGCACAAGAGCTCTCGTGGTCGAGCTATTTTATAAGTGGGCCAAATCCTCCTTGACTTGGCATAGGTGGTAAGCCTTCACCATCTAAGGCCTGCTGCTGCTAAGTAGTGCGAGTAGATTCCGTGCTTCACAGTCGCCAACGAGACACCGACTGTATCCGCTGAAGGACTGCCAAGAGCAGAGTCCGGCCTGGCCAATCCGTCAGCCAGCGAATTCTCCTCTATGTTCTTATGATCGGGTACCTAGAGGAAGGCAACCTTCAGCGTGCCGCCCAGCCTATTCAGCGGGTTTCTGCACTGCCCCACCAGCCTGGACGATGTCATTGCTGAGTAGAAGGCTTTAATGGTCGCTTAACTGTCGGTCAGGATGGCTATATTATGCTTGGGCTCGGATCACGCTCCAGCCATTGACAGACTTCCAATATCGCCAGTACTTCCGCTTGGAATACACTGGCGAAACCTGGGAGACCATACGACTTAGATACACTGTGTGTAGTCGAGAAAACCTCCGCGCCGACTCCACAGGCCATCTTTGATCCGTCGGTAAAGAATATTGAGTCATAACCTTGCAACAATTTGCCCTGGTTGGAAAGTCCACAGTCCAAAGTTTCTAGTGAAATTTAGCTTGCGTGTCGCACAGCCCGTGGGGAATGGCCAGATTTCCCTATGTACCTCGTCTAGGATGTTGCTGTAGCCGTAGAACTTCGCTCCCCAGCATCCAGACTCACATAGTCTGACGGCACTGCACATTACAACGTATTTAATGTGGAGATCCAGGTGGAGAGGATGCAGGGGTACATTGAGAGAATCTGCCGGGCAGGACAGCAAAGCTCCAGTAGCATCCGCCCACGCGGTTTTTTGAATCGTATTAAGCTTCGTTCTATTGCACTTTTTATCCAAATCCGCCACCATATAATAGCCCCGTACGTTAGGATTGGACGCACAACAGCAGTGACCACCTAGAAAACAATCCTCGGCCGGGGACCCCATTTCTTTGCGAAGGTTCTATACACCGATTTCTGTGGATTTTCCTTTAAGGTAGGCATGCTGAGACTTGGAGAAAGATGCCCTTAAGTGGATATCCAGGACGAGCTCTAGGGTCTTCAACACGAAAGAGGTGTGGCTGAAATTGATAGGCCAGTAGCTTCCTCCAAACTACAATTTTTATTTATCGGCGTAGATATATATTTCGGGTGCAACTTACTCACTTCATCACTCCAAAGCTACCAAAAATTTGATTGGTCGAAAATCCTTCGCAGACTCATAGCCGCGCCTGCCCGCGTTTGCCATGAAAACCACTGGTGCGCGTCTCTGATACGTATTCTAAAGAGATACAGCCCCGGTATTTCTCAACAAGCCACAGTTCAACGCTTTCCTGCAACTTCTGTAGCATATCTGGCATTATGCTCGCACGATGGGGGTGGCCGCAAGCCCTCCAAGCTGGGCACAGACTTACAGTCCTCCTCGCTGGCGGGTAAGTGCATCTGAACAAGCAGCTCCTAGCTTTCACCAGAAGATTCCGTCCTGGAGCCTTCCAACCTTTTAAGAACGGATGAACACTTATGTTCCTTGGATAGAATCTTACCGAGCCTCGCGGATTCGCTGGTGCTTTCGATGATCTGACAATAGTCCAACCAACCTCTTGAAGCTCTTAATGGCAGACTTGTACTTTTTGAGGCAGTTCTCTACGGCTGCCAATATTTATGCCTGCAGCAGATGTTAAAGATTTCCCTGGTCAGCTTCCTGAGGGTGGAGAGATCTTCATTCCATCACGGTGGCAGTGTCTCCTTGTTATATTTAGCAGAGCACAAGACTTTAAAGGCGGTATCGAATGCCTTTTCCAGAGCCCCGATCTTTGACTCCAATTCAACTGTTGTGCTAATCATGTCAATTTGCGCACCGGAGAGTTTGCTCTTAATTACTTGATCAAACTGCGTCGAGATCTAGACTGAAAAATATTCAACTGTGAGCTGGGAAAGATCTCTGGTCAGACACTCTTCAGTCCTCCACCCTAAGAATCCCATTGCCGATAAGTAGGGCGATATCAAGGACCTCCTTCCAACCACCACAGTTCTCCGAAACTGGGGAAACTGAAGGTTGGTGTACGGCCCCTGTTACACACCGATAGGTTTGCAGTAATAATGAAATTAAAGAATAACTCACCTCTTTCGTCGATTTTCAAGCTGGACCAAAGGGTTTGCCTTTCATTAGCGTCGTAGCCAATCAACAGGTTCGCCTTCTTTGTTGGTATGGTGCTCGTCAAATGTTGTAGTTCTTCAGGCGGAGCCATGTAAGCCGAGGAAATATACATGTTCTCTGCCCCGCCTGATCCCGACTAGGTCGCTGGAACGCAGATCCGGACACAAAAAGCGTGCAGACTCTTCTTCGCGAGGGTACATGCTCTAGGTTTAGCCTGATCAGCGTCTCCTGCACTATGGAATATATTAAAATATTTGCTTTTGAGCCCTTTGATGGTTCGGTCTCCACCAATCCAAGGATCCTGTATTAGAGCGATGTCGATGTCTTCTCCTAGGAGGAAGCCAAGTAGATCAGTCGAGGCGCACTTCGAGCACTGCAGATTAATCTGCGTTAGCCTCAGCATAATCTCCTTGTGTTTTTCAGTCCCCCTCCGACCGGCGATCCTTCTATCCTTCTCGTTGGCGGGCGTCGATTGGATCCTGACCGTCCTCCGGGTTTGCAAAGTGGAACACTTTCGCCTTTGCGTTCCTGACTTCGAATTACACTTTATAGTCGACATTTTCCAGTGCCTCCACGCGCTTTTCGTTTATACGGAGCGGAAAAGTTGGCTGTTTATCTGGGGTTCCTCTTTCTTGATAACAGTCCAGTCATCCATGGGAGTTCTTGGGTTTTGAAGGCCCATGGATTGTAAGAGCTCGTTCTTATCCATGCGGGTCTTCGGCAACCAGATTCGTGCAACTGGTCTCCTGGGAGTCGCGTCGTAGGGGATGATTTTCTGTTTTAAGCCCTCTCGGACATCGCCGATCTTAGCGACGTACGAATTGAGAAACTGTTTGGAAAATTGGTCCTCGCAAGATATAACGTGGAACCCACGGATCACATGATAGGAATCCAAGAGATTAACAGCCTGGTCTCAACACTGGTACTAGTTCGCCGCTAGCGGAATGACCATCCGCCAGCGCCCCCCCGTAAGTAGCATCTGGCCACGGCGCTGAAGGGTTTCACAGTTCGTGGCTCGTCGGCTGGCTGTTTCTACTTACGTTTCTCAGATGTTTCTTAGCGTACGAGCTTCTCCGAGAGGTGCCTATGGTTGGTTTTAACGCAGCGGTGCTACGGCTAACACAGAGTCTGTTGCTCTCGACGAATACTGGCTCCTGGCTGGATACCAGCAGCTTGTGCTCCAATAATTCATCACATCATCAATTCATCACCACCTCTTCTTCTATCGTCAGTTTATTTTTTTTTTAATTGTGCCCATGTTGTGGCCCGCGAGTAGTCCGGGAAGAATGTCCACTCTGGCTAGCCCGGCCATTGTGGAAGGGTCTTATTTGAAACTGAAAGTGCCCAGGGTATTCAGAGTTGCATACTAAAGAACAAGCTCCCCTTGGGCCACGCAGCCCTCAGTGTATACTGTTCCACCTTGGCTTGGGGAGCACGATCCCCGGGCTGTTGATTTATTTTCACAAAATTACAAATTTACAAACAATTCACGCACTTTCTGTGAAATTCAATTGCACTCACCAGACTCGCTTAACAAATGATGACTGCTGGTCCAGCCCATCAGCTATCCATTGGTCAGCCGCTCTAGGTCTCGCTGATTTTCTTCCCGGTCAGTGAGCTTTAACAGCAAGATACACTGTTGCTGAAGTGTGCGGCAGGTCATTCCTCTCAGCCACGAACAATCGCCTGACCCAATGATGTGCAATATCAACAGCTTTATGAAAAGTAGAATTCGAAATGGTTTAAATGAAATTTAAGAGAAAGGGACCTGCTGGATTGTTTAAAATATAAGAAAATTTAATTAGTCGAAAACCAGATAACGTGCTATATTTAAATGAATGACGGAACGGGAATTGAGAAATAAAGAAGGATAATTTGGCCAAGGGTGGAGAAAGTTCTACCTTCTTCCCACTCAAATATTTTCATATAAGAAATACACAAAACATTTCATACCTGAGCGTTCAGCTTCCGGTTTCCCGGTTTGATTAGCTTCCGAGGGACCTTCTTCTATCTTTTGGCAGCTTCGGTGAACATCCCTTGTTCCACGATTTCGTAAAAGTGAACCTTTTCAACGAGTACATAAGTATCTTTTAATATTTAAGTAATTAAGTTAAGTAATTTCCATACCACAACCTGAAAAATTCCATAACTTAGTAGCATGCGGTAGTTCCCCCTACTCATGCAGTTAAAATTGTTTAAAAATTGTCATATTCAGAATCAACGGCATTCAATCCTGTCAAGTGATTTCCTTTTAAATCATCAACCTGGCTGCCACCCAGAAATCGACCGATCAAAGGCCAACCATTACAAGGAATGAACAATAATTGTTTTGCATGTTATGCGACAACATCGACTACCATTGGTTGCATTCGTTCCAGGAATCAAATCATTTATCACTTTCCTGACAATCATGTGAAAGTGACATGCATTTTTATGTCGCTTTTGCTTTGTTGCACGTTGCATTCGTGCATTATTTTCTGCATAATGAATGAAATGCATCTGGAAGGAAGAATGACATATGGACAAATGCCCGCCCATGAGTAACGAATGGTTGAGTATGTGACAAACGAACAATGATTTTAAAGGAAGGGTTTGATTTGTGAGTTACAGTGAGTAATAATTATTGTGATGTTGTCCTTTGTTGGTGGGTTATTTGGATGTCTATCTTTTTAAGATATTCTGTAAAAGCTTTAGACTCTAATTTGCTGGATATATTTATTTGATAGTTTGGATAGAGAACACTCTAAACATTCATTTCATCTAATATTTACATCTATTCTTTCTAGCTTGTTGCAGTGCAGACCTTCTTTTTCTACCATAGATGTTGCCCTTATAGACTTTCCAGGCTGGATCATCCTCATTCATACGGATTAAGTGACCCGCCCACCTATTCAGCCGGGTTTTATTCACAACCTGACGGTCATGGTATCACTCATAGATTTCGTCGTTATATAGGGTACGGAATCATCCATCCTCATGTAGGGGGTCAAAAATTCTTCAGAGGATTCTTCTCTCGAACGCGGACAAGAGTTCCCAATTTTTCTTGATAGAACCCAAGTCTCCGAGGAATACATGAGGACTGGCAAGATTATTGTCTTGTACCGTAAGAGCTTTGACCCTATGGTGAGACGTCTCCAGCGGAACAGTTTTTGTAAGCTGAAATAGGCTCTGTTGGCTGACAACAACCGTGCGCGGATTTCATCATCGTAGCCGTTATCGGTTGTGATTTTCGACTCTAGATAGGAGAAATTGTCAACGGTCTCAAAGTTGTATTCTCCTATCCTTATTCTTCCCGTTTGACCAGTGCGGTTTGATGTTGTTGGTTGGTTAGTTTTTGGTTCTGACGTTGCCACCATGTACTTTGTCTTGTCTTCATTGATGTGCAGCCCAAGGTCTCGGCTGGTTGTTTCCATGATATCGATATCGTCAGCATAGGCCAGTAGTTGGGTGGACTTAAATTGGGTCGTACCTCTCGAGGGCCAGGTTAAAGGGGACGCATGATGATTATCGTAGACCGTTGTTGATGTTGAATGATCTTGAGAGTAATCCTGCTGCTTTTACCTGGCCTCGCGCATTAGTCAGAGTCAGCCTAGTCGGTCTTATCAATTTCGTTGGGATACCGAATTCTCTAATGGTCGTGTACACTTTTACCCTGGCTATGCTATTATAGGCAGCTTTAAAGTCGATGAAGAGATGGTGCAACTGATGTCCATATTCCAACAGTTTTTCCATCGCTTGCCGCAGAGAGAAAATCTGATCTGTTGCTGATTTACCTGCGTGAAGCCTCTCTGGTATGGGCCAATGATGTTCTGAGCGTATGGGGCTATCCTGTCTAGCAAGATAGTGGAGAATATCTTATAGATGGTACTCAGCAACGTGATACCTCTATAATTGCTGCACTGTGTGATATCTCCCTTTTTATATATGAGATAGATAATGCCTCGTTGCTAATCGACAGCCATTGATACGCTCTCTCACAAGTTGAGCATAAGTTGATGAACCACTTGGCGACTTGAGATTTTTAAGCCGATGAATTGCAGAGACTGTTTCTTCTATACTTGGTGGTGGCAGTATTTGTCCGTCGTCTTCAGTTCGCGCTGGTTGTTCAGTAGTTCATCAAATTACTCAACCCATCGCTCCAATAAGCCCATTTTGTTCAGGAGGCTTGTCAATGAAAGTATGAACCCCCCCCCCCCCCCCCCTCTGACAATAGTCTAACCAGGACCTCTTCTTGGCAGTCTTGATGGCCGACTTCCACTTCTTCACACAGTCTTTGTATGGCTGCCAACATCTGTGCCAGCAGCAGATGTTAAAGTTCCTCTTGGTCAGCTTCCGGAGGCTGTGCAGATCTTCATTCCTTCTTCTTCTTGTTATATTTAGCAGTGCACGAGACTTTGAAGGCGATTTCGAATGTCTTTTCCAGAGCCCCGAACTTTGACTCCAGTTCGTCTGTTATGCCAACTTATTCCGGCCTGAGGGTTTGTTCTTGATAATTTGACTAACTTATTCTAGTCGATCTTCCTGCGGTCTTTGAACAGTTTGGAGACCTCTGGGAGGAGATCTAGACAGAAAAGTATCCAACTGTGATTTGAGAAGGATTTCTGGTCGGACACTCTTCAATTCTCCATCCTAAGAATCTCATTGTCGATTAGCAGGGTGATATCAAGGGCGTCCTCCCAATGGATACAGTTCTCCGAGCTGGGTACGACTTTCCTCTTTCGTTGATTTCCGAGCTGCGCCAAAGCAAATGCCTTGCATTGGCGTTGCAGCCTACTTACAGTTTTGCCTTATTTACTGCTTTGGTGGACGTCAAATATTCTAGTTCAAGTGGTGAAAATGATCGGTCGTGAGCTATATAAGTTAAATAAATGCGGACGTTCTGCGCACCCGCCTGCTCCAGTTTGACCACGGCTATGTCGCTGGAACTTGGGTCCAAACACATAAAAACATTCGGTTTCTTCCTCGGAGTCCTTTGATGATTCGGCCGCCTCCGGTCCAGGGCTCTGATGCTAGTATAAAGTCGATGTCGTCTAGGAGGAAGACAAGTAGATTAGGTGTACTTCGAGTGTTGCAGATTTATCTGCGCTCCGCTCAGCATGATCTGCTTGCCTGGGGTGTTCGTCGGTTTCCGTCGGACTATCGATCTTGATCTACTCCAACAGTTCATTGGAGGAGTCACTGGATATTGGTTGCCATCCGGTTTCGCGGAGCGGAATATTTTCACCTTTGTGTTCCTGACTGCGGACCGCACTTTGAAGTCTGCCTTATGAAGGCACTTTCGGGCACTCCTGGGGTTCCTGCTAATTTATAACTACCCAGTCATCCATGGTAATCCTGGGATTTTGAAGGTGCTAGGAGTGGACGAGTTTGTCTTCATGCGTGCGTCCGGTCTTCTACGGGTCTCGTGGCAGCGGATAACTTGAACTCTACGTCCTCACAGATGTCCCTGATCGTAGTAATGCACTAATCAAAAAATTGCCTCGAGAATTGGTGCTCGCATGCTATAGCGAGTATCCCACGGATCATCTGAAAGGAATCAGAGCAACGGTGAATCCTTTGTGTTCGCCTGAGTCGTTTTGGGGATGCTCGATGACCATCCCCCACAGCCTGGCCTGAACACTGGTCCACACCTCCTCGGAAATGCCATATGACAGCGTTAAACGGCAACGACTTCTATCCACGTAGCTGAAGTTTACCAGTGCGTGGCTCGTCAGGTAGCTGTTGGTGCTTACCTGTTTTCATAGGTTACTTAGCGTCCAAGAACTGCACACTTTGCTCTACTTATAGTTTTGTTTGACCACGCCTTCAAAACGATTAAGAGCGATTGGCTTCACCATTTGCTCGTCTACCAGTCGTTTGATGTTATGTTCTTCAACAATCGCTTGTTATTTAACGAGGTCATTATGCCCGTCGACAGTACCCACCTCCTCATTCTTCACAATTTGGCTTAGAATATGTGTGGCCTGTGGGGTTGGCTTTTGAGCAGGACTTTAGTAGACCTCGGCTTCTTAGCCGGTTTCTGGTGACAGATATTCTTGTCAGTCCTTGCTTCTGAAGGGGCCGCCGATGTTGACGGTTCCCGGTCAGGAGTCCTATGGCTGGTACTCGCTATACACAGCACGATGGCAATGGATGTCGAGATAGAAATCACTAGTCCATATGTCGCCTCGCTCTGGGAAATCCATGCAGTTGGCTTCTGCACAGCGCTGCTACGGTTGGCACCGATTCTATTGCCCTCGATGGTTACTGTCTCCTGGCTGGATCACAGCAGATATTCTTTTTTCTTCAGTCTTTTTCCCGTTTAAAAGCGGGGTCGGTTCGAAGTAATCGACTTAGCTATTTGGTTCTATCAAATGGCTAATCCGGATGCAATCGCGAAGCTTCCAAATCCCCATCTTGCGTATCACCACCTCTTCTTCTATCGTCTATTTTTTTGCCTTTTATTTGAGTCCATATCTTCATCCCACGAGTTGTGTGGGAAGAATATGGACCCTGCTAGTCGCGCCACCAGAGTAAAGCTCTAATTTGAAATTGAAGTCCTCCAAACTATTCAGAGTTCGTATACTAAAGACTAAGGCCCTAATTGCCACGCAGCTCTATTAGTAGTCTCTTCAGTGCAGGGCGGACGATCCCCGGACTGGTGCCTCTGCTCATTCTTTACTTGTCTTTAACACATAACCGGCCAGCAAATAGATCCTCGTGAGTTAGATGAGCCTAAACCCAGCCCAGTTGTAGACATTCTTGGTGCACACAAAGACTGTTTCGAGTGGTCACCGAGAGGAAGCTGTACGGGGACTTGCCGAATTATGCAATCTAAACCTAAAACTTAATCGGATCAGGCCGCCAAATCTAACTGAATTCAGGATCTAATTTGGGGGTCGTGAGAGTTCTGAGTCCGATTGTGAAGCTGTTTGTGGTCTATGGAACCCCTTATTTTGGACTGATACCCATTATTACAAAAGGACACTTGTGGTAAGACAAGGTCTGATGAATTGCCTCTGTCCTGGACGAACCCACAAGTCGTCTCTTTTTCAACTGTTGCCGAACATTACGCAGCTAAAATGGAAGACAGTTCGGATTCAAAATATGCGGGAATTTTGTCATTTCAACATAGTCTGACATCAAGTAGATGGGAGAGGTGGACTAAGGGTACCTCATATCCCAAACAGTACTAGGGAGATGTTTTTTTATCATAACGAGTGTGTAGACCATTGACTTCTCCTAATTTTAAACTGTTAATTTCCGTAGGTGTCATATTTTTTCTATACGACTTGAACAGCTTCCAGTCAAGATACATAAAATCTTGAAAGCAATAATTAAAATTTAAGTCAATTAGCATTTTTGGACATGATTGCTTGTCACGTAAACCGCATAAACCTCTTTTCCGTTTAGTCAAATTCTGCCTTCCGCACATTTTCTACTTTCTAAAATCCATGACAAATTTATACTTCCATCTAATTTTAAGACCCCCATATCACGTCAATTTATCATTATCACCCAACAAGTAATTAATTACATTTTTTCCAGCTTTTGAAAGTTGTCTTATTCGCTAAAATAATTTATGAGAGCACTTGAGAGTGAATAATGTTGGCAAATACTAAATAATAATTAATTGTACCGCAATATTGCCTGATGAGTAAACATGTCAATTGGCCGGCTTTAAACTGGGACATGTTCAGATACAAGTCGAGATTATGTTCGGATAGTTTGAATGGGGAAAAACGCGACGTGAGAAAAAAAACCTAAGATATATTCGCTTCGCAATTAATAGATGAAAACTAGGCACCTAATAGCCTGACACGTTTTAATGTATTCAGCGGAGTCATGCAACTCTGCAAGTAGATGGATTTTTTGCATAATGTATCTCATCCAAGCAAGGGTACAGACTTGCACACTAGATAGTGGATTTAGTTTGCATTAAATCAAGTGGAATTAACTATTTGTACACCCGGCTCTTCTCAGGGTGATTGCAGTTTGAAATATCTGTAAGGCTACGTATTGCAGTGTCAGAAAACTTGCTACAGTTCCTGCAACTAAAGTCAACCGGAGTTGGCTTGTACTATACAAGCCGGAGAGGTGACTAAACAAACCCGGCATTTCCTAAGCCCAGTTCTACAGAAGCGATGATTGATCCAGAGACCGACACTCATTGCGACATAATACGATACAACACAGCGTGACAAAATGTCCTTATTCGTATTGATACTACAGCATAGATTCTCGCAACCAACCGCAGGGATCTCCCGAAGCGAGGTAGCGGACGGACTAGGGGCTTCCAGCCGTCAAATTGGGTGTAGCGAGTATCAGACATAGTACTCCTAACCCGGAACCCTCAACGACTGGGGATCCCCCGAAAGTAAAAACCGACAAGAACGTCGGTCACCGGAAACCGGCTATGAAGCAAAGGTCCACTGGTGTCCTGCTCAAGAGCCAGTATCAGAAGGCTATGCATATTCTCAGCAAGATTACTAAGAATAAGGAGGCCTGTACTGTCGACGAGCGGCACGAAAAAGACCTCACTAAATACCAGGTGATTGTTGAGGAATACAATAGCAAACGCCTGGCAGACGAGCGGAAGGCGAATCCCATCGTTCTGAAAAGCAATCGATCACAAGACGAGGTCGAGCAAGATAAGAAGTGGGTAAGGCAAGGCCGCCAGGCCACGAACTGCGAAACGCTTCAGTGACGTGGCCAGGAGCCGCTTACGTACGGCGCTGGCGGATGGTGTGGACCAATGTTGAGACCAGGCCGTGGGGATGGTCTTCGAGCATCTCCTGGACACCGAAGGCAAACACGCAAGGCTAATACCCTACTTTGATTCCTCTGAAGGGGTCCGTGGGTTACACGTTATAGCTTGCGTGGACCAATTCTCTAGGGACTTTCTGGGTTCGTGCGTTGCTAAGATCAGCGAAGCCTATGAGGGCGTAAAGTCATCCCTTACGACGAGATTCCCAGGAGACCGGTCGCTCGCATCTGGTTGCCGAAGATCCACATGGATAAGGGCAAGCCGACCAATTCCTGCTCCTTGAAAACCCGGGGATTCCCATGGACGACTGTGTTGTTATCAAGGAGAAGAAACCTCAGACAAACAGCCAGCCTTTACTACTCCGTATAAACGAAGAGTGCCTGGAGGCATTGGAAAAGGCCGATTATAAAGTGCGGTTTGGAGTCAACAATGCAAAGGTCAAAGTGTTCCCCTCTGCAAAACCGGACGACGACCTAGATCCAATCGATGACGCCAACAAGCTGTTGGAGGAGATACGCAAGCAGATCATGCTGAGGGTCACGCAGATAAATATGCAGCACTCGAAGTGCACCTCGGCTAATCTGCTTGTCTTCCTCTTAGAGGAAGACTTCGACATTACACTAATACAGGAGCCCTGGGTCGGGGGCGTCCGAACCATCAAAGGGCTCCAAAGCAAATCTTTTAATTTATTCCCCAGCACAGGAGACGCTCATCTGGACAGACCTAGAGCATGTATTCTGGCGAGGAAGGGTCTGCACGCTTCTCCGTGTCCGGATCTGAGTTCCAGCAACCTAGTCGTGGTGAAACTGGAGCAGGCGGGGGCAGAGAGCGTGTATATTTCTTCGGCCTACATGGCTCATGACCTATCAGTTCCGCAACATCTGACGAACACCATAGCAACAAAGAAAGCCAACCTGTTGATAGGCTGCGACGCTAATGCAAGGCATATGCTTTGGAGCAACTCGGAACTCAACGAGAGAGGTGAGTCATCCTTTAATTTTATTATTACTTCAAACCTATCGGTGTCTAAGATTGGCAGTACACCAACCTTCCATTTCCCCAGCTCGTAAAACTATGACGGAGGAGATCCTTGATATCACCTTAATAACTGACAATGATTCTTAGGATGGGGGACTGGAGAGCATCTGACCAGAGATCTTTCTCTGATCAGAGTTGGAAACTTTTCAGTCTAAATCTAGCCGCAGAGGTCTCCAAACCCTTTAGAGACCCAAGACGATCGACTGGAGAAAGTTTGGTCAAGTAATTAAGCACGTGGTGGAATGAAGATCTCTCCAGCCTCAGGAAGCTGACCATAGAAATCTTCAACATCTGCTACAGGCAAAAATATTGGCAACCATACAGGGACCGCCTGAAGAAGTGCAAGTCGGCCATAAGGACCGTGAAGAGGCGGTCTTGGTTGGACTATTGTCGGAACATCGAAAGCACCAGTGAACCCGCGAGGCTCAGTAAGATCCTGTCCAAGTACCATAAGAGCCCATCCTTTCTTAAAAAATCGAAAGGCTCCTGGACGCAATCTTCTAGCGAAACCTTGGAGCTGCTGGTTCAAACGCACTTTCCCGCCAGCGAGGAGGACTGTGAGTCAGAACCTTGGTTGGAGAGTTTGCGGCCACCCCAGCTGTGCGATACGTACGTACTACAGTCCTGGAGGCGCGCACAAGTGGTATTCATACCGAAAGCGGGCAGGGACGGTCATGAGTTCGCGAAGAAGTTTCGACCAATCAGCCTGACCTCTTTCGTGCTGAAGACCCTAGACCGCGTCCTGGACATTCACTTAAGGTCGATTATGAAGAGAACATCTTTCTCTAAGTCCCAGCACATGCCTACCTCAAAGGAAAATCCACAGAAACCGCACTCCATGAGGTAATTGGCACGGTTGAGCGGTCGCTGCAGTACAAGCAGTATACCCTAGCTACCTCGTTGGATATAGAGGGAGATTTTAACAACGTTAGTACCAACGTGCTACTGTGGCTCTGCAGTCCTGCCCGGCGGATGCTCTCAACGTATTCCTGCATCTCCCCCCCTAGACCTCCACTTTAAATACGTTGCAACGTGCAGTGCTGTCAGACTACATGAGTCCGGATGCTAGGCCACAGCAATATCCTAAACGAAGTACCTCGGGAAATCTGGGCATTCCTCACGGACTATGCCACACGCAAGCTGAACTTCACTAGAAACTTTTGCAGTGAACTTTCCACCAGGGACACTACAGACGGATCAAAGATGGCCTGTGAAGTCGGTGCGGAGGTTTTCTCGACTGCACACAGTGTATCCAAGTCGCATGGTCTCCCAGGTTTCGTCAGTGTATTCGAAGTGGAAGTACTGGCGATATTGGAAGTCTGTCGATGGCTGGAACGAGATTCGAGTCCCAAGCGTAACGTAGCCATTCTGACCAACAGCCAAACGGTCATCAAGGCCTTGTACTCAGTGACGTCATCTTTCCGGCTGGTGGGGCAATGCAGAGACGCGCTGAATCGTCTGGGCGGCACACTCAAGGTCACCCTCCTCTGGGTTCCTGGACATAGGAACATAGAGGGGAATATCGGGCTGACGGGTTGGCCAGGCAAGGCTCTACTCTTGGCAGCCCTTCGGTGAATATAGTCAGTGTTCCGCTGGCAGCTGTCGGGGGCCGAGTCTTCTCGGACTATCTAGCAGCCGCGGACCTAAGATAGCGAAGGCTTACGAGCTGCGCCAAGTCAAGGAGAATTTGGTCCGGTTATAACGTAGTCCGATCACGAGAGCTCCTGTGTCAGACGCGTGCAAATGCATTCAAGATTACGGCGGTCTGCACGGGGCACTGCCCATAGGGGACCATGCCGCCAGGCACGGTATACTACAATTCCCATTGCCCAGCTCTAGTTAGAGTCAGGTTAAGGACACTGGGTAAACCATTCATTGGGGACCTCAGAGAGATTTCTAGCTGCAGGGTGGGAGAGCTGCTTTTCTTCGTGAATGCTACGGGCTGGCTCTGAAGATCCGAGCCGGCTAGACTCTGGCTCCCTGCTCCCATAACAGCAGTCACGGTCTTAGGAGTTTGTCGCATCAAAACGGCGCATGATAGCGCTAATTGGGCTCCTCGGAATGGCCACCGACACCTACCTATCCTACTCGCCTTGTCGAAGCCTACCTATGTCGTGCCGTGTCAAACGATATACTTCAACCTTATGTCTTCATGGTGATAAAAAATTTGCTGCCGTGGAATCTTTTTGGACTGGACTTTCACAAAAAACTAATCAGGACTTTTCACTCGATATTTCCTTTTACGAAATGTACGCTGTAATCCCTTCACAAAGATAGATCAATCTTTTAACCAATCCTTGGTGAATGTTGTCCAGACACTTCTGTTCATCAAGGGATGGAATTGATGCACTTCAGTAACAATTTGTTCATCGCTGCAAACCATCAAGAAGCCCTGCTTTAAAAAAATCGAACCATAAATAAATTCACCCCCTTTGAAGGGTTAAGTATCTTCCAAAATTGAATAAAGATTATGTGCAGATATCTTGGAACATTTGCACACTCTAACTGGCTACACTACCACGTCCTAAGTCTTAGCTGGAAACAGAGATGTTATCATTAGGTGACGGTACAACGGCGTTGGAGCGATCTTTCTTCTTTCATCTCTTTAGCCTTTGGCTTGGGTTTTGGCTCGATACGCGGTGTGGGTGGCAAGCATAATGGTGAAACGTGTCTTTAGCATGTTAAGTGTATGTTAATATATCACGAATTCATGTATGTAAATTGCAACTGCAAGCGTTGAACAATCGATTTGTTGTTTTCTTCCAGAGCTAAGGGGTTGGCGTTCACTGTTAGAAGATTGAATATTCGAAGAAAACGTATCAAGATAAGATGGTATTCCAGGGAGCAATCTATGCTACTTGAATTTATAATGATGAACTTCGTTTTCATTTGTCAGCTCCTTAGACCCATTCTTTCTGTGAATCTTTCGTTATTCACAAAGAAATAAATGTTGGAAGGAATTAAGGATATTATGTCATTTAAGAGTCAAATTTTAGACAGCTGACAGGATCATCAGCTAGACAGCTAGATACGAGTCAGATATCAGTGAACTATGTTAAAGCTAATCGATGTATGGTCTCTTATTCTGTTTAGTGGTGATGCGATGTTAAAGTATAGAACACTTTCAGACTTAGTCATTAACCGCCATGGGGTTTTCACATAGTCATCACATTTCAGTCTGTACAAATGACAAGCCCACAGCAGCAAGACAGTACAAAAATTAACAAAAACATCTTTGACAAACAAGAATTCGAAACTGGGTTCATTACCGAGGCACTGCAACCCATTTCGGGTCTTGGTCTTTAGGATGGTTTTTCTCCAACCACCTCGGTTCATCGATCGCCTTCTCGAATTTTGAACTCCGAGCAGTGATGTGCTATCTTCATCAACAGAATCTGCCCAGCGTTTTCAAGGTTTTCCCACCACTGGTCGGGCTTCTGCGCTCTCTTCGATTACCCTTTAGGTATCCAAATGTCGTTCTGGTTTCATATTTACAACTCCCGCAATCCCAACCAGCTCACCCCTCCTTGCATCGAAATCGTTCTATCCTGTGCTAACTATTTACAACTATCTTGTGATTTTCTTTTTCGTGCCGCACCAACACCGGAAGTAGAGCGGGCCCACACTGCACACTCTCCACCGTCAGCCACGCGCGACCACTATTTAGGTGCTACTTCGCGAGGTGGGTTTGCCTGTAGGCACTCGTCCTTCTCCACCTTCAACAACCTCTCCTGTATTTTCACAACCGCGCAGGGAACCATAGACCAGCTCTCCTTCAACCTCAGCATCTTCGCAACTAAGTTCAGGTTCGTTTGCTTCATTTTGAACCTTAGCCAGTGAAACCTCACAGGCTCTAGACCCTCCGGTATGCTACCGCATCTAGGACAATTTGGTGAGGCTTCCAATCCAAGGCGGTGCAGATTTTGGCGGTAGCAACCATCATGTCCCATGGAGGACTGAGCAATGTGATTGTTGATCTGTTCATGTTTCCGATCAAGGCACGCCCTAACGTCGGGAATGAGCGTGTGCGTCCCCTGATCCTTCGTAGATTTATGCCATCTGCGTTGCCTTAGACCATTTGACTGTGACATTGCCGCATTTCAACGTTCTGTTTGCCTCTCCATACGTATTGCATGGAACAGCACACCACACTATAAACATTTCTTTTGCCAGAATGTCGACAGGGATCATGTCCACCACCAGCGGTACTGCCTTATCTCATGTGGTTCTAAAAGCACTGCATACTCTCAGTGCCATCAGCCGATAAACCGCATTCACCTGCTCTCTTGTTTGAGAGTTTGTAATCGCCTCTGCCCAAACAGATGACGAGAAAAGTAGGATGGATCACACCACTCCGCAAGAAGCAACCTTCGACAATGTTTTGGTCCACCAATATTCGCCAGCATTTTTGAAAGTGCTGCAGTGGCACTGGCTGCCTTTTGGCATGCATCCTCCAGGTGTTCCCTAAAGCTTAGTTTGGTGTCAATTATCATTCCTAGATATTTGTTTGCCGGCTTTGATGTGATCGTATATACACCGACTTCCACTTTCATAGTGTTTCCTGTGGTTCAATATTAAGACCGCTTTCGTAAGCCGTCATATCAGAAGGCTCATATCAGGCATTATACCAAGCAAAATGATGCAACCGATAATAACGAGCTGACTTCTTTCTCAGTTGGACAAAGGCTGAAGAAGAGCAAAAAGATTCACGGCCGAGATAATTGCTCTTCCATTTGGACCAGTAGTCCATATTCGTTGTTACGTTGACTATCAGTTTCATCCACAAGAGGCATGACTTCTTCGAAGGTGATGGGGTTGAAAACCGTCTTGAAGAATTCTTTCAATCTTTCCAGTTGCTCATCATCGTGAGTGAGCAGTCGACCGTTAACGCCCTAAAGATTTTTCCTAATATTGGCCGATAGACAGATTGCTCAGTCTAATCACGTTGTCATAGCTAACTTCACCGTGTCTTTGTTGCATACATTTTGAGACGTCCGGAATAATCCTATGAGTTCAGCCACTTCAAAGTCGCTTTACTTCGTGTTAATTGCTGATGAGAGGTAGAAGACTCGCCGATTGCATATGATGGGTCATAGAGGCGTCGACCCTGGTTCGCTAAGATGTCGATGGGGACCATGCTTGCTATCAGACATGCTGCTTCGTCCGATGTTTCACGGTAAGCGCACGGCGTTCACAATGCACTGTAAACTCAATATGAGGCTGCCATTTTTCTTCTAGCACATTCTAGCTTTATTACAGGCTGAAGCTGCATGAAGCATGATGTAGCTGCCAACTCTTGAGATAAAAAGGCGACGGCTCTGCCTAGGGCCACCTACATTCGGTAACATTCTTGCCGACAATGTTCCAGCCCCGAAGCCGTTGTTGCTAAATTCTCAAGATGGGGCTTGAATTTTAATCCTTGATCAACCATGACTCCAAGGTATTTAAGCGTTGGTTGCGAATGTATGATGTGTTTGCCTATTCTGATTTTTTCGACGATTGCTTGCTTCCCTTAGTGATCAAAACTACCTCGGTTTTATGCGCTGTAAGCGTCAGACCAGCGTCTTCTAGCCAAGATCTTACTTCAAAAATTTTCTCGTTTGTGAGCACCTCGATCTTCTCAATCTCTTGTGCCACGATAGTCGCCCCGACTCGTCTGCGAAGCCAACGATTTTCACTCCTTTGAGCAACTCCAACCTTAAAATTTCTTTATACATCATTATCCACAGGAAAGGACCGAGGACTGATCATTGTGGAACCTCGCAAGTTGTCTATGTGCTTTAGATCCAGGCTCCGAATTGTAAAGCAATAGCCTTTCCCGGAGAAACTCTATAACTATGCGCACCAGGTATTTGGGAGCGCCCACTTTGACTAAATCCGCAATCCGTGTTTCGGACTCAAAATGTGCCTGCAATCCTTAAATAAAATCTACCGTTAAACTGAAAAGTTTTCCTTTTAATAGTTTTACTTAAAACGAACTATAGGAAACAAAGTAACTACCTTTATATAACTTAGTACAAGTACATAGGTGATCTCTTCGAAAAGTTTCCCAGAGCCATTTAATAAGCATTTAGGCCTATGGGATGAAGGACCACCCGAAGCTTTATTTGGCTTCGGGATTAGGACAAGCTTCTGATTCCTCGATTTTTCCGGGAAAATCCCTTCTTTTAGACAAGTCGTAAATGTTACAGCGAGCCACCTTAGAACTGTTTTAACGGCCAATTCCAAAGCTTCATTCGGAGCGCCATCTCAGCCTGGGGCTTTATTTTCGACAATCTTCTTCTTGAGAGTATCATCGAAATCTATCTGAGTGGGCAAATTCGATTTATTTCAAATTTGTGGAAAGAGGATACTAATGATATCCCACAGCAGATAATGGTTGGTGTTCGGTGGAGAGCGTTTACCCTTAATTGATGCCGTGTATGCACCTCTCCATGGGTCGTGGTCCGCTTCCTTGCATAACCTCTTGAAGTATTCAGTTTTACTTCTAGTGATGGCTGCTTGCAGTTCCTTCCTCGTTTTCTTATATCGGTTGTGTTACTCCTTAGGCTCAGGCTGGTTTCTGCTGCATTAACTGTGTCTCCTGTTTAAGGCGAAGTTCATCGATTTTGGCATTGGCAGGGGGGGGGGGCATTCGTTTCTTGAGTACACTATAGCAGGGCATGCAAGCGTCCCATGATTTTCGTATCCTTTCAAGTACCTGTGTCACCTTTTCTGTTGCGTTTCCCATTGGCTTCTTCCAGAAGTATTTTCTCGAATATTTGCTTGTCAAGTTTTTTGGATTTCCAACACGCTACCCCAATTTCCTTGATACGTTATGTTCTTTCCTATGCTCCATTTGGAAGATGGTAACCTGATGGTCTCTGTGCCTATATTCCTCGCTTATCAGCCATTGGAGATCCTTAGCTCGTGTGAATTCGTCTTTTGGGCTTTTGTTCGTGTCTGTGATTGCTCAGTTTTCACAGGTCCAGATTGCGGCTTTTTCGCTTCTGTCTGATATAAAGACGCCACTATGGAGACCTTTGTGATGTTCACATATGACGGCAATGTCAATTTTATTTTCAAACACGCTACGGACAACAGGTCCTGGGTTGCTGAGAATGGTCTAAATTCAGCTGCTGGAAGTTGATTTACGAAAAGCTTGAATCGCCTTCTTGAACGCCAGACATCTGAAACTCTCTGTGATATCTCTCCTATGCTCCTGTGCGTAGCAGGCATTTAGGATTCGCATTGCACTCTTTCACCTTCTTCTCCGCATCTTGGGCATAACTTAGATCTGTCGTACTTGCTTGTACAGTTTTTCGGAATATGTCCAAATTCCAGGCATTTCAAACACCTCTTTGGCGATATCTGTTCTTGTAATCGATAGGTGACCCAGCCAACACGAATTTTACCTACAGCAATAGCTTTTCCGCTGCGTCGAATGTCAAGGCAAGTGTGGCCGTCTGAGTACCACCATATGCATCTGATCACATTGGACTCAAGCATCAAGCCCAAGTTAGATTTTTAAGACTTCGTAGATCTCCGCTTTTGTGGTGATCTCATATAGGTCCTCCACTGCTTTGTTCAGTGATAATTCGATTTGGAGGATGCAAGTCGTGGAAACTACTTCCCCAGGCCTCAGGCTTGCATATTATGCAGTTCACGTGTCCACCCAAGTCCAGGAGAGAACTGTCTGTAATCGGCGAATCTGGTCGCGATCTCCTTTGCGGTTTTCTTTTTTTAAGGTTTTGTGTGAAACAAAATCTTATTGAACTCGTCTATCCGTCTGTCTTTCTGTCCCTCTGTTCGTCTGTCCGTCTGTCCATCGGTCCATCTGTCTGTCTGGTTGCCTGTCTACCGTCACACGCTTTTTCTCAGAGAGGGTTATAGCGACTGAAACCAAATTTGGGGGAAAGGTGGAAACTGGAATCGCTCACGCATATAGTGAGTTACATCTTTTTCGTCGAATTTAATGGGGGGTCCTCATACATGCAGAAGGGGAGTGTAATTTGTTTATCACCAAATAAAGTCATGTGGGATATCAAACGAACGGTCTCGATTAGTACTTGGCGAAGCCGATCTTAGTTTTGGCATTTGTTGTAAAGGAGAGGGGTGCGGGTGCTCGAAAATGATTATCTTGTCAATGGACCTATTCTCAGAAACTACCCAACCGAGAATTCTGGAAAAAAAACAAGAGTCTGCCATTATATGGTGCCTAGGCTCCGAAATACCCTCCATACCGATGTCCTTTTAAATAAATGTTTTCCCCTTCTTTTGCTTTGTAGTTGGCTCTCATTCTCGGTTAGTATCCCTACGCCGTTTGTGTCGTTTGCGTTATCTTGCGAGGGGGGGGGGGGGCTGGATTAGTACTTTTCGAAACTGATCTTATTTCTGATATTACAAGAAACATAGAGGAATGCAGACTCAAAGTGTGTGGCCTGGAAAGTGCAACAGGTCCCGTTCTCAGAACCTATTCATCCGAAAAATCTGAAAGAAATCATAATGGTGGACCTAAGCCCCAAATTACATCCTATTCCGATATCAACGTACCGATAAAGTTAATAATAGCATGTTGCCATATTTTAGAAATTTATCTGAAAACCCCCCTTAAATTCATCATAGAAGTATAAAATTTGGTTCTATTGAGAAGGGAACTCCTGAATCTATTGCTGATCGCCTTGTGGTCAGTTTAGTTGGATGTTCGTTGAGGGTCAGTCAACACTTGGCTGAGCTTAGCTGTACTAGAGCAGTACACGATGACGCGACCGTGAGAGCTGTAGAAGTCGAAAAAACTTTCCACTAAAATCATTTCGGTCACAGTTACTATGCCTCTCCATCATGCCCGAGAGAAAGTGTCATCAGATCGTCTACTATTGACACAATATAACCTTTAGGAAGCTTCCGTCTTCGGCGAACTGGCTTCAAGAGAGTAAAGTCCTTTTGAAATGCTAGCTTCTCCTCCAGGCAGTTGGTGACAAATTGTGTACCTTTTCCTTGAATGACATGTATCTAAGGAGGTACCAGCTTCTAAAATTTTGTGACAGATTTTCTCATTTTTTGTCAGTTTGTCCACTTCGCTTATTCAGTAGATTTCAGCCTATTTTCTAGCCCATGCGAGTGATTATAACTCTCGCTTGTATTCGTTCACTTTCGGGTAACTACAATTCTAATTCAAAAGGATCCGGGAGGTTGTGCTTAGATGGGGATATCTTCTTGAAATGCTTTCGTCTCCTCAAAATGAAGATACTATGACTTCAAGCTGTTATTGACTAAAATTTATGGCTTTACTTTCCGAAAGACAAGTCCACTATGGGCAGATGAACTCCGCGATACATCTGGTGGTTTTAATCCAGTTCAATCTAGCCAGATACTGGCCCACCTTAAAATCGCCTTGCTAACATCAAAACGCATCAGTCCCAAAAAAACCCTTGTAAATTTCCAGCATGTGTTGATATACTTTCTACCGCCTTCGCTACCTACTTCACCGCATTTGCGTTCATCCACCAAAACTGCCGAGTCCATTACCAAACAGACATATCTGATAATGTTGTCATTTCCAGAAAATTTATTTATAAATAAATTTGGACAACACCTTGTGAACATTTTGCAATATATCATGGTAGTCGTGTTGCTAGCTATTTACCCGTTGTTGTGTTCCCTCTCCAAAACGCGACAAGCACTTTATTATTATTAATAAATTTCTCTCTTGATCCGGCTCATGATCGTACCGGCTCACGTGAATTATGGTAAATAATTTTAAATGTTTACAACGTAATTTATCACAGCGATACAAGCCAATCGATTAAACAGCCCCCGATGCCCATTAATCATCGACGCCTTTACTCAATCCAGAGAGATTGTTACTTATGTATGTTTGTACATTGTGTATTGTGCGCCTGAATGGTGGTGACTGTTTGTCTTCATCGACCTACGTGAAATTGGCGTAGTTCTTGCTGGAGTTTTTTAAGGGTTTTCTTGCGTGGACTTGCGAATTTGTACCCTTGAGTAATGTCGTTTCTGTCTGGGGTTGGTGGCTGAAAAACGAGGGAGAATCGTGAATTTACTGTTTCATACCAGAGCAACTCATCAGACAAGCGGGGCCCCGTACCGCACAAAAACTGGTTAATCAGGCGGAGGCACGTCTCCAAATTGCTGAGAGCCAGGTGATTAAACCCAAGAAGGGAGAAGTTGGGAGGTCAAGCAGTGGATCCAAGGTTGGCATACTGCGTGGGCAACAACCAACTCAAAGAGCAGGAACCAGCAAAAGCACGTCTGAGATAAATATAACAGACGTCAGGAAGGAGACAGGTCTCAGTGGCGGCGGTGTTAAATGATACCTGCGCTATCTGAAGGAAGGCCTGAAACCAGAAAAAGCCCTTAAGAAAGCTCAGGACAGACCTAAGCCATCTCTTCCGGAGCCGAGAAAGCAGGGAGCAGCAGAGATCAGCCCGCATGAAGGGAATGCTCCCAAAAAATCCAAACCTGAACCCAAGGGAGCAGAAAACCCGGGCAGGTCAGGAGTGAAGGTAGGACCCAGGAAGCCCCCTATTAGTTATGCTAGTGTGGTCAAGGACATTCGACTGGCCATACTGCCAAAACGGTTTCCCGAGCAAATACTCACTCGTGAGGAGCAGGAAATCATTGAGGACCTTGTCGTCAGGCAGATAATCAAGGGTTGCACTTCGAAACTGGTGTTAATCGGGATACGCTTTCGACCAGGCCTTATACTGGTAGACTGCGCGACGGAAGACACCGGAGAATGGGTCAGAACCATAGTTCCTAGATTTCCAGGCTGCGAAGGGGTGGAACTGTCAACATGTGCTCGGGATGATATACCAGGAGCCCACATGGTGACAGTTTTTCTGTCAAAGGCCGCAGCAATAGAAACGGAAGACCTTATGAGCCTCCTAAACGCTCAGAATGAAGATCTCCATACCCGACTATGGAGAGTCTTCAGAATTAAGGTGGAGGGCAAAGGTAAACTCCTCACGATCGGGGTAGATGACCGATCCCTGGAGGCAATTAAACGTAGGAGTTGTTATATCAACTACCGATTTGGCAACATACCCATGCATGTGCACAGGGAAAAGCCGAGGAAAGATACCTCGGAGGAGGCACCGGGTGGAAAACATACCGAGATCCCTGAAGGAGTCTCGAAAGCGGAAAGGACTGGATCAACCATTGAAACAGACCTGCTGGCCAGTGCAGAGCAGAAACTGGACGACTTAGACCTAGGAGTCCTAGGGCTCAGGGTGGACAGCGATGCGCAGGAAAGCGCCATGTCGGAGGAGAAGGACGATACTCCGACAGTGGAGAAGAGCTTCAAACAATAACGGAGCCAATGGCCAGCAGTAAGATAGCCCAGATAAACTTCCACCATGTGAAAGCTGCATCTGTGGTAATTGCAAGGACAAGTTGCAAGGAGAACAGAGCAGCTACTCCATAGCGCTGGCTCAGGAGCCCTGGGTGTACCGGGGGCAGATTCGCGATCTGCAAGGAAAAAGCATGCGGATAATTTGGGACTCCTCTTGTGAAAAACCAAGAGCTTGCATAATTCTTAAACGTATTTCAAAATACATATGTCTACCAGAGTTCTTAACCGGGGACCTTGTGGCTATCCAAGTCTCATTGGAAGCCGGGAGGAACACTCGAGAGGCAGTTGTGGCATCGGGATACTTCCCAGGAGACGAAATCCGGGCTCCACCGGAACAAGTCGCAAGACTGACCAAATATTGTGAGAAGAGGGCGTTACCACTTCTCCTCGGCTGCGATGCTAATGCCCACCACGAAGTCTGGGGAAGCAGCGACACCAATCGTAGAGGTGAGTACCTTCTTGAATTTATTCTTAGCAATAAGTTAGAAATATACAACGTAGGGAACACTCCAACATTTGTGACCAGCACCGGGACAGGAGGTACTAGATATAACTCTAGGAAATACCCTAATGAACGGAATGGCCAGGAATTGGAGAGTGTCGGGTGAACCCTCTATGTCTGATCACAGGATAATCAGATTCGACATTGAAGGTAACTCCGAAATAGAAAGAATAATAAGGAATCCCAGCAGAACGGATTAGGAATCCTACACAACGCACTTGTGCAACAACATTGCCCACCTTCAAGAGGGCGGTGACATCAGGGGCGAACTGGAATGAGAAACGGTGGTGGAAAACCTCGACACAATCGTCATAGACGCATGGATTTTCTCCGAAGAGTAATAACCTGTGTTTTGGCCTCGTTGACTCTTATCCCTCAAGTCTGGTAGTACATGCAGAGATTTGATAAGTATTTCTCAATAGCATTAGCTGCCTTACTGGGTAGGAGGCTCGACGAGAAGATGAGCGTGTCGTTAGCGAACTATAATAGTTCTGTGCCATTCTCTGGGATTGGAGTGTCGACGGTGAAAGTATTATAAAATGTAGGCCCTGAAATGGATCCCTACGGTACTCCGGGAATGACTGAGTTTGAAAATGAGTCCGTTGACCCAGAAGGCTCTACGAAGAGTATTCCTAGCTGCTTGAGTGTAAGAAACGCCCGTTTTGGCCAAGTTTTGCATGATGCACCTCACACACCGGTGCACGATGGAGCAATTGAGGGCGATATGCCTGAAGTTTTGGCAGCTGTAGCACTGCCTGAAAGGGCTTGACTTTTTCAACCGAAATTTTCTGGTGGGCAATGTATTTCCCTTTAAACGCTTCATTGAGCTCTTGTTCTGGCTCGAAAGTAGCCATGAACAGCCCCGATTGCAATTTCCGCGGAAGCGCCGAGTTCTGGCTATGCAGAAGCTTGTCGACTCGCGTGACTAGATTCGACACACTCTTCACCTTTAGGTGCGGATACTTTTCATTGAGTTCACGCAATATATTAGCCGGGTCTGTCTCTTTGGAGCCCGCGGATGACTAAGTACTGAGTCCTTTAGGCGGGTGGGGTACTGGTTGCGGCATGGATACGCTAGCTAATTTTTTGAGGACCTACCAATTCTACTCAGACCAAACTTACGACCGAGGGAGTTGTTGAAGGAGATCAAAACGAACTGACCCAAATACGAAACACGACATGGCTAAGGAAGAAGCAGAAGAATTCCCATTGGCTACTGGATGGTGTTGAGATAGTAGCTCTTCCAGTTTTTAGACAAAACAGACTTCCGATTACATCACCCACGGATGGGCTTGGAGATGCAGAATTCAAACTGAGACTAAATACTAACAAATTAAGTTCAGTTCAAAGTTCGCAGGCAAACAGTTCCTAGAGCTTCTTGTTTAATCGATTTCTAAATTTATTTAGCATTGTTTTCATCAACAACCACAATGTTATGGATCTGATAGTATGTTCCTTACTGGTCAGCTGAAACCCAACTGGTCCAGTACGAGCAGGTCTTTTACTTGAACAACGTATCTTTAATGACGAGGCGAAAGTCTATGTAACTCACTTTCACTGGTGTGTTCGAAGAAGATCTTGACAGAGTGCAACCTCGAAAGACTCTCAAATGCGCTGCTGGTATTGATAGTTACTTGCCATTTGCAAGCAGGTCAGGTTCCACTGACTGAATGAGAAGTTTGCAATATATAAATCTCTTCATGACCAAGGAGACACGAGTCCTTGTGACCAAGGATGTTACGTTTCCTGGAAACGGACGACATATAATTTTTAACGTTTAAGGTTAACGTCGACAATAAACTTCTCGTCACCAGTAATAATGTGGTACTGTATTTTTTTTCTTTTGAATGGGAGATGCAGCATTGAACTCTCATTTTATTATTTTCACACTTTCGTGTTGACTCCATTTCGACGATGGGCGTCCATCTCTAATAATGAATGCGAAGTTATTGAAATTGCTTATTAGGTAATACCAAGTTGATCTGTCCCACAAAAATGCCGTTAAATATTACTTGGTTAACATGTTAGGATTATCCATCAAATCAGCAAATCCCTGCGTTTTTTTCCCACATCCTACCATACACATCTTGGTTTATCTTCATTGAGAACATCTGTCAATTACCCTCTGACTTAAGGGTCCCCATAAAGCTCCTTGAACTGATCCCCACGATCAGCTTACTCCTTCATCCTTTCTCATAGAACCTTGGGTAATGGCAAGAAGGTCCTGGGGGTTTAACCTGGCATAATCCCAGAACCATGAGCCTTAATCCTTTTCTTTAATAAGATTGAAGATTGCTGAATGATCCTATCGGCCCTCGTATTTTTTCGGGTAGCTTTTAAACCATTTTCCTTTAGGATCCTCAAGAGTTGAGGAACATTGATGGGCGGAATTTTTACCTTTTTTGGACGAGTAGCTGGGGGAAGGTTGCCTGAGGGTCTACCGAAGGGGCATTAACTCTACTTACACTAACCTTCTCTTTGTTTTTCTTTTTCCTCCGCTACACGAAGTGGAATTCGTCGGCTTCCTCTTCTTGGATGACGCCTTCCAGGTACATCTCTCCTCCATCTTGGTGATGTTCTTGCTCCTTCTGTTGTTGTTGTTGTTACCCCACATGTTGCTCGTATTATTATTCTTGGTATTACCATTTCTCAGGTTGATGATGTTGATGTTGCCGTTATTCACAGTCACTTTTTTCATGTTGCAGATGATGCCGTTGCTGCTGCTCCGATGTTGCGACTGGGATCCTCCCTTCGAAGGATGGCAAGCGTTCCTCCAGCCGCTTGATAATATTTTATTGAGAGTCCAATTGTTGGACCATGGCGGCATTCTCTTGTTTGAGCTCCTCGACTTTTCCGAGGAGGGTCGCGTTCAATGCCTGCAGCTCTGGTGCAAATCATGTTCAACATAAATCCGCCCACAGTTTGGACCAAAGCTTGGCCGGAGCCAGATACTTTTTAAGGTTTTGTGTAAAACAAAACCTTTTTAAAATCGATTCAATGTCTGTCTGTCTGTCACACGCACTTTTCTTCAAAACGGCTAAACCGATCTGAGCGAAATTTGGTGGATAGATGGGAGCTATGAAATCTCACGCATGCAGTGAGTGGCATAAATTTAGGTGGAGTTTAAAGGAGGGCTCCCCATACATGCAAAGGGGGGATTCAAACATTTTTTTCACCAGATATAGTTGTGTAGGGTATCAAATGAAAGGTTCCGATTTGTAGTTTTGGCATTAGTTTTGGCATGGATTGCAAAGTGCGTTAGTAAGGAGTCAAAATCTACGCACTTGAAGTGAGACAGGACTCATTTTCGGAAACTACCCAACCTAAAAATCTGAAAAAAATCAGGGTGGTGCGCCTAGATGATATCTGCTCAAATAAACTTACTAATAGAATATTACTAATTTTTAGAAATTTACTGAAAAAACCCCCCTTAAATTCCGAATTTTGTGCCAGCAAAGAGGACAATATTTCGTATATATGTGCTAAATTTCATGGAAATCAGGCAATTAACGCCAAAGTTATAGCAGTTCAAACTTAGCAATTTCGCGCGAGTTTACTGCTTCCAAAACCATGCAAATCAGATGCTGACGTCATAATTACCCGGAATAATTGACATTCGCGTGCAATATTAAAGTCACATTTATGAAGAATCTATTTATCTGCAGCCCTTTTTAAGGTTTTGTGTAAAACATTTATGTGAAATCTAATCTTCGAGAGATGTCCCATTCCGGTATCCGCTCAAATAAATTTACTAATAGTATATTATCAACTTTTAGAAATTGACTAAAAAACTCCCCCTAAGCTTATCCTAGGTGTACCAAATTTTGCACCGGCATAGAGGACAGTCTCGTGCATGCACATGCCAAGTTCCATGAAAATCCAACTATTAGTGTCAAAGTTATTGAAGTTCAAACTTATCATTTTCGTGCTAATTAACAGCATCCTAAGCCATACAAATAAGATGCTGACGTCATAATTAACGAGAATAATTGAAATTCGAGTGAAATATTAAAATTCCATTCAAGAAGAATCTAATTCTCCCTAGCCCTTTTTTATATTTGATGTTGGTTAAATTGTTGACATTTGCTAACAATATTAAGCTCAGAGTGTGAAGCGTATGAGGTTGATCATTATCAACACGGGGCTTTCCATTAAATGATTTATTTAAATCGCTTTTTAGAAAATAGAGGGCAATGTAATTAGCAGCTATATTACACGGAGCTATCGTGCACTTGTCGCTCCTCACATCTTTTTCTTTTTCTTCAGCCTTTGTTCTTTTCACAAGCGGGCCCGGCTCGTGGTGATCGGTTTCGTCATTTTATTTTATCAAATGCCTGATCAGGATGTAATCGCGAGACCTTTAAATCTCCATCCAGCGTATCAAGCCACCATTGTTTTGGCCGGCTTTTTGGTTGCTTACCATTGCTTTCGATGTTCTGGCCAATACTGGTTGTTAAATTCTCATTAGCGTGAATTACGTGACCACACCATCGAAAATGCCTCTCTTGCAGTTTTCCCACGATCGGTGCAAACCCATATCGATCGCGGAGATTCTCATTTCAGACGTAATCAAAACGTGTCACCACCACCAGCGCAATGCAACATCTTCGTCCCCATTACCGCAAGACGCCGTTCATTGTCCTTTATAGTCGGCCAACATTCAGAACTGTAGAGAGCGGCAGACGGATGACATTGCAGAAAATTTTTGATTTGGGACGTGCGCTGATACGTCGATCACAAAGAACACCAGTTGGGGAATGCCACTTCATCCAGGTTGCGTTAATGCGTGAAATAGTTTCATTACGCAGTTCTCCATTGGCAGATAGCATATTTAAATCGCTGAGTTCTGGCAATGGCAGTAACCTGCCTCTCGAGATATTTAAATCGCTGAGTTTTGGCAATGTCGGTAACCTGCCCAGAACTGAACGATTTCAATATCTCGGGTCAATGCTATAAGCCAATGGAGAACTACGTTATGCTCCTCAGATAGGGAAACACAAAACTTTTTATACCTGAAGCGTCAAGCTTCCGGTTTCCCGACTTGTTTATGAATTAGTAAGTCCGCATCCACTTGATGCCGGCCCCGACTGGCCCCTTCTCTGGTACGGAACCGTAGCCGTCTTCGTCTCTCTTTTACTTTTTGAACCTTGGGTGTTAAACTCAAAAAGAGGAATCCGTGGACCATAAAGAGTAGGGGCGAGTTGCTCTCCATTTGGTCCGGTCTGGCATCAAGTGGATGCAGACTTAGGACTCCTCAATTCCTGATGAAGATTACAACAATTCGGCGTTTATCGCTACCTATACTACCCTCAAATGTTGACAGCTCATCCCGCAAAGTGCAAACAGCTCACGACTAGATAACAATTTCAACTGGATTAATACCTCAAGCGATTGTAAATTGCCTTTATATTCCGCCTAATTGCCTGAGCTCCAGCGCAAACTGTGCACTCATCTCAAGAAACCCACTCACGTCCATAACTCATTCATTTCAAGTGAACGACTCATTACAAAAGACTCGAATGAGCCCAAAGAAAAGACGGAGAGGCCATGCCTTAATGTGGTAAAAAACCATCACCGGCAGATCCAGCGAGCAGAAATTTATGCATCAATTATGCACATAAACATATCCATCCGCAGAGTTCGCGTAATTTATGCATGTCGCGATTGCATTCGTATGCAGCGCGCATACATTACGCGAACATGCACATTATGCATTTACCGCGAGAGTCAAAGAACAGAAACGTTTCGCGAAATAAATGCGAAAATTGCAATATATATCCTCCACCCATGCACAATTGCAAGCTGCCTTCAGCTGGCTGCAGTGAAGGAGTGAAACAAATTGCACCCCCCTCGTGTTGTCCTCGCGATCCTTTTATCCTGTCCCGATTTCCACTTACTGCGTCGCGTCACATTGCATCGCATCCCGAATGAATTGCAACAATAGTAATAACAGGGCACAATGCAATGTATAGTGCATTAGAGTGAAATATCATCGGGCAACACTAGCAACAATTCCTCGCGAAAACACGTAGCCAGCACACAATCTACGTGGATGAGGTCTGTTGTGTGTCGGCTGGCGGTTTGACATGTGCATAAATTTCCCGACAAAGATTTTGATTTATTTGCAACAGGCACGACAGTTAATTTGAGAATTTGATTAACTGCAAAAGGCACATTTTTCACGTAATTAACACACACGTCAAGGGTTTTCGTACATTCGTTCACGAAATGAGCAACGATAAATGGCATGACACCGCAAAGGAGGATGGCTACGGAACGCATGAATGAATCAACCAAATTAGCGTGTGTACGACTGTGCTCGGCTAGAGGTGGTAAATGGTAATTATCTCGCATATGTAGAAGGTAATTAGCGAGGTATTGTGATGGAAGTATTCCTGAAATGCGCGGAATGGAGACCAATTAGATCTGAATAGCGTTAGATTGCCACAGAACAGCGACATATATGAGAAATAGATTGAAGCAGGAAAATTCTCTGGATTGCTCGACTGTTCTACAGTTATGTCAAGACATGAGCTTGGGAGTGATATCATGGTTGATTTTCCGGACCAGAATAAGCTGGAGCTACCGTCAAGTGTCATGTCTTTTGCCATCAAAGAAAAGAAACGCGCAGAAGAAAACTACGGCCATCGGCAATTTGCTGAGTGAAAAGCCTTAGTTTACCCCATTTACCCCAGTTTATTTTACTATATTTTCTTCTGATGACATTATACTGATATCAAGAGATATAAAAATGTAATTATCTGCAATTAAGTCAATCGTTTTCCAAGTTTAAATGTCAGATTAAAACTTTGGCGCCCAACGTGGGATGGATCCGGTATGAAATTTACACTTTTGTGTATCCTAAGAAATATGCATCGCCCTTTCACCACAATTCGTTACTTTTATAGCTTTTTACTACATTAATTATTGGAAAACACTTTGATTTCATTACAGAACAAACCGAAGAGATAAACCAGCACCATCGAGGCAAGCAAAATGTCTTCAAATATCTATGACCCAATCTCGACGACTTTCGATGGCCTCACCATCTCAACATGCCGAACAAAACAGCAAATTCACGTCATCGCAGATTGGAGAAAATAGGCCATTGGGCTGCCTGGCCGAAATCGAGGAAAATTGAGAATTTCCACGATACCCGGGTCGGAAAAATGGCCAAAACTGCAAATTTGTCGGATTTCTACGCAAGATGCCTGTTTTGAACGGGGAAGCGGTCCAGATTCAAGAAATCTAAGAATTTCCACGCTGCGATCTCTAGAACGCGAGATATTGGAAAAAATCGGCCATTGGAGGGCCTGATCGAAATCGAAGAAAATTGAAAAGTTCCACGATACCCGGGTCGGAAAAATGGCCAAAACTGCAAATTCGTCGGATTCCTACGCTAGATGCCTCTTTCGAACGGGGACGCGCTCGATATTGAGGGAATCCACGAATTTGTACGCACCGGCATCGATAACGCGATATATTGGAGAAAATCGGCCTCTGGAGGGCCTGGCCGAAATCAAGGAAAATTGAAATTTTCCACGATACCAAGGGCGGAAAAATGACCAAAAATGCAAAATCGTCGGATTCGTACGCAAGTTGCCTCTTTCGAACAGGGAGACGCCCAAGATTCAGGAAATCCAAGAATTTCCACGCTACGGCATCGAGAACGCAAGATAGTGGAGAAAATCGGCCATTGGACGGCTTGGCAGAAATCGAGGAAAATTGAAAATTTGCACGATGTCCGGGTCGGAAAAATGGCCAAAAATGCAAAATTGTCGGATTTCTACGTGAGGTGCCTCTTTTGAACGGGGAGGCGCCCCAGATTCAGGGAATCCAAGAATTTTCACGCTTCGATATCGGGAGCGCGAAATATTAGAGAAAATCGACCGCGGGTAGCCCTGTCAGAAATGCGGGAAAATTGAAGATTCCCACGATATCAAGCACTCGCCAGTTTGAAATCGACTCTAACAACTTTAAAGTGGAGATTGTTTGGTCAGTTGCTTCGCTTCTCCTTGGCCCCACGGATATAGGGTCGCACCCTACGTTCACGGTCATCAGACCAGCTGAAGTGATAAAATCAAACTGCCCCAACAAATGTGTTGAGCGTTCGCATCACGAGCTATTAAAAGTTCAAGGCCGCTTGATTCTGCATATACTTCTAAATTCCTTGGTGCATGCGTTGGTGGGTGACCCAAAGAATCATAAGGTAAGTAAGCAGAGGCTACTGTGACGTTTCTCCTCTTACCATTAACCTGGTATTGTAAGTTGACCGCAACAAGTTCCTGGGAACAGAATTAGCGCAGCATGGTTGCACCTAACAATTTTGACATCAGAACGCAGGCCCTCGGTCTCGAGGATCTTTCATCGAAGAAGATCCTAGTGCCCTTGAGTGATCCATTGCCACAGATTCTGTTAAATCGAATCCATGGCTCTTGAACCAGAAATGTATAAGAACAGTCCTGCAACTTCAGCTGTAGATAGGAGGAAGCTTTGGCATGCTTTAGGTTGATTTGACTAAACTCCGCCATGCTATTAACTTAGTATGCTAGTCCCAAGCCCAGGTAAAGGAGGAGGGTTTGGGGCAACGTACTCTGTACTATCCTCAGTAGAACAAAGATAAAATGCTGAGATCAGGGAAAGAGATAAATAGAGTATAGTTGGAGTTATTCTACTATGCTAAATCGTACCTGACCTCTATTGGCGACAGGCCCCGCGACAGGTCGACCAAGAAAATGCATACAATGTCATTACAAACGTGATGATCGGATTAAGTCACAAGCCTCGGAGAAATGCTAGGGCGTCCACCTCAGTCGACGCGGCAGGACGGGCCCCGGTCCTGTCGAGAAATGGGCAAGGGTTCTTGACGCATGGACGGCGTCAGGACGTAAGCAAGTTAGTCCGAACACAACGAACAAAACAAATACGTGTCTGCTCGCTAAATGTTGGTACCCTAACTGGAAAGACCGAACTCGCAAGAGCCCTTCGGAAAAGGCGCATTGATATCTGCGCTCTGCAAGAAACCCGATGGTCTGGTGCCAAAAGCTGCGATATTGAACGCAAACGCGGTGAAAATTGCTATAAACGTCTCTATTTTGGTAGCCCACACACTCAATATGGTGTTGGCATTGCCATCTCAGAGGATTTCCGTGATGCCATTGAAGAAGTGGAACGATTTGATGATCGGCTGATGTAGCTCACCATTACATCAGCTGATCGCACTATTCATTTCTTCACTGCGTACGCACCACAGACAGGTCGACCTGAAGCCCAGAAAGATGCCTTTTGGCAACTTCTCGATGAAAAGATTTGTCACGTGCCTGCTGACCACTATATTATTATTGCCAGTGACCTTAATTGTCATGTGGGTGAAAAGGCAGACGGTAACAGGTGCCATGGGGGAAAGGGGTTCGGAGCGCGCAATGAGGGTGGCGAGCGTATAATCAATTTTGCGGACACCCATGACCTTGTACTTATGAATACATGGTTCATCAAACCATTGTCTCATCATCGTACATTTTATAGTGGGAACAGTAAAACGCAAATGGACTATATTCTCATAAGACGCCGACATTTTATCACTGTTACTGATTGCAAAGCCGTTCCTTTCGAGACCATTGAACCTCAACATCGGCCGTTGATTGCCGTCCTGCGAATTAAGCCACCGATAAAACAGCGTGAGGAATGCACTGACCCGCCGCGCATTAAATGTTGGTGATCTCATGAGGATAAAGAAAAAATGATGTCACTTACGCAATTATTAACCATTACGAATGTGGAAGAAGAATGGAACCAAATGAAAGACACGATCCACAAAGCGGCCTTTGCAATCCTCGGGGTCACCAATCCGGATAAGCGGTACATCAACCGAGGTACTTGGCTTTGGAATGATGATGTTGAAATGAAGGTCCGTGAAAAGAAATGCCTCTACCACAAATTTCTCGACGATAAAACGCCTGCTAATTGGCAAATTTATAAGAATGCCAGCCGTGAAGCAAAGAAAGGGGTCGCTGTCACCCGAGTGAACCGTTACGAAAATCTTTACGATAAGCTGGACACTCGGGATGGCGAGAGAGATCTGTATCGACTTGCCAAAAGCCATAGTGAACGCACACAGGATATCGAACACTTCTGTTGCGTTAATGACAACAACGGTACTTTGCTTACCAACCGTCGAGCCGTTACGGATAGATTAGCGAGAATATTTCAACTGAAGAATTTGTTCATCCCCCACTTCCACAATCATTGCCGACATTTGGAGCAGTTCTACCTGTCAGCCCAACTGGTGCTCAGAGGTGGCGGTGAGGAAGACGAGGCGGCAACCCTGTCGGCCAAACCAAAACTAAGTGGCCGAGGAGAACCTCCATAGTGGTGGCACCGAGAGACGCTGTACTCACTTTGGTTTGCCGATCGTGATCCAGTCGGCGAATGCTCCAAAGGCCTAATTAGGGCGATCAGACCCGAGCCCGCACGGGGACTTATCTGAAGTGGCAAATTGGTCACGAAACCTCACCAGGGGTATACTGGTACCATGGGAACCGAGATAACCCCTGGGTTCTCATACTTCGGGTGAACTACCGCTGTATGTGAGTACAGCTTGGTTACTTCCGGTTGGCTCCCTAGTGGGAGCTTCATGGGGGTTGTTGGTTATGCTCAAGCGGGAAGAGACCTTCGGGCTTCGGCCTGATGTTGCGTTTTAACACGGGTGCCGTACTCCTTAGTGCGGTAGAGGTTTAGGTAGGTCTTGTATCCACCAGTATGAATGCTAAACCATGCACTTGGTATAAACTGGTACCGTTGTTGTTTGTCTCAGCAGGGCTCTCATTGTGGTCACAAAATCAATCCGTGTCTTAAGAAGACCGTGGGATTAAATCGCAAGACAGGTGCGCACGTTAAACACTCAAGGACTTAACTGTCAGCGCAACTGAAGTCGGGGAAGCCATAAAACTTATGAAATAGGGGAAAGTAACAGGACCTGACAACATCGCATTTGAGCTCTGGAATGCGAAGAGCTGGGATCAGCCACTGTCGCTGAGTGAATTTTTTAATCGGGTTATTGTGCGACGCAAAGCACCATCTGACTGACAAGAAAATACCACAGTTCCAATATGGAAAAAGAAAGGTAGTTCAGCAGAATGTTCAAATGATCGTCCAATCCGGTTACTTTCCCATATCATTAAGATTTTTGAACGCATTTTTGACAATCGTGTTCGCAAAAGCTTTGAAATAACCGCGAATCAAGCCGGATTTGTCAAGAACTGTGAAGCTACTGATGCAACACCCGCGCCGCCGATACTCATGAAGAAATACCGTGAGAAGCATCGTCCTCTTTACATTGCATTTCTGGATCTGGAGAAAGCGTTTGACCGTATGCCACACGAACGTATCTGGTATGCTCTATCACAACACCTAGTGCCAGGCGAAACCGTCCGCTGGGTTTAATTGCTTTACCGCGATCTGAAAAGTTAAGCTCGAAGAGTGGCGATTCAGGAAATCCAAGAATTTCCACGTTACGACATCTGGCACGCGAGATATTGAAGAAAATCGGCCTCTTTGGAACGGTGAGGCGCCCCAGATTCAGGAAATCCAAGAATTTCCACACTACGACATCTGGAACGCGGGATATTGAAGAAAATCGGCCATTGGAGGGCCTGGCCGAAATGGAGGAAAATTGAAAATTTCCACGATACCTGGGTCGGAAAAATGGCCAAAAATGCAAAATCGTGGGATTTCTACGTAAGATGTCTCTTTCGAACGGGGAGGCGCCCCAGATTCGGGAAATCCAAGAATTTCCACGCTACGACGTCTGGAGCGCGAAATATTCGAGAAAATCGGCCGCGGGAAGGCCTGCAGGAATCGTGGATAATTGAAAATTTCCACGATACCAAGCACTCGGCTGTTTCTAGTCAACTCTAGCAACTTCAAAGTGCAGATTGTTAGGTCAATTGCTTCGCTTTTTCTTGGGCCCACGAAGGTAATGACGCACCCTACATTCACGTTGATCAGGCCAGCTGAAGTGATAAAATTAAACATGTTCACTTCTCTAGGAGCGCAGAGCCTTCGTATCACGACCTATTAAAAGTTCAAGGCCACTTCATTCTGCATACCCTACCAGATCCCTTAGTTCTTGCGTCGGCGGGGGGCACAAAGAATCATAGGGTAAACAAGCAGAAGCAACTATGACGTTTCTCCTCTTACCATTAACCTGGTATTGTAAGTTGACCGCAACAAAGTCCTGAGAACAGAATTATCTCAGCATAGTTGCCTCTAATAATTTTGACATCCGAACGCAGACCCTCGATCTCGAGGATCTTTCATCGAAGAAGAGCCTAGTCCCCTTGACTGATCAATATCTCAGATTCTGTTAAAACGGACCCATGGCTTTGCAACGAGAAATATATAAGGACAGTCCTGCAACTTTGGCAGCTTAGCCGCTAATAGATAGGAAGGGGCTTTGGCATGCTGCAGGTTGATTTGATTAACTCTTATGTTTGTAATCATCAGTCCAATATAATATGAAAACCGCCGCTAACTGGAAAGTCTGCTGCGTTCAGTGTAGATCCCATCGGGGTTACCAGCTTGTCCTCACCTTCCGCAGAAAGTTCCCCTTTCTTGCGTCCGATTTCTCTGGATGTCGCCACACTTGGTGGTGTAGCAACGTCCATGTGCTCAGTCCCGAGAAACTTCGCCTTCTTTCTCGGTGCCTTCTGCTGTCGTCAGCCAAAAGCCCTCCCGGGTTCATAGAGACCAGTTGCATCCACATTACCAGCTTCCATTTCTTCCGTTTTTCCGGGTACAGGCGGAGGAGAAATTTCTGATATTCAAGCTTGTAGTCCCCTCTCCTTTGCTGCTAAAGTTGTCTTTTCACGTTGCCTTTTTCGGTGTTTTGGGATGTTTCCTTTTTGACAAGTTTCATGTAATCAAAATGTTTGGGATTTTGAGTTTTTTGATACACATTGCGCGCTCCGTTTTCCAAAACACTTTCCCAGCAGTTGGCCTAAACATTTTATTAGGTCATTTTGAAATTAGTGTTTGTTGGGTTCAGAACCCACATTGGGCGCCAATTTTTTTAAGCAATAAATTGGCGACTAGAACTAGAAATTCTAACGTAATTGGCATCCACACGCAGGAAATCGCTAGAAGTAAGACGAATAAAGAAAAATTATGATAAAAAGTACGTAGTACATAGTAGACTACCCCCAAATGACCAATTAAAAAAACCCAGATTCATATGTTATTTATCAAAGCGAAATCGCCCTTTTGTAAGAAGACCTTCGTTATGAATCCTTGAGAGTTTCAGGAAAAACGGGCGCAAAGACGAGATTTTGAAAATGAGTAGCGTCCAAAGGGAAGGCATAGATATGTGGTGGTCTAGTCTGGTCTTTGACTAACTCTTGGATCCTCTAACACCAACTACAGACCGTCCGGGTTTTGCAATGGGTCATCAGTTGTTCGTAGCTTTTAAGAGCGGAATTGCTCCTTTCTATTTATCTGCAGACAAGTCACGCATTTCCAGAATTAATCAAACTTTTACTCAATGCATCAACTCCTAGATAAGGAGACAATCTACAAAGATAAGGACATGCTCTCTCAAACACTTTTCTTTCAATAAACTTGAAACACTTTTCCTTTCCACCTGCTCACTTTCGATAATTCATCGGTCTCGAGCGTCATTTTACAACCCCAAATTGGATAGGATACTATCATAATATACCGCGTTAATACATCTTTCCTAGATCCGCCACCACACACACTTTCTGACTAAAAGTGAACCGAACCAAAGTGAAATATTGCATATGCGTTCCCTTACTTAGGGTAAGGCGTGAAACAAATGTGCCATATAAATTTTGAAAAATCGCATCATTTATTATACTTTGTCTCGCACCGCACCAAATCGCATGGACTGGAGCCTTGTAGCGGAACCGAGGTCTTTTTCAGCCTTCGCACTCATACACGTGAGTCCATACAACATCCCCCATTCAACCTTCTCTGGAACTGCGAACGTTTTGTTCTTCATCGAAGACGAAATGAGGTGAAATAAAGTGAGCCAGTCCCTCCGCCTATGTAGGTACTTACCTCCATACCTGCCAGCCTACAGTTCTGCCAACATTACAAACATAAAATACGGCGAGCGTAGGGTCTGGCCGACACATATGAAATATATTCCCGGCCGTTAAATGTAATTTATATATCGTTCAGTCACGTTCGCATTTTTACGGGACACACAAAATGCGCTCCAATATGCTCCGTTTTGCTCCTTCCCGTTTCACTCTAAGCGGCTTTCCACCATTTATTACTGAAATTTTTTTTCTGGCTTGTCTGCATATGCGTGTTTTATCGTCATAACGAATGAAAATGAATTGGGAGACGGCCGAGCTGAGACAATGGAGGGTAAATGTAAAGGAACAATTTAGTTTTTAATTTGCTTCGGCTATTTGCAATTATTCGCAAGGATGAAAATTAGTTTCGCAGGACCTCCCCTAAATTTTTGTAACTGACTTTTGAGATGCAATACTTGCCAGCCCGTCGAAAGTTTAGCCCCCTCCAGTGTCAGTCCCTGTTTGAACCAAGTTCTTCCGCAAGGACCTCTGCCGCTTTCTGTCAGTTTGGTCCAGGGTCTCCACTTTTCAGATATCAGATCTCTTATTCCGAAATTTAATTACACTTTGGTCAAGTCCCAGATCCTCCATCACTTCCCCATGGCCATTCGCGCTCCACTTAGCCCATTCATTACCTGCGTCGCTTGTCAAGAACCGCCACCAACATAATAGCATTGAAAGATGAAATCATTAAAATTTCCGTAATTTACAAGGGTCTGCCCTGTTGTTGGCGAACAGCGATAACAAAACGAACGATCACATTTGATAATTTAGCCGCCACAATTTATCCAATCGTGGGTCCAAAATGAGAAAATCGAATCTTGGCCAGGCTGAGCCCTCTCAACACAAAACCGTGCCATAGAACCAGCTCCATCCGGTTGCCATATGGATAAATAAGATAGGCCCGCGGACGGACTCTTGCGGAACACTCCACGCTGCACACATTCATTGCACATCGAATGAACGGATGGCGATCAAAGGAGCGATCTTAACGCTCACAACTTATAACGATCACCTCAGGGTGGAACCATACAATTAACATCGTTAATTCGCGTATTCAGTTGGAGGTAAATATCTTTCAGGTTTATTGAGATCTTAATTTACGACCTTAAAAATATGGCCGATAAATCAATCGGTTGCAATTCAGGATACGAACGGGCCGCGTTGGTTGGAATGAGATGAGCGAAACAAATTTAAGGGAAATTGTGTTTGGATTTTGCTGGGATGCGGTTGTGATGGTTTTCAATTTAGTGCCCTGAATTAATGGGGAAACGAAATGAAAGTTGATGAAGGCTAATCGGTTTTTTTTTTCTGATGGATTTTTTCACTAATTTGTTTTCATTTTATCGAACAGTCCGCAATTGGAGTGTTTTATCGTGGAATCTTAGGTCTTAAATGTGGAAAAATGACAGTTAATTTGGCGAAAGTGCCCCAGGGGCAGAAGGGCCAATCACAATATTTTCCCATACAAAGTAGCGTTGACAGTACTCCTTTACCAAATAACTTTTATTGCACAAAGTGCACGCAGTCTGCGATTTCGGAGGAGAGGTTTTCCCAAGTATATAAACAGATTTAAGCTTAGAGAGTTTAGAGCAAGAATTAGGGGAAAAAATAAGAGGGATGACTGGCAGCCCGAACACCCGGTGGGCCGTCGCTAACGCCCAGTCACAGCGGTCATAACTGTTATCCAACTGAGAGATTGATCTATCAGGAGGATAACCGGGGTTGACCTATGAATCCGGATTTTATAGAAAGGACCCTTCCCGCCTGGGTTTCTATCCTCGATTTCTCTGAGGGGATTCTGCACCAGCTGTGATTGATTCTCCCAATCGGAGGGAAGGTCTATTTATGTTCAGTCTGGAGTTGCGTGTCCTTCCAATCAGGTGCTGGTATCCTAAGACGGCAGAGGTACTAAGTCGGAATGTTTTCATCCACTCGATAAGATGGGCGTGGAGTGGGAAGATAGGATTTGTTCGGTACCTTGACGGTCATTAGTCGATTTTTGAGCTCTTTCATTTGCGATGAAGTTAGGCTTTTGAATAAGGACTGATTTCCAAGCTTCACTTTTCTCTCAATGCCAGATCGAACTGCTTACAGGACTTTCCTAAAAACACAAGCTAATCAGGTCACTAATACTGGGTTTTCCCTCTCCCCCTCCCCCTGAGTTTCTAAATTTTCTTCTGAATGGATCCAGAAACAAAATCTTTTGATTTTCTACGAAAAAGACTGCCTTATTTTTCTTCCCCTCCCACAATAGGCTTCACTATCTGAGCTCTTGTAAAATACTATTAGCAGAGATTGCGTCAAAAAAGGCTACCGTGGGGCCTCTAGCTTTTTTTGCATCACATCAGATGGATTTCCTGTTGTTGGAATTGCGGAGGAAAATTGCGGGGTTCTTTTTCTCATTAGCTTGGCTAGAGTTCGTCACCTGATAAGACTAAATTTTGAAAGGCGTTCGAGAAAGGAAGAAGAATAGATTGCGCCACAATTCTAGGAATTGTTTCTTTAGCAGTTTGACTTTGCAATATACTCGCCTTGACCAAATTTTGTTTACTTGACTCGTCTCATCTATACTTATTTTCTGGTTTTACTTCTTTTAATACAACGCAACCGCGGTGGATAACTGTATGTCCATTGCACGGTGAGGTAATAACGTAGCCTGTCTATCGTGGGTCTCCCCCACGAAAACGTCACATAATTTCAAAGGTAATTTCAGAAGAAGTAGTTCCTTGAAGAGGTCACGGATAGCAAAGGACTAGTAGATGGATTGCTTAGTGGTTACAGTGTTTGGCAGTCCTCTCCTAAGGTCGCAGTCCAAATCTCACTACTAGCATGCCATTCACTGGAATATCGTCGAGGAGCTCGGATATCTATGGGTAGGTTGCACATAAGGAACGATGACAACTATATCGTAGGTTATACAATTCTACTGAACCAACTATCCAAGATAACCCACGAGCAGATTGCCTTAGAATTACGTGACGCAGAGACAGGTGAAGCGCATTACTAAGAAATGACGCGAACACCGTGAAATTTTTCGAACCTCTGCGAAAAGGTGGGGCGCACTGGTGACCATTCTTGGGGATGGTAGTGCAATAGCTGACACTGCCGTAAATTCTGTTTTGAAGTTGATAATGACCACCCGCGGAATTTTCATGCCTTGAAGGGGTCCGAAACGTTGCATGTCTTCTCTGTATTGGTAGACGGCGAAAACTGCAGAGCTTCGGAAGGAATGTCACAAATCACGTCGCTTGACATAATTTTTAAGCGACCGGAAGGAGGTATATACCACAATGACGGAGTACAGATTAGCCAAAAGAAGACTGCGCACGATGAACAGAAGCAAAGCTCGCTGCTGGCTGGACCTGATCGACGAGGTGAATGGAGGACCCGTTACAAACCGGTAACCCAAAAAAACCGAGGCTATCCACAAGAGGCGGAACCTCACCGGATGTGATACGATTAATAGCTGCGGCGAAGTGTTCCTTCCACCCCTTCAGTTACTCGTGAGCCTGAGTGAGAAGTCGACAGCTGACGTCTTTTACAGAGCCATCGAAAAATTTGCGACCACTTGCAAGCTTTTTCGTGATGCGGTATACACTTCTGAAAGCATTGCGTTCTGATGCACGCTTCCCTGACCAGCGGAATAACAAATTTTCTTTTCCTATGGCGTACACTATTCTGAGCTTCTCAGGGTTTCCATCGGTATCGGAGTTCAAGTGCGTTATGCCCTTTATCATTCACAATGGTCAATAGAGCATTCAATCCCTTCAATTTGTTGATACGCTTCAACGGTTCCGCAGTCAGCCAGACCTTATGCCGTCTCCCACCGTTGGACGACAGCTGCATAATATAAGTAGTCGATGTTGAACTTAGGGGATCGCAGCTTTCCATCCTTGTGAGAAGTGGCATACGCAAAAAACCCAAGTGAACGTAACCATCAAATGGTGAACTCTTTCGAGGCCTATGTAAACACCTCTCTTATAACGCACATCTAGGAGACAACTCCAGAATCTACTGCTGATCACGAAGTTTCTGATTTTATTCGCTGTACAGTGTTGGCCGGTTGAAACAAAACTGACCTTACGGCAGGCTAGCCCGTACAATATGCTAACAATGACGTGGTGATGAAAGTGGCATAAATCCACGAACCGCCCATTATTATCATTACGATTGCCAAGATCCTGTTTCCCCATCCCATATCCGAAGAAGATCTTGACGAAACCCACCCACCCCACAGAGATCAGCAATCACGATCGCAATGTCGCATTTTAGAAGTCTCCCCCGAAACGCATTTAATTACGCGTAGAAAGCATCCATGGTATATAGCATTGTACAATTGTTATTCATTTGATCAAATAATGTATTCTATCATATAATGTGCAGTTACCTTAAATTTCACCGCATATTGCACATTATTGAATGCCTTCGGGCGAATTCATCGTGACAAAGGGGGATGATTTGCCGCATCCGCCAACGCTGGCAACATCAGCAGTAGAAAGTCAAGTCCATGTTTTGCAGGACCGGCTGATCGAGAGACAGCTGATGGGCAGGGGAGGACAAAGGAACAGAGTTTTTCGCAACGGAGTCACTTCGAACGGGTTTTACTTTTCTGCGATTTTCTTTTTTCAATAAAAGAGCATTTATTTAAAGGGATTGCAGCTCGAAGGATTTTCCATTGCTAATTGTTTCGCACAGTTTTCTTTGAATTTTTGTGGATTTGACAGCCTGAAAACTTGCAAAGTTTGACTAACTAACGAGCGTGGCGAAAGTACAAAATTTTGTCTTTGTCGGGTCGAAAATTGGAATCACAGAAAGGCCATTTATCGTGTTGAGTTTCTTTTCTGCGTCAGTTTTGCTTGAAATTGTGCGACATCGAGGGCGGGCACTTGGGAAATTACTTTGGGAAGCGTATTGGAGACGCTATGCTAGTTTCGACTCCAAATATTTTTGTTGACCTTCTTTTCAATTTCTGTGAATTGTTGTACGATTGTGAAGGAGTGTTCGCGAAAGAGTGTTGTCTTGACTATAGCATTGGCCGGTTATAGTTATGTTATTTGATATTTAAGCGATTCGGTGCTCACTCAATATCTTGGCAATCTTATCATTTGGTCCGGTATCGAGTAGCACGAACAGAATTTCAAGAAAATTAAGGAATTTTCCTTTGGCATTGCGACTGTAGTGTACAGTGAACGTCAGTTCTCGCGTTCATTAGGGCAGCCCCCGCAGTGCTTGATAATCTTCACCGGAGAATTTACTCAAAAACCAACCTTTTAGCAACCCTGGCCTCGAATCTACGCCAGTATTGATTCAATATTCGACACGTTCATCCTTCCAATTTTCGCCGGGGGTGAAGGTGTTGTGTAGGCTCTCTGGACAATTCCGAGGAGTTTCCGTTACATCTATTGGGACAGTCCTTGGTCTCTGCGAAGCTCTTGCAATTTGGGACATCCTCCGGAATAATACCCTGAGGATGCCAAGGAAGGGAGAGGACCTCAGAGGCCACGCCTCAATAAACATCTGGGGCAGAAAAACAGAGATCCAGACTGTGATACATCGTGGATCTTCTCCCTTCGATCGCGGCACTTGGGTCTGGAGATTTACGGCTCGACGCGCGGTCCAGTGTCTTTATTTTTTTATCTTCATTTTTCAGATTTTAGCTCTCGTTTTAGTTTAACTCGTTAGGCTTATGCGAATTCCTATGTTCGTCCGGCTATTTTCAAGATCCAGTCCAGATCCCGCCCCCGTATAGACACGTGACTTTTGTATGAGGGATTGTAGTGCTCAAAGGATCCCACACATTCCCGAGCCTGGCTAGCACACAGGTGTGCAAGCATGTGTCGACCGAGCGCTCCGATGAGGCTTCAGTATTTGCGGCGGATGTTCATGGTCAATTTTGCCGATTTTTTTAGGCTTTTGGGATAGCTCTTCCCTTTCTAGTAGGTCGTCTTCGGCCTCCTTCATTACAGGTGGGGGGATAACATTGCGTAAGGAGAGGCGAAAGATGGGGAAACCTACAACAATATAGAAATCGTGTTGAACACTCAGGGTCTTGCACAATCTCTTGCACTTTTACACCGATATGTTACAACGAAAAATGCATCATGTGGATAGGAAACTCCTGAACCTGTTAAGAACTAAGAGATTTCAATATATGGCGCCAATTCACACTATCAACCATGGTCTTCAACTCCTCCCAGGGGTTCTCAAGATGCCTGTACTCCATCTCCACTATTCTGCGCTTAGTGCTCATAGGGCGGCCCACTCCTCCGCCATTCTGCGAGAATGGTTTCCACGGCACGGTGTTGTCCCTCCTTAATATGTGATCTATCTATTTCCACCACGGCCTTATGATCACATCCTCGTATCTCGAAATAGTATCAGGTCGTGGGTGTTTATGAAGGTATTGTGTCCATGGCTTACGGATATCGGCATCATTTTGTTTTTTTTTTGTCCTCTGAGAAACGAATGAGAGATTCATGCATTTTATTGCTGTTTTATTATAAGATGTAATACTAACGCTTGTCTCAGGCTAAAGGGAAACATTTTGCGTGCGAATCCTGAGATTTAGCGGGACCGCTCTTGGGTAGATACCAGCTCTAGAAATGTTTGCTGAGTCGAAGCTGAACAATTGAGTTGAGCAGTACGAATTGATCGCACTTCATCTAATTTTCTTTGTCAGCAGTTTCTATTCTGGATAAATACCAAGATGGGGGAAACATGAGTTAATGCTTTTCTCGTATGAAGTAAAGTGGTAAAAGTAAGTTTAAGTTTATAAAATTTTCGTCGTGATTTTAACGCTGTCTGGGGCGATCGAAGATTTCCTGAAAATCAGAACCTCCCATCTCCATTGGATTTGCCTCGCGTCCGTGGTGCTGGCATTGGCGGAAATCGTGTAAGTCTTCAGGTTGGCAGTCCATCTAGTGGTAATCCAAAAAATTGGAGCAGTCGGGTGCGGTGTTTTCGGCTTTACCGAGCGATTGGAGGACGCTCCTTGAGGTGCGTGTTTTCTACGGTTTATTTTGCATGAATGCGCACCGTTTTCCTAGCATCTATAAGCAATAATGATCTCGAGCCACTTGTCCAAAAATGAAATGATTGAATTTGAGTAAAACTGAATTTTTGACAACCGATCCCCATGAAACAGACAGTGATTGTCAGCGGCAGTGATCCGCCCAGAGAGCGATTTAAATACCTCCGGTCACCGCTATCAGCTAATGGAGAACTGCGTTATGAAATTACTTCACGTATTAACGCAACCTAGATGAAGTGGCGCAAAAAAAATTTACCGCAATGTAGTCTGTCCTGTCGCCCTCTATAGTTCTGAGTATTGACTGACTATAGAAGACAATGAATGGCATCTTGCGGTAATGGGGACGAAGATCTTACGTTGGACTAGTGGCATAACACGTTTTGATCTCCTCCGAAATGAGGATATCCACGATCGTTATGGGGTTGCACCGATCGTGGAAAAATTGCAAGAGGTTGGTATGGTCACGCAATTCGTGCTAACGAGAATTCACTTGCCAAGATTAGTCTGAACGTCGAAGTTGATGGTAAACGACCAAAAGGCAGGGCGAAACAACGGTGGTTTGATACGCTGGATGGGGATTTGAGAGCCCCGAGATTGCACCCAGATCAAGCATTCGATATAGCCAAATGGCGAAACCGATCACGATGAGTCGACCCCACTTGTGAGCGGGACAACGGCTGAAGAAAAAGAAGAAGAACGCTAGAAGGGTTATAACGTTATAATGGAAACGGTTGTAGGGATTTTTTGAATATTTTCCTATTAAATAGGCTAAGAAATGCTCGGAAAAGGGCGTGTTTCTTAAGACGCATTACTATATCAATCATACAAATGATTGCAGGCCAATACATACTATGAAAAACCACATTTCCATCACACATTTTAATTTAATGAAGATTTTGCAGTCTAAAAACCCTAATTTCCACATATTATTTTTCGAAATAGGATCCCTTCGTTATTTATACACGACTTTTACAGGAAATTAAATATAATTTGCTTAATCCGTGGACATGCCAAAACTACTTAAGTCCCCGATGATTGATGTTATTGATACTCAGCGCTGTGGATTTTTTCACGAAAAATTTTCCTTTGTCAAAAGAATGATCGATTGGGGAGTGAAGCCCAGACAAGACTCTCGAAATCGGTTATGTTCTGGCCGCATACTCTGGCGTATTATGTTCTGAATGTTACGAAATGAATTTCGATCTGATTAGTATGGCTCGCTTTTGCGGATGTAAATATTTGCCATGCATTCAGTCATACCTTGAGACGTTTTTATTGTACTTTAATTTAGGTCAAAAAGGTTTATTAATCATAGAATTTGGTTGAATCACATAAGAATTGAGTCAGGGAAATAAAGGCTTCTTTACCATATTGTCGGAAATGGTAGTTTTATATACAAATATAGACACTCATCTTTCCAGGGAATGTACATCCATTGAAAGGATTTCTCGCAGAATTTAGCGCAAATTTTCCCTCTTCAATTTTAGAGAAATTTGCTGTTAAAAAGCAGAAGTGCCAGGATTCAATGCTGATATTACTCTTCTGCATTTGATGATGGCTTTTGGTTAAAGTTACCTTATCCTTAAGTCAGTTTTGAAAAGTCTGATACTAATTGATCTCTATCACTTGATACCCCACAAGACTATGTTCTGCAAAAAAAGAGACACCTTACTTTCACATGTATGATAGTCCCCTATGCTTGGCAAGTGACATCTGAGTGATTGTCGCAGTAAAAGTTGTGAAAAAGGTCGAGATTCTAACAACCGAGCCTTGAGGATTTGAAAGTGGTGATCTCACACTAGCAGAGCATAAAATCAAGGTGGTTCTAATCGGCAATCGTCGGAATCTTATCTCGAGAGGGTAGATAGGCAATCTGGCCTCGAGTTTGACAGGCAGACACTGAATCGATTTTAAGAAGTTTTGTTCTGGATAAAAACTTTGGAAAGGAATGGGTTGGTTGGTTGTAACTTTGTTGGTAATAGTAAGGTTTCCACAAAACTTTCCAATATTCTTCACCCTATCATTTTCTATCTGTTTGGGAAAGTACTAACTTAGATCTTTCATTTAATATCCTCTGCAGGTTACATTTGAAGAAAAAAATTGATTCTTCGCTTTTGTAAGAAGAGCCCTTTCCACAAACACATTGCTGCTTGTGATGGACAGAAAGTGACGCACTTTTAATAAGGTTTCGCTGTGCACAAACGACTTCCAGCAACTACCCTTCTTGAACTTACTCATCATCAACAACAGCGGAAAAATCGAACTTGATATATACCGAAAACTAACATTTACGCAGGGAGCCATCCCAGCAACATCACACTACTCCTTCTCACAAAAATGAAACTGCTGAACATAACGGATTAGTAAGAAGACGATTAAAATATTAATTCGTAACAAAACGACAAAAACGGACAGAAACAACCTGACGAAATGTCACACAAGCAGGACTATCTGGAAAACGGCGGGTACATATCATCCACTCCCACGGTTCAGTTGATTACCGAAGAGTATCAATAATTTGCTATGATGATAGGAGTGACGTGAGTGGTTAATACCTGTAAATTGTCTTTCGGGTTAATGGGTCCTCGGTTGAATTTATCAAAGTCCTAATTTGGATATACATGCAGGTACTGGTACCTAACAGACAAAGACTGCTGGTTGTTGGACATGGCGTCAGAAAATCAAACAGAACGTGTCCTCTTGCGACCCGAATTGATTTGGAGACCCCCAGGCTCAGCACTGGAGGCGGAACCTATCTAACACTTCTGACGCAAATAAGGGTGTGGTGCCCGAGGTGTATGGCGCAACAACATAAGAGTCTGCCTGTGATATGGGGATGACCGCAACCACAACAAGACTGCCAACGCTGCCCTTTTTGTCAGGAAAGACTATCATTTTAATGAAGTCACCATCGAGAACCTGCCCGCATTTTTTCCCTGCTGCAGCGATAGTTAAAATGGCTGATAATTGCGGATTTGATCAAATCGGTCTACATCAGATGAAGCTCCCACACTCAGAAACTGGGCCAGGATTTAAAAGTCTTTCGCAAGTTCAAGTTAAAGTCTAAACAACTTATTTTCGATGGCGAATTCAACTCGGGGCACACTTTCGGGGCGATACGGAAGCCAGCAGAAATGGGGAAACAGGACTGAAATGGATCCATGACTCTTTCACACCCACCGGCCTTGGGATGGTCTCACCGAATTCTTCTACAAAGCCTTCTATTCAATCCATCCTTGACTACTCCCTGCTGTCTGAGAAAATAAGATAACACTTTCAAGTGATCTCCTGTAAAACTCTGCCAAGCATATTCCACCAGACGCATGACATGTCGCTCAGACGAATTGGGATAAATTCAAATCAAACTTAGCATAGCGGCTGAACTTGAAGAAACTCGCAACTGCCGTAACTTTTCGGATAAAAACATCAAAAAAGCAATCATTCTGGCCACAGATACCATTAATACTGCTACAAGCAGAAACACGAAGCTTATTAAAGTCGATGAGTTTCCGTGCAACTTCCCAAAACTTAATACTACACCTGAAAATCAGACAGATTTGTCCACGATTTTGCTCATACTCCATTAATACCGAAATAGAGTTAGTGCTGAGTATAAAACATTGCTTTTCCGGACTAATTGGCTCAGTACGATAATCCGGGGAATGGCGGGGAATTTTGTAACAAAGAGCTAACTCGCACATTAGTAGATATCAAGCTTGGGTCAATTATTTTCCAAAACATGGCTAGACTAACCGGGAAGCACAAGTCCCACAACTTTGTACTCAATAAGGACAAGGAAGCTCTCTGCAGGCAGTCTAGAAAAGCAGAAGTCCTTCGGGAGTAAACTCAACGTTTTTCTTCCACGGCAAGCAGAGTAAATATAATAGATTCAACTCCCGGCGCATTGCTCGAAATTGTATGTTATGGAAAAATTATTACACATGTTCGACCGTCTATGGTAAATACGCGAATAAAATTCCAGACGTTAGGTCTGGTGTTAGTTCCGTGTATGGCATGTGGTATATTAGTGGTTGCGAGCTGCGAGTATGTGGCATTGTACAGCTGTTTATGGCTTGGCACAAGAAAACCATCTAGGCACCATCGAAACATTGGCAAACCAATACATTAACCACCTGGAAAATTACCAAAATTATTGCCTAACGAACCGGAAAATTATAGGTTCATCTCCTTACTATTTTAGTTGGGCAACCTATTTGAGAAAATAGGGAGAGTCGAGTAAGTCTAGCATGGTTATCTCAATACTATAATTCCTGATCTCGATTCAAGGACTCTTCACAGCACCCTCTAAGCTGCCTCCACGGTACGGTGAGTATTACACTGAACGTCAGTAGCCTAAGATAGTCTGCGCTCTTAACCATGAAAAGGCCTTTTACTGCGTCCAGGTTAATTGATAAATTAATTTAAAATCAGTTCCCTCTCACGATCATAAAACTTACGATCGGACGTCAGCGTTGGAAATGAAATCTCCGATCTCTTGCCGGTAACATCTGGAGTGCCGCAAGAATCCAATTCTATATGACATTTTTACGGTTCTCGACCTATTTCCTGAAATCGGCACCAACCTGATTCAATTTGCAGACACATTGGCCTGTTTTCCAGACTTACGACCTAACAAGGCAGTTAAATGTTAGAGAACTATTTCTCTGCAAATATTACTAGAAGTGGAATGAAAATAAGTGGGGCAAAGACGCAAGTCCGCTTCTTTTAGAAGAAATCTAAATACCCCGGTTCAGGATTCATCCACACGAATGCTAGGCGCCTAAAACTCAAAGTCGGGAATACCACAGTTAGCAGGTCAGGTACTCACCTAAAATTGCTATGAGGCATGCGATGCATTGGCTAAAATCAACTTTCTTCTTCATAAGAATACCTAAGTACCAAACGTACCCCTCGGACACCTCCTTGTGGTGGTGGGGGAGCCTGTAGTAGTTTACTACTACACTAAGGGTATCCAAAATATGAATATGGAAACGAAGGATATAAACTCTCCAAGTAGTAATAAGTCACAGACTTCGATCATGAGCAACATGTCGCGGCCGAGGCGTGAATTTTGGAGGCCTCATCGCATTCATACCCCCCCCTAAATAAATCTGTATAAGGTATGCTTTCTGAATCAGTGGAGAGCTTGCATTTAGTGCCTACGGTGAAGCTAGCCAAAAAGGAAAGTACGGTAACTCTCAACTTGGGAGAAAGTGGAAATTCGACTACGGCCGGCCCGACCGCGTTACTACAGCCCAAATCTATCCGCAAACAGAAGAGGAAGGCTCCGCAAAAGGGAACTTTGGCCACTAAGGAGGAGGGACTACAGGCTGAATCTTGCCTTTCTCCTTCATCCTTACCGGGAAGAGCGGAAGAACGGGAAACTGGTGACGTGGACGCTACTGGTTCAACGTCAGTATGTGGAAATGGATCCAAGGGGCCCGGACACCGTGAACCGGGAAAGGCCCCAAGCCGGCGGCAGAAGAGAGTACTGTGAAGGAAGATGAGGCACCTTAAGAATGATGACATGGACGTGGCTGCACCACTTGATGGGGTAACGTCCAGAGAAATCGGACGCAACGAAGCGGAATCTCCGGCGGAAAGTGGGGACAAACTGAAACACCCGGTAAGATCCACACTGGACGCACCAGACTCTTTTGTCAACAGTAATGTGCGCAAGAAGCGTAAGATTAACATATCTGCTGTGGCCAACGCTTTATTGTGGTCCGCACAAGGGCTTACATCCACGCGTTGGCTCAAAATAGGAAGAGGGTTCTGGAGTCTACCCCTCGGAGACAATGTGCAACGGTTTTTGAAGCCAACGTTGATTGACGTGCGGTTGAAGGAAAGGCGCATTGCAATCTGCAGTGATAACCAAGCTGCATTGAGGGCGTTGAATAGTCCTTTGATCACCTCGAAAATCGTTCAAGAATGCAGAAACCGTTTGAACTCGATGTCTAGATTCAATACGGTGGACCCACTCTGGGTACCTGGTCACTGTGGCATAGAGGGAAATGAAATTTCGGATGCTATAACGAACTAGGGGTCAATCTCCACTATGCCGGGACCGGAACCAGCAGTTGGAGTATCAGTAGCATTGGCCAAGTCAGTTTTCAAAAACTGGGAATAAGCTTCCCATAATGACAGGTGGCAGAGCCTAAATGCTGCTCGACACACCAAAGTTTTCCTGCCAGAACCGAACATGCTTACCGCAAAATTTATCCCGTCGAAAAGCAGGAGGTATGTTGTGGGCATTCTGACGGGCCATAATTCACTAGTTGGGCATATGTTCAGAATAGGAATTACTCAAGTTGACACGTGTCCCTCTTGTAATGAGGAAGCGGAATATACGGAGCATTTCCTATGTGAATGCCCCCCCCCCCCGGATCAGGCATCAGATCTTTGGTGCCGATGTTCTCCAGTTGCGACGGGTAGCATCACATTCACTAACGGAAATCCTGCGATACGTTAACGAATCCAGAATATTCCGTTAGACGGGGATGGCGAGTACAATGGGCTAACACGGCCTGGGTACTCAGAAGCTGTAGCTTCTCCCCCACCACACATACACCAAATCAAAACTAACTATATACACATCATTGATACGATTAACGATATAAGCGCTTAGGCGTATCACATCCCCATCTAAAGAAATGGGAAAGGGTTAGACTTAAGGGAATTAGAATTTGCGAATGAATCATAAACGGATGAATGAGTACGTAAGAGGGTCAACGGACTTATGGAAGACATTAGTTGATGGTAATTCTGCAAGTTAGAGGAGATTATGATAATCGAATGGGTGTCAGAATGAGTGTGGAAATGGACGACTTAGAATTAGGTTAAGAAAGGGTTTGGGAAAAAAGTGATGCGAGCATTGCCTGAAACTTTTGCCTAAAGGCTCTCAAACGGGTGTTCGAGCCGGATGTAGAGGAACCTACATCGAACGCGTACCTCGGGGTTGATTATAGTCCCTTCGCGCCCTTGCGCGGAAGTCAACATTGGTGTTGGACTCCAGGTGGTTGTGGTGTTAAACAAGTCGACAAGTTAGAGTCGCAACCCTCGGTGAGGGACTCCTAAGAATGCATTCTTACAAGAAATCTACCATCTGGCAAAGCCAGAAAACAAGTCGTCTCTAAAGGGAGGGTGGTACGGCCGAAAGATTCAGGCACTCCTAAGGCACAATGCAGTAGAAACAAACTCCATGTTCCACCCAGGTCTAGGTCGTTCAGTTGCCTCTCTTCTGTGGACAGAAGGTCTATTTCCTTGCTTGGCCCTGCCCTTTCACCCGAAGTGTCTACGAAGTACCCTTGCTTTGTTGCTCCCTATGTACGTGTACAGGTAAGCTACCAAATTTTTTATATCGTTTAATTTTCCCACTAGGATCTATCACCTACCCCAATCGTAGGATATTTTCCTCTGCCCACCTCCTAGCTTTTAAAAACTCTCTACAGCCGTTGAGACTGCTGTTTTGAGTAATGAGGAGGTGAAGAAGCTTTCTCGTCTCAATTGCTGCGACTTTAGGAAGGTAAACCGTCCTTCGTCGCGTGGTCTACTAGTATAAGACCCGGTCGAAAGGGTATACCAGTAAACACGGTCTCCTTATCCCTTACACATCTCCCCACTCTTGTGCTTGGATTGGGGTTTCTTGGGAGCACTCCCCTCTTGTGAGTTTATCTCCGCTGTCCCCCCGCTTTCTTGGCTCTTATGCTGAAGATCTAGGCCTGTACTGAGCCTTCTTAAGGTCCTCTTCTGGTTTCAGGCCTTCCGTCAGATGGGGCAGATACCAACTTTTCCCAACTTCTTGGGTGTAATCACTTGGCTTTCAGTGTTGCGGGGATATGCCTCCGCCTGATGGGCCAGTTTGTGTGCGGTACGGTCAGCAGTGGAACATCGTGGAACCAATTTCGTGGGAACTGATTTACTTCATTATTAATTTCTGAAATTTAATCTAAGGTCTCGGTTTGATTGCTACTATAGAATGTATCTTAAAAGTAGCAATAATTATGATCAATTCCCTTGACCAAGTTTTAAAAGTCTTAAAAGTCTCTGAATAATATTGTTCATGTGGAGCTCTCCCTACACTTATCCACTCTCTAACGTAACCACACCATTTGCTGATTTCCCTCATTCATTTTATTTTATTTTGACGGTTATTATTACTATTCTGTGGCTTCCATTATCGAAATTTAACTATTCATTGTTGTTTCCTCGAGGCACAAAACCAATAATTAATGGCGAACAAATAAGCAATAAATCATCCAACAAACAAAAATGGTGCCAATGCACTTTCAGTGTAACGATTATAACATTGTTTGTCATTTGATTGCTTGTCCGTAATGACGGTGATTTATCTATTGTAGTTATTATTTCATTTTCATACGTTTAGCCGGTAAACGTGAAAAGGTGTGTAGTGAAATATTATTGTTCTCTCCTGTGTTTTGTTTGATTGGACACTAATCATCATTCCCCTTGTTAGATTATTTTTAGCGTCCTCGGTCATGTGGAAATTAGTGACATTGATCTATGTGGAAGACGTGGTCTTAGCAAATTAGTGAAATAAATCACGTGAAATTGAGTATCTGGGCCGGATGTATGGAGTCACCTGCGTTTTGAGAGAGGGAAAAATCATGAGTTGGTCGCGTGAAACACGAACTTGGACGGGGCTTGAGGGAGCCCTGGCTACCGATATCGATCCCATGGCCTCCAGTAATAAGAAGGCAAATCCTATCTTAATCCCTCCCATAAAACTCCATCAAACATTATTAAAGAAGTAATACCCAACGTGACACTATCGTAATTCAATTAATTTCTGTATCGATTGAATGTAAAATTTGGGATTATAATCAGATTCATCAGAAAAAGGCACCGAGGAGCTCGGCTGCTTTCCTTCTTTGAAGAAGGGTCCCGCGCTACCACACAATGGCTTGATTTTATCAAAATAAATCCCTTCAAGTTATGTAAATACAAAAAATGCATTAACAAACAGAAGTTGTTTCCTCGGGGCTTAGAATCAAGGGTTAGCCTCCAAAGCCGATGATGTATCTTTGTTTGGAAAAGCTTAAGTTGACGGTGTTGCAATTTTTGACTTTGATTCGCCGCTGGATCTTTGACAACAGTTTCTCCGCCCTAGGTTGACTGGTGCCTCTTTGGGGACTTCACGGTACGAGACTTAGTACATTATCCATCCAATGATCGATAGAGTGTTTTTATGGAGCTTAAATTCCTCCCTAACTTCAACAACCGTAAAAGAAGAACGATGGCCCCCATCTATAACACTATACATTCCCATGTCGGTAGATTTAACAGATTTTCACTCAATGATTCAACTCCTAAAAAACTAATGGAGCTGTTTTCTTGGGCATGTGATCGGGACGGGTCAAAAAAATAACAAATGAACCACAAAATCGTACTTACATACCAGCACTATGTCAACATTACCCCGGAGCCGTGACTTACCAGTTCGAATATTTTGACATGGAGTGTCGAGATACGCTAATCCCAAATGTTCTCGGTCCATCAAAATGGGGATTAGCGGAATGACAGGGCCTGCGGACTAACATTCGCGGGTTCTTATTCGCCTATCGGCTACGACATTTCAGGGAAAATAATGAGAGGATTAACTAATAAATGGAATAGCTTGTTTTCCTGATAAGTATCTTGACAACGTATTTGTGGCGATCTGAGTTTTTGTAAAGTTTGGCAAGTTCTAATGAAAAGATTGATCACGAATAAGCACAGATTGAAGGCAGAAATGAGCATGGATTACGCAATTGGAGTTTATGGGAGTTCGGATTAGGAGGAATTCCAAGGTGGAGCTCTTTTTTGGATGTCCAAAGGATTGCTTTGCTCAGGAACAAACATAAAAAATGTTAAACCTGGCTCGCAGGTATGCAAGCTGGAACCTTGGAGGCATTATCTAAAATTTGGATACCGTCATATCTAGCTTTGAATATATGCAGTTGAGGGTCTGCCCTGAATACCCAGACTATTTGGAGATCCAGATAGGCTGTCTATAAACGCCGTTGGGGACTATATATCCAAAAACCAACAAAGACCAGGTGAAGCAATACAGATTGTAATGAACTGAGCGGAATAGAAGGATCAAACGATCATCCTAGTTGGCCGGGAACGACCTAGAGGGAAGAAGTATCTCAGAAACCTAAAAAGTTGGCAAAATTGACCGTGAAGGTCCGACCGCAAAGACTGAAGCTCCATCAAAGGGCTCGGTCGACACGTTTTTGCACGCCTCTATGCCAGCCAGGCTCGGGAATGTGGGGGGTTGTCCTTTGAGCGCTTGCATCTCTTACGTGTCATTAATACAAAATCAATGTATCTATAGCGATGCGCGGGTCCGCACCGGATTTCAAAATAGACATCAAACGAAGGAATTCGCGACGGCCTAACGAAAAAGACCAGAACGCGAGCTAAAATTGAAAAATAAAAAAAAAACGGCTCGACCACCCGCGTGGAGCCGTAAGACTCCGGACCCGAGTGTCGCTAGCGATTGGGAAGATCCACGATGAATCGCAATCCCGATCATGATTTCTTCTGCCTCAGATCGTAATTGAGGCGCAGCCCCTGAGGTTGCCTCTCTTCCTTGACATCCTCAGGCCATTATTTCAGAAGATGTCCCTATAAAGGTTTTGGGGAGGGGGACCTTCAAGGTCAATTTCGCCCACTTTTTAGGTTTCTGGGATAGCTCTTTCCTCTAGGTCGTTCTCGGGCAACTAGGATGATCGTTTGATCCTCCTATTCCGCTAAGTTCATGAAAAATGGCGCCCAACATGGGGCTGAAGCCCCATCAAAGCACTCAAAGGACCCCTAGGTGTGCAAGAACGTGTCGACCGAGCATTTTTGTAGGCGGACCTTCATGATCAATTTCGCCAAATTTTTTTTTAGGTTTTCGGGATAGCCTTTCCCTCTAGGTCGTTTTCGGCCGCTTAGGATGATTGTTTGATCCTTCTATTTCCCCTAAGTTCATTACAAGATACACCCTCTCGCAGTGCTGATCAAAGTCTTCTAGAAATAAATGACAACATGGACTAGGCAGATAAAGGTTCCTCTCTAGTCCCCAAAAGGTAGGTGCTATAGTGAACTTAAGGGGGTTTTGCAGCCAATTACTAGAAATTACAGTAGTATACTATTATTAACTTTATTTCAACCGATATCGGTATGAAGGGTATTTCGTAGCCTAGGCACCATATAGTGGTAGGCTGTTGATTTTTTTTCCAGATTTTTCGGTTGGGTGGTTTCTGAGAATGGGTCCATTAACGAGATGATTACTTTCGACCCCCCACTCGACACCTTTCCAACAAATGCCAAAACTTCGGCTTCGAAAAGTGCTAATCGAGGCCTTTCATTTGATACCCCACATGACTATATTTGGTGAAAAACATGTGAATAATAAGGTTTTGTTTTAAATAAAACCTTAAAAAGGAACCTTAAACAGCAAGAATGACGAGTACGACTACGCGTCCAACAAGGCTTCCATGAGCAGCAATCAACAGAGAAAAAGAACGCCTCCATAGCAGTTTATGGCTGTCTGGCCAGTGCATCCGCCGCCTTCCTGAAAAGCTAACTGAAAGGCATGTTTTGCTTGGATAGAACCAACCTTCTACAACCACAAGTTTCGGCGGGATAGGAACAAAATTCGACCACGCCATCACAGCGTTCGACGATGCAACCGTCCAGCAAATTGAGGACATACTTTTAAATCCCCCTTGAGTACCTCAAGACGGAGATTGTAAAGCGCCTGATTGACGCCGCAGACCAACAGCTGCACGAACTCTTCCACGAGCTCAAGCTAGGGGACAAAATACGGTAGTAGCTCATGCGCCACATAAGAACGTTGAAAGGATCCGCTGTATCCAACGACGTAATAAGGATCAAGTGCCCGTACTTTAAAAGTGATCAAATCACCTCCCCTCAATGAACTGGCTTTATTGGCTGACGAGCATGTGTATGACTTTCCGTCCACCGGGACAGTTAGTACGCCGTCAATAGCCACCACCACAGCAGTTCAGCCCTCACGGTTGAATCCCTGGTCCAGGATATGGGTGCCGTGCCCGCCTTGATGGCTCAGCTCATCTCCATCATTCAGTAGCAGTGAAAAAATCGGCTACAACGGCGCTCCACATTGAGATCTCGAACCCGACCATGCAACAGGTCAGTAACGTGAAGCACAAATGCAGACAAATCTTGTTGGTTTCATCGCAACTGCAGAGGCCCCGTGTTCTTTTTTGGATTCCTTCCGGGAAAACAATTAGCACCGCCCCCGCTGAAAACCGCGTTCGATAGAAATTTGCATACCAAGATTTTAGTTGATTCAGGCTCCATTACCTCCCTCCTCCCGAAGACGTTTCTGAAGATGCGCCAAGCTTACTGCAGGTAGCTCCTCATCGATGGCCACATATGGAACTCATAACGAACAACTCAACTTATGGCTACGCCGACCTTTCGACTGGACTGTTACAGTAGCTGACGTTGACATGGCCACCTTCGATACGGATTTTCTCTGCCACTACTACCTGATCGTCGATCTTTGTGGTCATCAGTTGATCGACGACTCCACTGACCTCACATTAACGGAGTACATAGCTTCGACACCAGTGCATAGCATTTCTGCTTCCAGCTACGCTAATTCGTCTTCTGGAAATCTATTCGTCAAATATCATATCCCGCAAGAGCCCGTCGGCCAAACTCAGCCAGACAATTTGCCAGCCGAACTGCCTAACCTTCCAATTCGCCATCAGATAAATAGGTCTGGTCCACCGATTTTCGAACGGCCTCGGAGACTTGTCGACCCTCGTCTAACCGCAGCCAAAGAGGAGTTTAAGCGACTGGAAATCATCAGGCCCTCGTCCAGCCAGTGGGCGAGACCCGCTACATCTCGTCCCAAAACTAAATGAAACTTAGTGCGTCACGGGTGACTACTGGCGACCAAATGTCTATACAATTGCGAATCGCTCCCCTCTTCCAATCGTCGAGGATCTGATATTGGACTTTCCTTTCGATTATAAACCTAAAGATGGCGTTCTACCACATCCCCATCGTGGAAGAAGACATATCGAAGGCCACCGTCACGGCACCTTTTGGGCTTTTCGAGTTTACCCGGTTTTCCCTGGATCAGTGCCTTGTAGCATAGTCTCTCCAGCGGACTATGAACCATCTTCTTCACATCTGGACGACATCATTATCGCTTCCGATGATCACGCTCAGCATCTGCGACATCTTCATAGGGTTTTTGAAGTTCTCGGCAGCGCGAAGCTACTCATCAATGCTGAAAAACGAGTCCTAAAGAAAGGGCAGGTAATATATGGGGCGTTCCGCTTCGTTTCAAGCCGCCGCCACATAAAATCAAGGCCATCAAGAGTTTCCCTCAACCGCAGTCTTCCACCAAGTTTCGTCGGTACATGGGATTACTGAGTTATTACCAGGGATGCATCCCAAGCGCAGCCAAAATTCTGTCACCACTCAGCGAACTGCTCGAAAATCTTCCGCCCAGAAAAACCCCCGAAGCAAACGCTGCCTTACACCAAAGGAAAGTCGCCATCGCAGAGGCAGCTACCACCGCCTTCTCAAATCTGATGTTCAATTGGCTCCACCCACCGGGGCGGATTTCGCCACTGGTGCGGGCTTCAAACAACAGGAACTTTGCGGAGCGCCTACGATCGTAGCTTTTGCCTATCTATGCTGCGGTTAAAAACTTTCAGAGGATTCTCGAAGACAATCATTCGCGATGTTGATCTTCGCAACCACCTGAAGAGCATTATCACTGATGCAGCCACAAACAGACTTGGAACCAACCGCAAGGAAAGTCGGAATGACGACGATGAATGCGAGCTAGCTACGGAACGGAAGAATGCCACATGCCGAGTAATGTTGCATTCTCAAAGAACGCGGGCACGCGCAGAGGCCTACCAAGAACTACGTCGAGCGGAGACGAGACTTCACAGACGGAAGAAGGAAACCTGAGAGAACCAACAACTCTGTGAACTCGAAAAGTGCAGAGAGCAACCGCATCAGGCGCGGAAGTTTTACCAACAAGTCAGCAGGATGAAGCCCTATACATCTCGATGCTCATCCAGCCGAGACAAAGAGGGAAATCTGATTTCCAACAGAATGGGCGTATTGGAGGGATGGGTCGAGTATTTTGATGAACTGCTCAATAACCAAAATATCGATGAGTTGGAGGTCCCGGCAACTGAAAACGATGGACAAATTTTGCCACCACTAAGGATAGAAGAAACCGTTTGTACAATCCAAAGGCTTAAAAACTATAAGTCACCAGGAGCCGATGGAATTACAGCCGAATTGGTTAAATATGAAGGCGACCAATTACTCGAAGTGGTTCATCAACTTATGTTCAAGGAATGGGACAGCGAATCAATGCCTGACGATTGACAACTAGGCATTAACTGTCTCATTCATAAAAGGGAGACATCACACAGTGCAGCAATTATAGAGGTATCACGTTGCTGACTACCATCTTTAAGATATTCTCCAGTATCTTACTAGGCCGGATAGCCCCATACGCCCAGAAGACATTGGCCCATCCCAAAAAGGCTTCACTCCAGGCAAATCAACAGTCTTTTTGCACAAGACTATGATCTTGGCAGTCCTCATGTATTCCTCGGAGATTTAGGTTCTTAGCAAAAAAAACTACGAACTCTTGGCAGTGTTCGAGACAAGAATCCTCTGAAGAATTTTTGACCCCGTATCATGAGGAGCCTATATAATGATGAAATCTATGAGCGATACCATGACATTCAAGTTGTGGATAAAATCTGGCTCCATAGGTTACGGTGGGCGGGTCACTTAACCCGTGTGGATGAGGATGATCCAGCCCGGAAGGTCTATAAGGGCAATACCTATGCTAGAGAAGAAAGACGAGGCAGACCCTGGCTGAGGTTGAACGATGGCGTAGGCCAGGACGCCATTGTACCGAATTGGTGGACCTCGGCGCAAAACCGGGTTGTCTGGACTTCCTTATTAAGGTAGGCCTGTACCGGATAGCGGTTGTTCCACCGTTGATTATGATGAAGGGGCATATCATGGATTTTGTAGGATAGGACGGTAATTTCTCTCCTCATTTTTGATGTCATCTTCATGTTGCTGCGAAATACAATTATTTTATATTCTGGGGATTAAGAGATAATTTCCAACGGGCAAAGTATCGGTAAAGCTCGTCTACATAAGGATTCAGTCAAGCTTCCAAAAGGGAAGCGTTTATGGGGGGATGTGTGGCGGATCATGTCATTGGCTTATTGGCTAGTTTAGATAGGACTAGAGATAGGACTCGACTTATCTATCCATCATAGGAAGGTTAATGATCAACAGAGGAGCGAAGTTGAAAGATCTGGACTTGTTGGAAAGGTGTTATTAGATAATCGCATGGAATTTCGATCCATCTAGGAAGCTAAGGGTTAGCTTACAGAGGTATGGTTTGACGTTGAGGATTTTGGAATGCTTAAGTCCAGAAGACAGGCTATGGGTGGAATCTTTTGGTTAATACCGAGAAAAATGTCAAATTTAAGTCCAAGAAACACATGCCGAACCGAACCATTAGGTCAGCTGGAGAACTGAAAGCCAGGAATTGTGTAACTGGAGTCGCACTGCTCGTCGATAATGAACTTAATGGTCCATTCGAATACCTTGGCGGAGAAAAAAGGATAGCTCCCGAAATTAAGAGAACTCCAATTTCTTTGAAAATGGAAATGATATAAGACTCTTCTCATTAATTTGGAAATAGGGGTTGAGGAAGCGGTGGAATTGCATGAAGCACATTTTTTTAGGGCTATGGATAGGATTTTGTTGAGGGCTATCAATCTCTTGTTTGGCATGGATATAAAAGGTTTCGTGTGATGTAAGTGTGGGAAAAAGATGCGATTGATCAAACTTGGGAAACTGATTCGCTGCACGGTGCAATGTTATGCTTCACCTTTTTGGAGAGGGAGAAGGTTTGAGCTCAGGTTTCCGGAGGTGGGACGGACGAGCCAAGCTTCAGCTCGATATTCCAGAAAAACTCTTGGGGGTAGTCGGAATATATGGTTAAAATGTGTGGGTTAACCCGTAAATCTTGCGGATTTCTTCAGTTAGATGAGAGAAATGCGGAGAACATCTATTTTGGAATAGTTTCCCGCTGCAGGGTATTCGTTGTTGGAAGGATATTTGCTGACGAGCTGTCCGGTCGATGGTGCTGTTAGATTCTATTAGAAGCAGTAGGAGCGATTCAAGTCTGGACTTGAGAATTCGGTCGATAAGCCTGTAGTTTGCCTCTTGGGAATTCGGAACTGAGGGTGGCGTGAATCGGATGGTTATTGCAGAAAGTTTATGTAGAAAATTACCGCATTACGGGCACTGATGCTGGGGACGGTTTGCAGGAAAGCTTAGGTATTACGATGGGGTTTCATACGCAGGTTAGTCTTGAAGATGAACTGCTCCAGATACAATTGATGGCTGAACTGTAGAGGGGTCGATTTTTGTTGGGATGAGTGTTTGGCAGAAAACGTGGATTTTTTCCAATTTTGAGCCAGCCGTGCTTGGGACCAAGTCTGGTGCCTGGCTTGGAGGTTTCCACATATTATCAAGCTTTAAGGTTTGGCTTGTGGTTGGGAGGCATAGAAGGAGTAAATCCTTTGGAAATCGTGATTATCGAGGGACTGGTCCAAAATGTAAAAGTCAGCAACCAACACCGAGGGTCAATGGGTTCCACAAGACATGAGAGTAACCTACAATTATTTGAAGTTTTTGGTAGGAGGGAAGCATTGTTAACAATGAAGTTTAACGATGGTAAGGATGAAGCGAAGATCGGATTGTAGGTTGTCAGTATAAAAAAGGATGAAGTTGGCAAAACTGGGTTTGTACTTATACTGCAACCTGACTTTGCACTATGTGGGGCTTGTGTTCGTCAAGGAGTAAATAGAATTTGTGTTTGTGAGCTCCGCCGAGGATGGAGTTGAGTTTAATGATTAATGATCCTAACGTCCATTAGTGAAAGTCAGGATACCAATTATCACATTGACTATTTGCAGAAATTTTCGTGATATCCTAGCAAGTTCGAGGAATTGGAACCATTAATCGAGTTTGTCATATGGGACTGAAAAGCCGATGCGGCGTTACTTCGCATGGCGTCTATGGCTGAGAAGGGTGGGCGTGTCAAATCTGGACGACTTGAATCTCGAGTGGTTTGAATGGGAGTACAACGGGGGGGGGGGGGGGGGTGCTTTTGAGCCTTGCTGCCCACCATAACGCCAACGAAACTTTGGCAGTTTCGGTAGTTTTCCGGGTGGTCATTGCCTCATAATCGGCACACTTCGGTGAATCCTCCAGTGTTTTGGAACATTCGCCCGAGCGATGAAATTGATCCCACTTCCGGTAAGGTAAGTGGCAGTTGGTTTCTGTCCCCACCCACATACTAGCATGCCCACATTGCAATACCTCTTTATTTTTGATTTGTTAATCACAAACAATGGCATGTTGTTAAGTCAAACGTATTCTACCAAAGGTCTAATTGAAAATCCATTGTTTTTGCCTAGGTCGTGATGGAGGTTTTAGTGCTAATGACTTTCTTATGCCGAGAAAAAGGTACCAAGGCTGTCTTTTCGCCCGGAAAGGAGCAAATGAAGAATTTATTACTAGAAATAGGGCTAACGGTTTCTTCCTGGGCAGAGCCAACTCACCAGACGCTGCCTCACCTCTGCCCTGGGAGCACTGCATGATTTCCTTCAAATAACTGAAAAGTTTTACTGCAATAAGTAGTGGAATTCCTCGACATATCCCTTGGTTTCAGTCGCTGGAGGTTACGTTGGTAAACATGTAGTGATATGACCGGAAATAAGAGGGTCAGGTCGATCATCCTGTGTGGCCGATAACGACCTAGAGGGCAGAGCTATCCCAAAAATCTAAACAAATTGGCTAAGTTGACCGTAAAGGTCCTCCTTTGAGCGCTTTGATCCCTTACGCTTCACTACTACAAAAACAACGTGCCTATTCCGATGCGTGGGTCCGCACTAGATTCTAAAATGGATATTAATAAGGATTTCGCGACGGCCTATCGAATGATAAACAGTACGCGAACTAAAATTGGAAAATAGAAAAGAAAAAAAAACGGCTTGACCGCGCGCGTGGAGCCGTAAGTCTCCGGACCCGAGTACCGCGATCAAGGAGGGGAAGATCCACGACGAATCATCGTCTCAATGATTGCCTCTTCCGCCTCAGATCTTGTATGAGACGCGGCCCCTGAGGTTCCCACCCTTCCTCGACATCCTCAGGCCAGTTATTCATTTTGAGAATGTCCCTTTTAGAAGACCTCAGGGGCCGCGCCTCATACAAGATCTGAGGCGGAAGAGGCAATAATTGAGACGATGATCCGTCGTGGATCTTCCCCTCCTTGATCGCGGCACTCGGGTCCGGAGACTTACGGCTCCACGGGCGCGGTCGAGCCGTTTTTTTTTTTCTTTTCTATTTTCCAATTTTAGTTCGCGTTCTGTTTATCATTCGATAGACCGTCGCGAAATTCTTATTAATGTCGATTTTAGAATGCGGTGCGGACCCACGCATCGGAATAGGCACGTTGTTTTTGTAGTAGTGAAGCGTGAGGGATCAAAGCGCTCAAAGGACCCCCCCCCCCCACATTCCCGAGCCTGGCTAGCACAGAGGCGTGCAAGAACGTGTCGACCGAGCACTTTGATGGAGCTTCAATCTTTGTGGGCGGACCTTCACGGTCAACTTAGCCAATTTGTTTAGATTTTTGGGATAGCTCTGCCCTCTAGGTCGTTATCGGCCACTTAGGATGATCGACCTAATCGTTATATCCACTCATATCATTACAAACATTGCGTCGGTGCCTGCTTTGTTCCCATAGTATGGCTTACGGTTGCTTTGGCACGAACCTGTGCTGCCTGTTTTGGTTCTGTTCTCTTACTGAGACCTCTACACAGGATGCTTGCTCAATCTGTTCGGACTGATGTGTTGCTGACATTGGTTGAAGGTTTGGTTCCTTGAGTGTTCCATGAAGAAACACTCAGTGGCCAGATATGAGAAGAAGATGAGAAGGAGGGCAACAAATGTCCTGACTGTTCCGAATATCGTACGACACTCGATGCATAACGCCTTCCATTGTATGAAGTTTATGTGGGGGAGGGAGGAAAGAATGTTAAGTGAAGACTTCAGTGTAAACATTGGATCCGACTACTAGAACGAACCTCGGAATGTGCGTCGGGTATGTGATCCAAATGGATTATTGTAGACCAGAGTCCTCCCCCCCCCCCCAAAGTAACATTTCACCGTGGTTTCGTCGGGATATTCGGGAAAGGAGGGGAGTGCTTGTAGTTAGTAAAAGCCCCACATGTTGGAGCTCCAGGACTTCGCAAGGAACCCACGCTCTGCCTTGATTATTTGTCACCGTGAAGGCCTCTACTTCTTAGCATCTTTGAGCGTTTATATAGGTTCAAATCCTCTTGGATTGTATTTATGTGTACCAGAATGTAGCCCCTGAGTCACTAGCCGGGGGGAGATACCGATGACCCTACATATGCAGTTAGAAAAGGACGAGATATTGCCTAATTTTATTTGTTTCCGAAATCATTCTCCATTACTCGGAATTTCATAAAGTTTAAAAGTTAAATCAACTAAATAAGCGACCCTTCTACTCCACCACCTCCTAAGAAACCATATCTCCTCTTAATAAAATTCAATCAGTCCCATCTAAATCATTTAACTCCAGATCCTTCCTGAAATAACACAAAATCAACTCATCATTAGCTCCATTCACAGTGACCACTTTCCCACATTTCCAGCCGCATCAGGGACAACCACAGAGATTTCAGTGGTCGATAAGGACTAGAAATTTAGTTGTTACATGACACATGCCCAACAGCCCTGCTACTCCAGTGTAATTTATTTTATTTCCCGTGATTTATATCCTATGATAGGTCTGTGTGTATGTTAATTTATCATTTCCCAAAGTATACACTGAACAGAGCACAGAGAAAGGGGGAGAACAGATGTGTCGCTGGAACATATCAGCTTTATTATCTCTGGGTATCAGCGTCGATATATCATCTGTTGGGAACTCAACAAGATTATCAGCTGCTACAATTTTGTTATTAAAAATGTCACCTTGGAGGTGCACGGTCTGGCTGTCCTGATTGATTTGAACCCCCGCCCAACGGGCTCGCACTTATTTGCAGCCAGAAATGTACACCGATTTCGCATGGGACGACTGGGTTTCAGCCCCCAGTGAGGCTCCTTTTAGTCGGATAAATCTGTACTTTCGATAGAATCTAAAAATATGCGCCAGGCCATAATTCAAAAACCAACGAACACACATCAGAAAACCATCATAAATAAAATATTTGCTGACAAAATAACCAGAACAACATTCCCACAATCCTATTCCCGCGAGCCTGACACGAAAACGGTTGCATACGTGTGCCTCGATACGCAAATGTGGAAAAAAAGCAGATCCATATCTCATATCCAGGCGGATATAGACAGGCATAAATTCTCCCTGTGCCTCCTATGACTACACTATTTGAATTTATGTGCGACAGGTTTCGTTGTTAGATAAAATTGTCCTCCGGTTTTGAAATTAATGACTTCGATAATATTGTATTGCCGTTTCCAGCCGGGCTGGGAGTCATACGAACGCACATGGTTTCACAGTTCATTGCAGTCAAACGAGGAGACCAGGGTGAGGACCACCAGTTGGGGGTAGTATGGCTATGAAGTGAGTTTGTGAAAGGGTAGTCAAAGGATGCGGCTTGATTGTTCTTCACTCAGACCGGGACTGAGCCCAAAAAAGCAATGATGAAACCGGGGCCTAAAACAACTTTCCTTGCAGGCTTTCTTCAACCATCCAGAACGGGCTCAAATCAATTTCGATCCAGTCAAAATATTATCCAAATTTCCAACCCACTCGCATATGCCCAAATGAAAAATAAACAAACTCATAAGCCATGACTATTTCCATCACTTCATACCGTCATTTAACCTGTCCATTATGATTACCCTCTTCTGCGTCGTCTTGCATGCTTCGGGTTTGTTTAAAGAGTGTCACCTTTCATTTTCAAAACTACTGTCTCACGCGGCCTAACTAAATAATACACGACCGATGTGCTGTCAAGATGTCAAGATGTCTTAAGGTCTCTATGCCAGAAGATCACAGCATCATTGTCGAGATCTTCGAGGATGGCTCAAGTGCATTATGATCAAACAAAGCGGCTGTTGATGAGGAGCATCTCATGTCTTCTTCTTTTCGCGCTCTTATACTTTGATGAAGAAGATATAAGATGAAGTGTCGGGAGAGATGCAATCTTTTTGGACTTGAATCTCATGAGATCTTGTTGCTATGACCAGGATGTTGGGGCATGATCAACGCGGTGATGTTGTTTGGACTTCTTGGGATTAGTGGAGATGTAAGGGACCGACTATGGTGAGCAGAAAATTGAGGATGCATTTCATTAATATCCGTTGGGCATGGCGAATGGAAATAGTTAATAGTTAAAGCTCATTTTTGATTGGAGATTGCGGGAAAACTGAGTCCGCTACCTATTTGATGGCGGACCGCATCAATTGGAAAACAACTTACTCCTACTTAGGAACGCAGACAGAAAATCCCGGCACTTCTGAAAGGTATACGAGTTGGACACTCTTATTATGTCCTTTTTTATGGACATTCTAACTGCCTGCCCTTGAGGTAACTTCTGATCCCTGGGGAGACCAAGGAGACCACTCTTTTCCACTCTTCTCTTGTCAGGCCAGTTCCTCCCTTTCTTATGGGCTAGTACCCAATTTTTACTCCCCCTCGAACACCACCTTGTCGTGGTGGGGGAGCTTGTGGTAGTTTACTGCTACACTAAGGGTGTCCAAAAACACATGAAGAAAGGATTGTAACTCTCCAAGTGGTAAAAAGTCACAAATTTCGAATCCACCCGCGACTCTGAGAAATCAAGTCGTGGCCATGGATTTTTGAGACCTTACCTAATTGATGTTCCCCCATGGACAAATATGTGGAAGACAGGTTCTCCACTTCAGTGGAAAACCTACACCCAGTGTCTACGGCGCGGTCAGCCAAAAAGGATGGTACAGCAACTCCCTTAATAAAAGGAACTGAAAATCTGACTATGGCCGGCCTGTCGATGACACTGTGGCCTAACTCTTCTAAAATACGGGGGAGGAAGGCTCGGAAAAAGGAAACTTTAGCCGCAAAGGAGAAGGGACATGCTTGCCTGTCAGAACCTTCTCCTCCACCTGTACCGGGAAAAACGGAAGAAACGGAAGCTGGAAATGTGGAGGCAACTGGTCTAACACCGGTATGTGAAAATAAATCCATGCAGCCCGGACTCCGTGAACCTGATAGGGCTTCTAGCCGACGACAACGGAAGGCACTGCGAAAGAAGGCGAAGTTTCTTGGGAATGAGGACTTGGACGTTACTACACCACCAAGTGTGGCGATATCCAGAGAAATCGGACGCAAGGAAACGGAACTTTCGGCGGAAAGTGAAGATAAGCTGGTAATCCCGGTGAGATCCACACTGAATGCAGCAGACTTTTCAGTTAGCGCCGGTTTTCATATTAGACTGCACTTATGGGTACAAACATGAGAATTAGTCAAATCAGCCTGCAGCACGCAAAAGCTTCTTCCTATCTACTGGCAGCAAAGCTGGCACAGTTGCAGGACTGTCCTTATTTATTTCTGGTTCAAGAACCATGGACCCGTTTTAACAGAATCTCTGGCATTGGATCAGTCAAGGGGACTAGGATCTTCTTCGATGAAAGATTCTCGAGACCGAGGGTCTGCGTTCTGATGTCAAAATTGTTAGAGGACACCATGCTGAGGCAATTCTGTTCGCAGGACTTTATTGCGGTCAACTTACAAGACCAGGTTAATGGTAAGATTGTGATAGTTGCCTCTGCTTACCTACACTATGATTCGTTGTGCTCTCCGACGTCGCAAGAACTAAGGGATTTGGTAGGGTATGCAGAATAAAGTGACCTTGAACTTTTAATAGGTTGTGATGCGAACGCTCAGCATATTTGTTGGGGCAGTATGAAATGCAATCCTAGAGAAAAGAAGCTGTTTGATTTTATCACTTCAGCTGGTTTGACGAAGGGTGCGCCCCTAAGTTCGTGGGGCCAAGAAGAAGTGAAGTAATTGACCTAACAATCTGCACTTCAAAGTTGTTAGAGTTGATTAGAAACTGACGAGTACTAGATGAAGTCTCACTCTCAGATCAGCGTTACTTAGAATTTAGTCAAACTATTACAGGTGAACAGCCTGTAATACAAAGGCGGAACCCTAGGAAAATGGATTGTGCAAAGTTCAATGAACTTCTTGGCAATAAAGTACAGTTCGCTAGGTGACTAAGGACTCCTTTGGTGCTGGAAGATGAATTGAAAACTCTGAACTGCACACTTTTAGAGTGCTATGAAGAGGCTTGTCCTATTTCCCGAGGCCAAAGCGGTAAAACGGTTCCTTGGTGGAACCGAGAACTGCAAAAACTTAGGAAATCAACCAGGCGACTTCTAAATCGTGCTTGCAAAAGTAACAAGGACGAAGACTGGTTAAATTTCAGGAACTCACAACGTGAATATAAGAGGCTCGTGGTGTGCTCGAAACGAGACTCCTTTAGAGCGTACTGTGAGGAACTGGAAGGCAAAAGGGAGACTTCAAGGCTGTGCAGAGTCCTCAAAAGGGATGAGTCGGCCAAGTTGGATTCTTTTAGAAAACCCGACGGTACGTTCACGAGCTCCAGACGGGACTCAGTACAGACCCTCCTGGAAGTACACCACCCGGGAGAACGGGTGAGAGAAGTGGTAGGGGGAGAGTTGACGGTTCTTGCAACCCCTTCAACGCGCAAGTGTTGCAAGGGGAACTGGAACACTGCGAAAGCGGTTGTTACCCATAAAAAGGTGAGAGCTGCCATACTGTCCTTTGAACATTTCAAAGCACCTGGCATGGATGGCATCTATCCGGCAATGCTAAAGGAGAGTATGGAGTATTTAGAGCGACCTCTAAGAAATATTTTTCGAGGATGAAGGCTACGTGCCTTCTTCTTGGCAACAGGCTAAGGTAGTTTTCATACCGAAACCAGGGAAAGATGACTATTCTAATCCAAAGAACTTCAGACAGATCAGCTTGACTTCATTCTTGCTAAAAGGTTTGGAGAGACTGGTGGAGCGTCACATTCGTGGAAATGCAATTAGGATGTGGATGTGGATGTGGGGGGCACAGAGCATTGGAAGAGTTACTGTCCTCCAGTTCTTACAATGCCTTCCGATTCTCGTGTCCCCATACATCTGTTTGATAGAAGATATGCAGTTACCCTGAAGCGTAGAGAGGACTGGGAAGACCCAGAGGAATGCGTGGCGGGATATACGGAAGTCTTCTACACCGATGGCTCAAAAACAGAAGAGGGTTCTGGAGCCGGAGTCTACCTCTCGAATAAAAACGAGAAGTGGGCTTTTCCTTTGGGACAATATGCAACGGTTTTTCAAGCCGAAGTTTATGCGATCCTAAGGGTGGCAAACTGGGTGATTGACGAGCGGTTGAAGGACAGGCGCATCGCAATCTGCAGTGACAGTCAAGCTGCACTGAGGGCATTGAGCAGTCCTTTGATCACCTCGAAAATCGTTCAGAAATGCAGAAACCGTTTGAACTCTATGTCTAGATTCAATACGATGGAACTACTCTGGGTACCTGGTCACTGTGGCATAGAGGGAAATGAAATCTTGGACGCTTTAGCGAAAGAAGGGTCAATCTCCCCTATGCCGGGACCGGAGCCAGCAACTGGGGTATCAGTAGCATTGGCTAAATCTGTTTTCAAAAACTGGGAACAAGTTTCCCAGGACGACCCACCAAACTTTTCCTGCCAGAACCCAACATACGTACCGCAAATTTTATCCTGTCGAAAAGCAGGAGGACTTGAAGGTGTATTGTGGGCATTCTGACAGGCCATAATTCACTAGCTGGGCATATGTTCAGAATAGGAATTACCGAAGATGATACGTGTCCCTCGTGTAATGAGGAAGCGAAACCCACGGAGCATTTCCTATGTGAATGCTCCGCCTATGGACGCATCAGACATCAGATCTTTGGTGCCGATGTCCTCCAATTGCGACGGGTAGCATCACATCCACTAACGGAAATCCTGCGATACGTTAACGAATCCGGAATATTCCGTTAGACGAGGGTGGCGAGTACAATGGGCTAACACGGCCTGAGTGCTCAGAAGCTGTAGCTTCTCCTCCACCATACACACACACAAGCCAACTCATCAGACCTTGCGTCACCTCTCACTTAGGACTACTAAATAAAACTCAGGACTGTCTCGATTCACAGACAAAAATTAAGTTCTGCTGCGACCAAATTAGGGCCGAGCTTATTAGGCGGCTTTTCGTACAATATAACTCGCAACCCACGACGTGTTCGCGGATTTACATAAACAAGAGAATAACACCTAGTAAGCGCTTGGATGACGCTGCTCCCAGGGCAGAGGTGAGGCAGCATCTGCTAAGTTGCCTATGACCTGGGTGAAACCGCAAAGGGTTTCCTTTTAATTATCCAGTTGACAATTCGGAACTTCTGGTAAAGAGTATCCGTTGTTGAGTTATTTTATCCAGGGCAATGTTCAAAATTGTTGAACCACACTACTGGAGCACCCAACAGATGATCGATGCTGATATCGAACCACATAAAAGTGATGGAAAGAACTGGTAACTCCACCTCAAACTGGAGGATACTGATGAGTATCTCTCTATTTTTTACTTTTTGACCATGTAGGCAGTGGATATAGCCTCCTTAGTAGATAACAACCAAGATCCTTTTACAATCTTCGGCGGTCCTTTGAATTTATGACTCTGGTTTGAAAGATTATTGCAGAAGAGGTTGATTAGAGAACTTTATCAAACGACAATGAACACGTAACCCTTTGAAGTTGAAGCGAAATTGACTGCTTGGTAAAGTAACCTTAGATTGGCGGTTTCTTTTGAACCTTTCATCATTCTCTTTGCTTGAAAGTTTGTATGAATGGTAGGAGTACCTGCTTCAACTATAGGGTCGAGTAGCTCCTAAATGCCTTCATAGAATTGATCTAATCCTGCTCCGGTCTGTGTGTGTTTGAGGTGGGGGAGAGGCAAAGCCTCTGAGCACTCAGCTCTTAGTGGTCCATTATCTGCTCCGGTCTACTACATCGCATTTCGATTCGGAAAATGGCTTTTTGCCTTCAATGCATGAGAAGAGATGCTTAAGAGAGCAGGATATTGGAAGCAGCGGAAGCCATCTGATTCTGAGATGACGAAGTTCTGCGTCCTAGAAATGGGGTTCTTGTCGTCCTTGAATCGTCCTTGTCGTCGCTGAATCGAAACTCAATATCGAAGGACTCTAGTGTTTTTCCGATGCTTTCGAGACGACGAGATTCTCTTCAGCAGAAATTCGTATCTGTTGATATGCGTCAAGTTAACGGAAAAGATGATACAGTCCTGGAGAATGTCAGTACCGTGACGATTCCGACCTTTCGATAGTCTCTTTGACGATACCTGTTCGTTGAGAAGCAGTTTCAGAAGGCTGACGAAAGGGTCAGCTTCCTCATCTAGCATGAAGGTAAATTTTTGAAGATAATTTTCAAATATTCGACCAAAGTCTCTTCTTCTTAGGTCATCTCTATTCTTGATCTCCAAATTCGGACTTAAGGTCTCAACTACGCTAACTTGCTGTCTCCAGCGTTTCTGCTTTATGCTATGGGAAGGAGACCAATTCAACGAGCAATACTGAAGACTGCTTTGAACGATAGAGCTTAAATATGTTGTATAAGGTTGGACGGAGTCGAAATTAGAGGAGGTGTGCAAGACGAAGTTAAGAGGGGTACAATGGTTGATATCTAAGCAGTCTTTCCCGTAGCAGAGCCTATTATAGAGAGTTACATTTAGTAACACAAACACAACCCCTAGGCCAGTAGAGAGAAAATCTGGACCCGGGGTGAAAATGACATGACAAATGGGAAACCTCCCCTATTATCCTTCCTTTTCACTGATATTTCTATTCCGGTCTTCCAAGAAAACTCCGGGTCCCCATTTCAACCCCCTCTCTCCAGACCTGGTCAAAATTTTCTCTTTTGTGCAAATTTACTGCAACCTAAGATGGAGTTTGAGTATTAGAGATAGTAGATAGGTACAATAGAGACAAATGTTCACTCAAATATTCTTACATAAGAAATACACCAAACCTTTTTATATCTGAAGATTCGAGCTTCTGGTTTCTGAAGGATGAATCGGCGTTTAAAATGCAACGGAATAATACGGAGAGAAACAAATCGTTCAGAAGGTAGCCAATATTCTGCTACACCTCGCGCCGATTGAAAGGTATGCTCATTTGATTACAGTGGTTCTCGCCCGCTTTATGGACGCTATCGACAATATAAGCTTCTCATCAAATAGCAACTCAGAGTTCCTTAGGCCGATACGTGTTGACAGGAACGGTCGTCACTGATCACGCGCTACATATCGGTCTATTGCCATCAAACGTGAACAGATTGCTAAAGGTCTCCAATCTTGATGAGCAATCAAATCTTATAACCGAACCTGCCACCCAGGTCTTTCCGTCGTATTCGTCAGTCCGCGCCTCGAGGTCATCTAACCACTATTTCAGCTGATTCAATCTCGTTTAAGTTTTCCTGGCCATCGATGGGAATATGCAATGCAGCTGAGTTCATTCGCCAAGTGTCGTTGTCGGTAACGGTGGGTAACACCTCTAACATTTATTGTATGCACGCATCAATCCTATCAAAAGTATGAAATCGGAGCAGTAACATAAGTGGGGTAAAATACCTCGCTGCAGCGTCAGCTTAAGGTATCCATTACGCACGATCGAAGACATCGAAGATTTTTCGAAGCCGGAAATGGTCAACTAGCTCCGATAATCCATAGAAAAGCTCAACTTTAACCGCCGCTGCCTTTCAAGGGCTGCGGGTATATTAGCCTTGCTGAACATACTTCTCAAAGGGTCGTCCGCCAAGAACAAGAGGGGTTGCATAGCATGGATGCACTTCAGTGCCCACCAGCACCATTTCTGTAGGTCACTGTAGCACTGGGACTTTGAGAGGGAAGAGTTTCTTGGTGACATCTGATGTCCACTGGGATTTTTTTTCAGAAAGCAGTCATACAGGGATGTTCACCGATCATCGAATTACGCGCAAAAATTATATGATTCCGGGGTTAAAATTATGCGGTACCCCATATTATCCCGTTTTCTTAATGAAATTTCCATTGCGGGCTGCCAAGAAAACTCTGGACCTGTGGACCCCCCCCCCCTCCCTTTTCTACCCCTCCCCCCTCGTCAGGCCTGACCACTAAACTCTCAAAAGAAGGCCAACCGCAAATAAATGGGCCGAGAACACACCTCTCAGGAATTTTCCAGAGGCATATGATGTCAAAGGGCTATCTAAGTTCCCATGGTAACAAATAACTTTGGAGAGGCTTCGATGCCGGGACCACTCAAGGCGTCAGAGTACAGCGTTTGTCGCGAAGGTTTTCGTTGGCTACTTGTTATTGACTCGACTGACAGGGTTGCTGTCGAGTCTGCCTGGTGCTCAGAGGTGGCGGTGAAGAAGACGGGGCTGCAACCCTGTCGGCCAAACCAATACCAAGTGGCCGAGGAGAACCTCCATAGTGGTGGCACCGGGAGACGCTGTATCGCAATAGGCGAATGCTCCAAATGCCTAATCAGGGCGATCAAACCCGAGTCTGTACGAGGACTCATCTGAAGTGGCAATTGGTCACGAAACCTTACCAGGGGTATACTGGTACCATGGGAACCGGGATAGCCCCTGGACTCACATACTTCGGGAGAATTCCTGTTGTATGTGAGTACAGCTCAGTTGTTTGCGGTTGACCCCCTAGTGGGAGCTTCATGGGGGTTGTGGTTACGTTCAAGCGAACAGAGACCCTTCGGACCTCGGCGTGGTGTTGCGTTTCAACACGGGTGCCGTACTCCTTAGTTCGGTAGAGATTTAGGCAGGTCTTGCATCCACCAGTATGAATGCTGAGCTATGCACTCGGTATAGACTGACACCGTTGTTACTTGCAACAGCGGGGTTCTGATTGTGGTCACAAAATCAATCCGTGTCTTAAGGATACCGTGAGGTTAAGTCTCCATGACAGGTACTCACGTTAAACCCCCAGGACTGACTGTCGAGTCTGCCTGGGGAGTGCCGTCCCCGCGTACTCGAGGAGAGCGATCAGACCCGAGTCTGCAAGGGACTCATCTGAAGTGGCTCTTGCCACGAAGCTGCACCGGTGGTTATCTGATACCAGGGGAACCGGAATGGCCCTCTGAGAGCATATGCTCCAGGAGGAGTATATGAGCATATGCGTGGAGGATGTGTTCTCGGCCCGGTTATTTGCGGTTGGCCCAGTAGTGGTTGTGGTTAACCCTACATCGCGGGCAGAGCTTCTCGGAGCTCAAGACTGTACAACTCGGGTGCCGTACCCCTTAGTTCCGACAGAGGCGATAGGTCTTGCATCCACACACGGCAGGTATCCACGTTAAACCACCAGGACTTTCATGTCGAGTCTGCCTCCTCTGAGCTTCATGTATTGAGTGGCAGGGTAATGTTAAAGAGGCAAATTTGGGCAAAAGTGATTAACATATGATACTCGTCGACCTTGGATGGAAAACCTTGTACCAAGAATTTCGAAGCCATTAAAAGTGTCTAAGGGTAAGACACTTTCAGGAAGGAAAGGAAAAAAGGAAATCCACCGCAAATTCCATCCAATCCAATAATTTTTGCTGCCTCTGGTGGAAGTCACCAACATCCTATGTATTCCTCCCATTGATATTCCTTGGCATAAACAACCCAAGATGTACAATATACCTGCATCCAGATGGAGCTGGCGACGTGAGGTCTCGAGCTGCACATTAATGAAGGTAAGACGTCAGCGCCAAAGAACAAAGGACCAACAACATTGAATCGCGCTGGTCAAACGAAAAAATAAAGATAGCATACGAAAACTTTGAGACCCTTGAAAATTTCTCCTATATAGGGTCGAAAATCACAACCGATAACACCTAAGACCTTGTCTGGGATGAAATGATAGCGTTGCATTGGTGTCAAAATCGGCTCGAGGCCAGTCCTTCCCCGTTCATCCCGCGAGCGTTAGTTTTCCATGTGATTTTGTCACCTGCCTTATTAGGTCGCTTGGCAGTTAATAAGTATCAATCCACCTCGAGACTTCACGCCTCTATTAAAGTAGTTTACACCGGATGGGTTTAGTTTACGTACGTACTCACTTCCTTACAACTTATTATATAGAACCCTCGAGTCCATGACCCAGTAATGAATTTAATTGAAGACCTGATCACTTTTTGCATTTGGCGAGCAACATTCATCAAATAGCTCCGCATGATCGCATCCTTAAATCATTATCAAGATCCAAATGCAATTTATAAAATCGTTGCTCTTCAAACCCCTTAAGATAACTTAAATAAAAGTTGTGGATGCTGTTGATGGCAATCTACATTGGTCGATCGTGATGATCATGAACACCAAACGCGCGGCTCAGCTCTTTTATAATATGTTGTTAACAAATGACAGTTGTCAGGCAATTTATCTGTCGCTCTACAGCACGTTAAGATGATATAGAGAGGATAATTTCTTCTGCGCTCGTATCTTTTATTTATTATTATTAGTACTGTTTTAGTGACTTCTTTTTTTTTCTCATCGTATCGTCCGAGTGAGATCCAAACAGACAGAACATCACGAACAGAAGGCGGATCGAGTCAGGCAAATGAAGCTGCACCGTCACTAAAATATCTGAGCAGACAACACTTCAGAGATGAATTCGTTCGTTGGCAATGCATTGGTCCCGCATGACCTCCCTGAGTGATTTAAAATTGTCCCGCTCGATCAAATCTAGACGGTTTGATGTTAGTATCGCACCGTTTGAGCTGTAAGACTGTTTGGCTTGGTAGATTGCCATGTCTGACACCATGTTGCCATCATATCTTTCAGTGAGATAGACGAGGGACAGGACAAATAATTTGTTCATTTAGAGAAAAAAAAATGGAGCTTGACTGTTGGTGGTATAGACCAACATAGACATAGGTTCATTTGCTTGCTGAAGTCTGTCTGGTGCATTTGGTCCCGTTGTTTTAAGGGTTCATTTTAAATATTTTTACTTGTTTTGATCCAAAAGCTCTCTTAATTACAGATACTATTTGGCGGGGGCCGAATTTTTAATCTTACGGACAAGACAGGGCCACTTGTAATCAACTCCATGGCTCCCTACTCGCTTGGGATTCCCCCGGAACATTTGAAGTTTCAGTGTCCGATCCAAGCCAATCCATATGCCTCCCCCGCCGTTCAACATCAAAAGATATGCACACCAGCTCCACATGTACATATGTGATCTTCTGGCTGTACGATCATTGCCGTTCTTAATGGTCCTCATCGGTCGGTTTGAAGAGGACTACATGTCATGAAAATGTTCTTCGTTTTTTTCCCTTAGCCCAAAATGACTATCTCTCCTGATGTTGTTGTTGCTATTCAATTTGGCTCAATGATCATTAATGTCAAATGGCTGATTGTCGTGATTTTTCATTTTAAATTGAGTCCCATTTTCTATGTGGCGGCAGCTGTCCTCTTGAAGCTTCGCCATAAGATATATTACTTATAACCTCTTAAGAGACAATTTGTTTTCTAGAAAATTTATATTTTCAAAATGTTTTTTTTTGGTTTTTTTTTCGTTGCTTGTGTCGATTTCTGTTGTTTTTCTTTTTGACTGGTTAATCGCAATGAGAGTTTTCCGTGGTTGCGATAAAGTTTGAATTTTGAAATTTTCGTTTCACATTCTTGTGTAATAAATTTTAGGGATTTTTGGGTGGCGTTGGTATGTTGTTGTTTTGGCATGTGGTTTAATGATACGGTGAATTACACAGCGGATATGACTTGACAAGCCGTGGAAGAAATATTGGACATAGCAAATGGAGGAGGCGATAATCGTAGCATGTTCAACAAATGACGACAGCTTTTGAATGTTCCCAGATTTTCTGGCAACTTTGTCGGATTTTCATGAAATATATATCCATGTAAAAAGAATGAAAATATCTTCTCATAAATATATAATTATTTGCGACTTTTATTACGCTTAATTCAGGAGACATAATTTACTCCTGACTTGAACCCACGTTGGGCGCTCTTTTTCAAAAGTTGAAAAAATGATAAACCTACCCCCCCTACGGATTTTTCCAGCGACTTGAATTACAAAACCCAAACCGCCTTACAACATCACGCATTATAAAAATTATGATGATGATGAAACAACATGATTTCTGTGTAATTTATTACATTTTTCTCCAAATGCATTAGCATAACATCGCACGAATCTACCCACTTATGTGCCGAATGACATATGCATGCATGGTAGAAATTTATCCACATACCTTTCATAGATACATTTTGAATGTGTTAAAAACTCATCGTTTTCAAGCTAAAATGTCACCATAAATCATTTGATTGACAGTCTTGTGACTTGCAAAAACATCATTTCTCATACACACATTGACGTTGAAGTCTCGTTCATGGCTCATCGCTATGATGTATGACCGGGGCTGCTTTTCCATCCGATTTCTGTCTTGTATGTTGACAAAATGTGTTGTCTGTCAGATGAGAATGGGTAATGGTAATGGAATCATTTATAGTAGTAAGGGTTGCCGATATACTGAGATAGCGGGGAAAACTGAGAGATAAATGAAGGCACGTCCTGAAAATAGAATTTTTAGATTCCTTGCATGGTCAAAGCATTAAGTCGTAAGTCACAAATTCTAGGCAGACTTTGATTGCTAAAGTTTTGTTGCATCTCATGCAAAGTGCCTTGCTAGGTTTTTCCACATAATCCTTGGTATTTTTCAGGATTTGAACTAAGTTTTCTTTAATTTGTGATTTCATCCAAAATCTTCTCCACTCTCACTTTTTGTACTCCCTTTATACCGACTGCCTCAGATTGTTTCTATTCTATTCCTCGCGGGGGCTCCAAATAATGCCTCATTATTTTTTAGTCCCCAGTCCACTCTGCTTTACAGCTAGTTGTTTCTGTCCCTAATACCCACTGACAGAGAAATCTATAGAAGACAGGCTCTCTACTTCAGTGGAAAACCTACACTCGGTGACTACGGCCCGGTTAGCCAGAAAGGATAGTACAGCAACTCCTTTAATGAGAGGAAACTATACTACGACTGACCTGTCGGTGACGTTGTTGCCTAACATTTCCAAAAAATGGAAGAGGAAGATTCTACAGAAGGAAACTTTAGCCGTAAACGAGAGGGGACTACAAGCTTGCCTATCAGAAACTTCTCCCCCGCCTCTAAAGGAAAAGCGAAAGAAGTTGAAGCTGGGGATGTGGGCGCAACTGGTCTAACGCCGATATGTAGAAACAGATCCACGTAGCCCGGACACCTTGAACCTGGAAGGACTCCCAGCCGACAACAACGGAAGGCACTGCAAAAAAAGCGAAGTTTCTTGGGAATGAGGATATGGATGTTGCTACACCACCAAGTTTGGCGATGTCCAGAGAAATCGGACCCAATAAAGCGGAACTTTCGGCGGAAGATGAGAATAAGCTGGTAAATAGGGTGAGACCCACACAGAATGCAGCAGACTTTTCAGTAAGCCGCGGTTTTCATATCAGACTACACTTATGTTTACAAACATAAGAGCTAGTCAAATTAACCTGCAGCATGCCAAAGCCCCCTCCTATCTACTGGCGGGAAGGCTGGCAAAATTGCAAGACTGTCCCTATATATTTCTGGTTCAAGAGCCATAGGTTCGTTTTAACAAAATCTGTGGTATTGAGTCAATCAAGGAGACTAGGATCTTCTCCGACGACAGATCCTCGAGACAGAGGGCCTCCGTTCTGATGTCAAAATTGTTAGAGGCAATCATTCTGAGACAATTCTGTTCCCAGGACCTTGTTGCGGTCAACGTTCAATACCAGGTTAATGGTAAGAGGAGAAACTTTACAGTTGCCTCTGTTTACTTACCCTATGATTCTTCGTGCCCTCCGCCGACGCAAGAACTAAGGGATCTGGTAATGTATGCAGAATCAAGTGGCCTTGAACTGTTAATAGGTTGTAATCCGAACGCTCAACATATTCGTTGGAACAGGAGCAAATGCAATCCCAGAGGAGAGAAGCTGTTTGATTTCATCACTTCAGTTTGTCAATGGCTGCGAACGTATGCTCCGCCTCTAAGTGCGTGGGGCCAAGGAGAAGTGAAGTAATTGACCTAACAATCTGCACTTCATGCTAGATGAAGTCTCACTCTAACATCACCGTTACTTAGAATTTAGTCTGACTATTTCAAACGAACAGTGCATAATACAAAGACGGAATCCCAGGAAAAGGATTGGACAAAGTCCAATAAATTTCTTTGGGACAAAGTGTAGCTACCTAGGAGACTAACGACTCCTTTGGTGATAGAAGATCAATTGGAAACTCTAAATCGCACACTTTTAGAGTGCTTTGGAGAGGCTTGTCCTGTTTCCTGAAGCTAATGTGGTAAAACGGCTCCATGGCGGAACCAAGAACTGCAAGGACTCAGGAAACCAACCAGATAATCGTTCATGCAAAAGCAATAAAGATGAAGACTGGTTGAATTTCCGGAACTCACCGTGTGCATATAAGAAACTCGTAACTTCTTCTTTTCGAGCATATGGCGAGCAACTGGAAGGTGAAAGAGAGACTTCCAGGCTGTTTAGCGTCCTTAATAAGGATGAGTCGGTCAGGTTGCACTCTCTTAGAAAATCGGATGGAATAATACTTTCACGAACTCCAGAGTTGAGTCTATACAGGCTCTCTTGGAAGTACACCACTCTGAAGAACAGGTCTCAGTGGGAGAAAGAGAATTAGCAGTTTCTGCAAACTTTCCAGCATGAAGGTGTTCCAAGGTGCGAGAGAGGCTGCTACCCATGAAAAGGCGAGAGCTGCTATACTATCATTTGAACACTTCAAAGCACTTGACCCTAAAGGAGGGTATAGAGTACTTAGAACGACTTCTAAGAAATATTTCTCGTGGATGTCTTGCTCTGGGCTACGTGCCTTGTCTTGGCAGAAGGTTAAGGTGTCTTCATCCCGAAGCCTGGGAAAGATGACTGTTCAAATTCGAAGAACTCTAGGCAAATCAGTTTAAGACTGGTTGAGTGTCACATTCGCGAAAAGGCGCTAAGATCACACCCACTTAATAAAAGTCAACATGCTTACCAACGTGGAAATTCTTGTGAAACTGCTCTTCACTCTTTCGCTTCAAAGATAGAGGATGCACCTCTGAAGGGCGCATACGCGATGGGCGTGTTTGTGGATATTGAAGGGGCGTTTGACTATGCGCCCTTCTAAAAGCTCTGCAATATTACCAGAGAGAATGGTTTTGCCGAAACTTTATTTAAGTGGATCTACGCTATGCTAACGCAGAGATTGCTGTGTATTGATGTGGGTGTTGATCGCTAACTAACAAAGGAAGTGGCGGAAGACTGTTCAAGGAGGGGTACTATTGGCAGTTCTGTCAATACACGTTCAACTTAATGCGGCTGACGTGGCTGGGCTAGCTGTTGGTCGAAATCTCGGAATGGTGTGTAGAAATGCACAGCGCGCCGTTAATTTGGCAAACAGTTAGTGCCTCAGGCATGGACTTTTAGTAAATCCAAATAAAATCACAATGGTATTGTTGACAAAAAGGAGGACACTGAATGGTATTTGCCTTCCAGAGATGCGGGTTACATTCCTTCAACTCTCCGAAGATCCGCAAAGATACAATGAGCTTTGACAGCTTATGGGTTGTGTAGGCGGACCTTTGCCTCGACATGGGGACTTAGGCCTCAGGCAGTAATGTGGATAGATGATGTTCACTTATGCATCCATAGTGTGGTGGGTTAAGGTGAAACAAAACACTTTTCGCTGTAAACTAGTCACACTACAAGGAACTGTGTGTCTGGATATCACCGGTACCATGAGAGTCATATCCGGCGCAACTCTGAATGCATTACTCAATTTGCAGTCGTTGGATTGGTTTATTCAAAGCATTGCAATGAGAGCAGCGCATAGACGAATTCGATTAGATTTATGGGGAAACAATAGACATGGGGGGCACAGAGCATTGGAAGAGTTATTGGGAGAACTGAATATAGTTTCCGCGATGCCTTCTGATTCTCGAATTACCATACATCTGTTTTGTAGAATAAATAAAGTTATCTTGAAACGAAAAGAAAATTAGGACGAACCAGAAGAATGCGTGTCAGGATATACTGACGTCTTCTGCACCGTGCCTCAAAAACACAAGAGGCTCATGGAGACGAAGTGTATCTCTTGAATAAAAACGAGAATTGGGCTTTTTCCTTGGGAAAATACACAACCTGTCATTCACGACGGTACCTTCAACTTGTAGGCCCCCAAGTACGGAAGTAAAGAACGTAAATGAGCCCAGCTTATTAGCAGCTGTAGCGCAGCCGGACATTATATTGGACAGAGAAGTTACATTGCCTTAGCTGAACAAATTCCGTAACCAACATAACTCACACAAAAGTCTGAGACGTGTTAGTGCCAAGAAGAAACATTTCCCAGAATGACAACTAAGTCTAAGTGGAAAAGCTGCCCCCAATCTTGAAGGAATTCTTGAAGGGGTTATTCTCAGAGGCCATTGTAAATTAGCGGAGGAGTATTTACAAAAGCATTATGCAGTGACCTGGGTCCCAAGCTCCTCCGCAGATTATTACCTGCGTTAATATCTCGCAAAATATAATTTGGCAATTATTGCCTCAGCAACTGGGATGGACGGACTTTCTCTTGAGACCTCCTGACCTAATGATATACAGCGACCACAGACTAGAACATGTTTGTTTGAGGACACACAGTTTATTTGTTGGAAATTTTTTGTAAAGTGAGTGATATCTACAATATATTCAGGGTCTTAAATAGGGTCTAATAAGATCGTTCAATCGGGACGAAGTGTAGCTGGGACATGTTGGCAGTAGGCCCCTTTTGAAAATTCTCTTTTAAAGACTAACTCTTCAGTCCAGTTAAACTAACTGCGATGTTCGCCAAGACAATCCAGAGAGCTATTCTGACCAAGGGATCAAGGTGTGCATTTCCTACAAGACTTTGGTTCATTTCTCATTGCAACCTATGGATAGCGTGAAGTTAAGGATTGATTGCGATCATCATACTGTATACCATAACCTGAGGGTATGCAGTTCTGCAAATAAAGGGGGGCCACTGCTTCTTATGGTAAGGAAGGAGAAATATAGGAAGGCAAATAACCAAGCACTCACCCAGTATAAAAAAAAGAACATTAAAACAAAGAGGACCTTCTGGAGGAGACTCTCCAAGGAAATGGAGACGTTATTAAAAAGAATAGGCCTTCAAAGTATATGGTTGCCAGTGACCATCTAATCGGACAATGCACATAGCTTGCACACTATTGTTTACGGTCAGCAGAAAGGCGCTTCATCGGACTCCAGGATTTTTCGAGAAACTTGCGCTCTTCCTCCATTGTTCTCTGCCATATGTTTCTAGGGTAACTTACTCGTAGGCCATTTTGGAATAGTGGATTTCATTGCATAGCGTAGCCAGTGGCAACAGTGACCACATCGCATATGAGCTCTGAGAAGTGAAGATCTGGGAGCCAAGAATGTGCCTTACATTTTGGCAAGAAAGCTTTACAGGTCCAATATGGAAAAAGAAAGGTATTCCAGCAGAATGTTCAAATTACCGTCCAATTCGGTTACAGTCATATCATTACTTCATTTATCCATCAAGATTTCTGAACGCATCCTTGACAACTGTATTCGCAACATTGATCAAATAACCATGAATCAAGCCAGGTTTGCTAAGAACTCCGGAGCTATTGACGAAATACACGCTACGGATTACTCGCGGAGGAACATCGTGACAAGTATCGTACTCTCGGCATCGCATTTCTGGTTCTAGAGAATCGTAATCGACCGTGCGCTACCAGAATTTATCTGGTAGGCTCTACGGCAACATCTTGTACCAGAGGAACTAGTGCCCTTGGTTCAATTGCTAATGATATTGCCATTCTGATCTCTAGAGAGGAGGGTTCGCAGTTTAAAACTGATTCTCATATGTTTCACTGTGCTAGGTCCTACTAGTACGTCGTTTTTGTTCAAGCTGTCGCTCGGTGATAAAATTGCTGATCTTCTTGGCATATCGCCTTAGTTCGTGATATTTGTCTTATTTGGCTCGAGTTCGTCTGGCGATAAGCAGTTGGTAAGCTTCGTTTTTCTTGTTAATCCAAGCAGGTATCATTGAACCATTCGTTACGGTTGCAAAGTTCTACACGCCCAAGGATGTTTTTAGCTGCACTCCACCATCCCTAACTCTTCGTCACATTCCGTCACTACTTTTCGCAGGAACAGCAGGAGGTAGTGGGTCGAAATGTGCTTTGATTGAAGACATGTAAGCCACTTTGGCCGTATCTCTTTCAACTTTTCGACAATTTTGGAATTCAGCTCTTGTGGCTGCGGCTGTTTTTGGCTATTCAAGACCGGTATTTCCCTCTAACCAGGAACTTCTCCAAGCCACAGTTGGCACCTCGTGGCGTCCTCACTTCCACTATGTATGATGCATCTCTTTTTTTTCGAGGAGGACGGGGTCGATATGATTAAATGCCTACCTGTCTGATGATGTCCACGTTATTTTATGTAGGTTCTTTCTTGGGGAACCAGGTGGAGTTTACGACTAAAGTTTTGCTTATGGCGAAGTGGATGTATCTTTGGCTATTATCGTTTTTCTTTAATATGAAGGCTTTGTCCTCCTATTATCCACCTATGGAATAGTTCGGTGTCAATTTTAGCGGTGAAGCCTCCCAATAATAGTTAGATGTCAGCCCGTCAAAAATGATGTCCAGTCGGGTGTAGAATTCGTCTTTAATATCATCATCTTTGTCCTCCGTTGGTGCATCGCATTCGATATACCACATATTGAGGAACTTCATCTTGAAGCGGATTAAGCAGATTCTTTCATTAATCGATTTGAACACAGTTAACAGCAGCCCAAATGTGGTCTTTATGAGAAAGTCGACACCAAATTCTCTGCTCCCTCGCTTTTTGTCGTCGGTAAATATTCTGTAAGGTCCGCAATAATTGACGACGTTCCCAAGTCATTTCGTCTCTTAGAGCACGAGGATACTTCCTGACTACTTCTGGGGCTGTATCTTGGGTTTCAGGCCACGTTGATATTTGCCGAGAAAAAATTGTTTGGGCTTTGCTCAACCTGTTACCAGGAGGTCCGGTCTGAATAGATTTTCTATTTTAAGGCTCCGAAAACTCACCCTTACCCGTCCGCTGTTTTAATCGCAAAGCATTTGGTGGTCACCGCGGGAAGGTAGGATTCGATCGCAGGGCTGTCGATGTTAAAATACAGGAGCCATTTGACATGATTTTTACTGGCGTGTACCAGATCATGGTGTCGCCTGTGATCCTTACTATCAGCTGACCACCTTTCTTTAATTCCCTTTGAAAGCACAGACGAGGTTTTCTGACTCGATTAATTAGCCAGTCCATGTTTTTTATTATTTGGGTAAAATATAACGTTTCACATCTCAGAGCGACAGAATATCGTCATTGGTTAGCTGTCCATCTTAGACCATACCTATACTGAATGGTGACAGTTAGGTCAAGAAACCCAAATGTCTTGCATTTTTTAGGCCAATAGGTTATCTATCTACTTTAAGGCAACCAAAAACCTTTTAGCCGGAAGGGATCTAAGCGAGTCGTCGTTCCTAAAGTATTATGAGGAGGTCAGCTGGCTGGGGCTTTGACACCCTGCAATGTGGAATGGAAGCGACCGACATAGTCCTTCAAAGCAAACAAAGTCTTTCAGAAACACATTGAAATGCACCCACATTGGGCGCCTTTTCGATATTTTGTTAGTTTTTGTCATTTGTCAAGTTGAAAATTGCTTTTTTTGAATTTGGACAGTTTTTTTGCAACGCTGAAATGCGGTAAGTCGGAATCTAGTCAACTAAGCGATCTCATAGACTTCGCTCGGTGTTTTAGGTCCAGCCTCCCAAATATGGTCAGAAGTCCCGCTTAAGCAAATATTCTGCAAAACGAATGATACCGTGTATCCTTTTGAACCCCAGTTTGAACACTACTAAGTGAACCAATATATATAATGACATCTCCTGGACCGACAACCCGGGCCATACTAGAACCTATCAATATCAGGTTGTACAACTGAAGTCGGCTTTCAAGCTATAGCTCAATAGGCTGACAGGCAAGCAAGCAAAACGATAATGTATTTTGTTACGTGGACACTATCCGAGCTGCCAACGGACCGGCCAAGTAAGTCAGAGTCAGTTCGGGCCACCACTATCATCACCACCACCACCGTCGTCGTCATCATCATTATCATCATCATCATTCGTTCCCAGTGACGATGTTGGTATTAGCCTGGCATGCGAGTGATTGATGATTCGCCCATTACGTATTTATTATGATAATTAATTACAATGAGCCTCAGATGCACCTTTCAGATATTACTCACAGGCAGAGCTTGAAAAAGGCACCCGGGACTGTGGGTCGACTGGGCTTCTAGGTCGGGCTCTCCTCATTTACAATTTGATACGCTAAACATACGGAAAGGTTCTCGTTACCTTTGGGTGATCCGGAATTCTGGTACTCCTAGTTGGTAGCCCCCAACTGCCTACTTAGTTGTATTCATGCAGTGCCTATGTCATTTCCGGCTTTTATTAATTCCTATTATTAGTCTTGGCCGAAAATTATTAATGAGGAGCGAGCGTATGTTCAGGTGGTCGGCGTACTTTAGTGTTTCATAAATGCCAGTAATTTATGACTTCAATTACCGACAATGGAAGGTGTTCACTAGATGAATATTAAATTAGTCGGTCGGCCACGTACTGTTAATAAGCTGGAAGGCAATCGAGCAGTCTTTCAGTTGTTTTAATGATAAGGTAAATTTACTTAATAGTGTACAAATTGTTGTCTATTTGGAATACGAAATAATGGATGAAGTCATTTCGTGGAGGAAATAACGAATACCCGGTTTCGGGGCAGCTCCGGGCTCCTGCATTGAGTCGGTAATTATAATGTTTCCCTCGTTTGCTCACATTAATATGCTTCAATCAATAGACCACGAATAAAAGTTACTTCTGAGTCAACATTCATCATTTGAGTCGGACTCTGCATTTTAAATGAGCCCTTGCGGTGAGGTATTGATAGCTTCCACGGAGCTGAGTAAGTTTCCCACGAAAGTACAGTTCCTGGAGTCGATAGATACCTCCGAAATTTTTGAATTGGCCTGCCAAATCGGAGGCTGGAATTGGGGCCCACATGCCTCAGGTAACTTTCTCTCATTCCTAACCACGCTCCATTAAATTCCCCCAACTTTCTCTCCTCATACGAAATGAAGTTGTACCCATTCACATTAATTTTGCGGAAAATGTTTCGCATTTCAACAAGTATTATTTTAAATACCAGCACCGTCATTTAGACATACCAACCCTTTGTAAATGTACATACTGCATGCGACGTCGTAGGATTTATATTATAGTCGTATGTGCTCCATATGAGTGTAAATGCCAGCGCTACATTACAGCGACATGGTGAAGGCTGGGAAAAAGTCCTGAAAGCATGCATAAAACACATTTTCCTTTCAGGCCCAGAAGATGACTCGTAGGCTCTATAAATTTATACAGAATGTGTGAATTATAAATACCAAGCAATTATTTTTACTGTACTTAACAAATTACCGTGCCACATATGCGAAATAAATTAACAGCTTTCGCGCTTCTTTTCAGTTTTGATGTCGCCCAAATTTTGGGGGAAGGAGACAGAAATTTAGTTTGTTGATTCAATTTGGTCGCCAAAAATGCACCTGGAAAATGCAACGACTTAATAAATTGCGGATTGGCCGAATGACCTCGCTGAATCGGCTATTCCAACACTTGAAGGAAATAGCGAAATTGGCCATGAAGGTCTTCCCGCGACTGAGTTCAACTCTATTGAAGGGTCGTCAATATGTGCAAGCCAAGCTCAGGAATGTGTTGACATTCTGATGTCTTTTAGAGCTGCATTCGGGGCCCACGTTGGGAAGCTTTTAAACTAAGGATGAACCACTTCAATAAAGGCTACTCAATTGCGGGTCGACCTTCATAGTCAATTTCACTATCTTCTATAAGCTCTGGGATAATTCAGTCCTCGTGGTTTATACTTGGCCAACTAAGATGGTCATCGTCTGGCAATCTTTTATAAAATTTCGCGCAAGATGGATTTACTTACTTTCCTCTATGAGTTCCCAACGACGGAAGAATCAGTATAGCAGATATCTATCCTCTGGGGTATTATAAAGAAATGAAGCAAAAATCGACACTGAAAAAGGGGCAAATGGCCTTCAAAAGGTCAGTATTTACCTTGAGTTTTCTTTCTTCCTTTGGCATTACCATCTCACCTTCACCCCGTTTCATAGGTATCCCTAGCTTCCCTAGGTGATAGTTTAGTCAGCAGTGACTTTCCCCTCTCGGATACTACCTTGTCGTGGTGGGGGAACTTGTGGTGGTCTACTACAACACTAAGGGTGGACGATGGAATTGTAACTCTCCAAGTGGTAAGGAGTGACAGACTTCAAATCCTCCCGCGACTTTGAGAAATCAGGTCGTGGTCGAGGCACGTATTTTGGAGGCCTCATCTAATTCAAATTTGTGGAGGATCGGCTCTTCACTTCAGTTGAAAACCTACACCCGGTGTCTACGGTGCGGTCAGCCAAAAAGGATATTCCAGCAACTCCCTTAATGAGAGAAACTGGAAATCTGACGACAGCAGGCCTGTCGATGACACTGTTGCCTAACTATTCTAAAATACGGGAGAAGAAGGCTTAGCAGAAGGAAACTTTACCAGCAAAGAGAAGGGACTACAGACTTGCCTGTCAGAACCTTCTCTTCCACCTGTATCGGGAAAAGCGGTAGAAAGGGAAGCTGGCAATGTGGACCTAATTGGTCTAACGCCGATATGAGAAACCAGATCTATGCAGTCAACCAAGGGTGGCAATATCCAGAGAAATTGGACGCAAGATAGCGAAACTTTCGGCGGAAGGTGAGAACAAACTTGTAACCCCGGTGAGATCCACACTGAACGCAGCAGAATTTTTGGTTAGCAGTGATTTTCATGTTAGTCAAATCAACTTGCAGGATGCCAAAGCCTCTTCCTATTTACTGGCGGCAAAGCTGGCAAAGTTGCAGGATTGTCCTTATATATTTCTGGTTCAAGAGCCATGGGTTCGTTTCAACACAATCTGTGGTATTTTATCAGTCAAGGGGACTAGGATCTTCTTCGATGAAAGATCCTCGAGACCGAGGGCCTACGTTCTGATGTCAAAATTTTTATAGGCAACCATTCCGAGACAATTCTGTTCCCAGGATATTGTTACGGTCAACTTACAGATATGTTGCCAAAGTGATTGTTTATATAGCAACTCAGACGTTTGATTGCCTCCAGGAATCGGTCATCAACCCTGATCGTGAGGAGTTTACCCTTCCCCTCCACCTTGCTTCTGAAGACTCTCCATAACCGGGTGTGCAGATCCTCATTCTGAGCGAATAGGAGGCCCATGAAATTTTCCGTTTCGATTGTTACGGCTTTTGGAAGGAACACTGTCACCATGTGTGCTCCTGGTATATTATCCCCTGCACATGTCGACAGTTCTGCTCCTTGCCAGCCTGGAAGCCGCTTTCATGGCAACGATAAAGATGGCTTAGGTCTGTTCTGGGCCTTCTTGAGGTTCTCTTCTGGTTTCAGGCCTTTCATCAGATAAAGCTGGTACCATTTAGCACATGCGCAAAGGCTTGCCTCCTTCCTGATGTGTACTATATTGATCTTAGACGTGCTTTTGTTTGTCTCTGCTTTTGTGGGTTGTTGTCCTCGCAGTGTACCAATGTTGACAACTGCTTGACGTTCCGACTTCTCCTTTTTGGGTGTAATCAGGTGGCTCTCAGTATTTCGAAGATGTGCCTTGGCCTAGTAGGCCGGTTTGTGTACGGTACGGAGTCTCGCTTATTTGGTTTTGGTTGGTATTTTTTTTTGTTTTTATACATGTTCATTTGATTCCCACGAGTACGAGTCCGGCCGGCGTTCCATAGCCCCCGTAGCACGGTAAGGTCAAACGTACTCACTGAGGCGACCAGGTATCAGTGGGGCTGCGTTTGAATACAGTCTGTTATTACCGACCGGAAACTATCCAATGAGCAAGATTTACATGACACCCTAAATTGGAAGAGTTGTTTTTCGACTCCCCAGTCCAGATCCGTAGCGTTTTGTTAATGGTAAGATCACCTCGCACACGGTCTTGATGGACGAGAGACTTGGCCCCAGGAAAACCACATATCACTCTAAAAGAGGGGCTGCTCACTCTCAGAGGGAGATAATATGGCCCCAGGGAGCTATATTCCGCGACAGTCTACCCTCCCGTGCACTGCTTGATCCCCTTACGTCCCTTACTGTGGTTAATTATGTACGATGGAGCGTTGTCGCTACGCCTTCCTAAAAAAGTGACAACCATTGGCTTTGCGTATAATAGTAGTTGTAAAATGTCTAGACCCGATCGAGATCTACACAAATAAAGCGACTTTTTTTTCTTTTGGGAGTAGGATAGGTGAATGCACTTACGCACGGAGTGTTGAACTCCTGCAACAGTACTCTGTTGGACTACCAATTAAACACCTCCCTGTCTGAATCCCCTGTCCCTGAATCCCTTTCACCAATGGGAGGGGAGGCGAGGAAGGGAGGGGTTCAGAAAATTCCTTACCATCCGGTTTCTACGCCGGTCGAGTTAAATTTTTTTCGTAATAAGGCGATACCGAACATAATGCACAAAACGACTCAATTGGCGGCGCTCTTCTGCACCTTTCTGACAATGTTGTCTGAAGAGAGCTGCCCTGTGTCTGCATAAAGCTGCTGACGAAAGTCATCCCACCTTTCACAATAGAAAAAGATGTGTTCAGCGTCGTCCGCCACTTCATTGTAGAACACACAATCAGGAGATCCCAATCCTGTGACAACCTCCATGCTTCCATCTCCTAAGTTCCCTACCCCCTTACGGCGGTAGATAGCTTCGCGCTCTTTGGCAAGCCGCGCAACGGAGATCTCTCTGGCGATCACCATGACGCCCAGTTCTGAGACTGTGCATTAAGCTGACGCCACTCGCAAAGCTTCCCGCCACTGCACTTGAGCAAGGCGCTTATGATGCACCTCCTTGCCAAGGGCATCAGTTCATGCCTCCGTACTTTAGAGCAGAACCCACTTCGTTGCTCTCATAAGAAGACGTCTCCTAATAGAGATAGGGCCCCCAACATTCGTCATTAGCCGACTCAAGGCTGACCCCAGCTGCAACCCTGTCCACTGCTGCTTTGATTTGCTCGAAGAAGCTCATCTTCGAGTGAGCGTTAAACCAAGGTGTTTAATAGCTAGTTTTGACACTATTGTTAACTTGCCGATCGACATGGGACCCAGGATTGGGATTCTCTTTCCGGTCAAGGTGACTACTTCAGTTTATTCCAGTGCAAGGCTGAAACCAAGAGCAGTTACCCATCCGCTGCCCAGTCGCATTGATATGCTAAGTCCGCTTTGCCCTGTTAAACAGGGCGTCCGGCAACAAGTGCCGCAACGTGGTCTGCATAACCAACCAGGCGTGACTCTTCGGGCATATTGAGTCCCTGTGCTACTGCAGAAGTGATCCCAATCCTCCTCTGATCCTCTAGCGTCTCATAGAGCATGAAGGGGTCTTCTGGATAATCCCTCAATATCCGGAAGAGATAGCTTGATACTTGGAATGAGTTTTCTAATGCGCCTAGCATATCTGTCCATCTTACGGAATTTAAAGCATTTGTGACAGCCAGCGTTATGTGGAACACTATCCGTCGAGATCGGCGGCTGTGCGCTTCGATTCAATGAACCGCCTTCATGAGCTCCATAACAACATCCACTGTAGATTTCCCTTTTCTTAACCCGAACTGCCCTGGAGATAACTTCCCGGCTGCGTGGATGGCTTCAGCGATTTTACTCTTGATGAGTTTTTCGAGCACTTTTCCGGTCGTGTCAAGCATACAAAGTGGCCGGTATGCAGACGGCAGCTCCGCGTCTCCTTTCCTCTTGCTGATTAGGACAAGTCTGGTCATCTTCCAGCAACAAGGAAAAATGCCCTCTTTCAAGGAAGCGTCGAACGTCCCAAGCAGTAAGTCTGGTCATTGCTGGAATACCAGTTCAGGACCTGGCGCCTTCTTGTTTTTCATAGTGAGAATCGCTTCTGCGAACTCTCTCATTGTGAAAAGGGGACAATCCTCTACGCTTTCCACGCTATTGACATCAAATCGTTGACGATGTCTGGTGAATAATGCCCGTACAATGCGGTCCATCTGGTCGGTAATTGGTATGCAGGGCTTCCGCAGAGCCCAGATCTTCAGGGTGACAAGTTTACAGCCAAGTCCCCACGGGTCCTCATTCACCTCGTTAACCAGGATCTGTCAGCTGTGAGCTTTGCTTTTATTTATCGCGCTGCGGAGCCCCCTTTTTGTTGATCTATACTCTGCCTTTATGGTGTATGCCTCCTCGATGGCATGCAAGAGTTATGCCAAACAGCTTAGCTTGTGACACTCTCCCCGTAGGTCGACAATTTCTGCCGTCTATTAATACATAGAAGGCTTGTCACGCGTGGGCCCCCTCCGGGGCATGGAAGCTTCACACGTTGTCGTTACAGGGCCACACTGAGTTTACGACACTGTCAGCTGCAACGCTATCACATCCGAAGTACCCTCAAGCGCGACTTTGCCGGTTCCAAGAGCTTCGACGAAGTTCCCGATGTTCACCCTCACGACATTCCACAACCCAATGGGTCGGGGGTCGCTGCACGCCGGCAAGTAGCGTCAACCATTTCGAACGTGATGTACTGGTCATCATTTACCTAGAAGTATTTCAGGTCTCGCCACCCGCCCACCGATGGTTCCAGACATTCTGACGCAAAAGTGATGTTAGGGATGCTTCCTTCGCAGCCTGGACGCTGAAACGCTGGCTTGGATCAGGTGTTTAAAACAACGAACTCGGTTCTGATCGCCATTTCCAGAATACGTTTTCCTCTGGAGTCTGGCTGAGGCATGCCTCATTCAAGAGCCCTAGCATCACCGCCTACCAGGTTTCCCTCCCGTGCCCGAAACGGCGTCCTCCAGATCATCAAGCCGGCGCTGATAGCCTGGTATCGTATCGCTCGGTGTCATGTAAACGCTGAAAAACGTTATCTTTAAGCATCGAATAACTAGATTTATTTTCCATGGAAAATTCACCGCGCATCGTGTGCAAGGGAGCAGGCCCCAATAGTCAGGAATGGGTATAACCTCGGGGTCAGTTCCTCCTCCAGTTCACTGAGGCCTGACCTACGCTAATCCCTGACCGATTAGCGCTCGGGGTAACGCGGTCTACCAACACCGGTTCAATGCACACTGCCCGACCAGGGTCCCGAAAGGGTTGCCTCATGATACACTTCACAACCACCACCTTGGCAGAGCTAAGCTCACCTCACTTCACCTCATCGACTTCGACAGAGAGCTGTCGATGGTTCCGGGGACTCCAAGTGTGTTCCGACGTGTATCGGTTATTCGCGGTTCGCTTTTCATTGGGGGGTTGGATAACGGATATTTGAGCTCTTTCGTGTAGGAACCCCTGAAATAAATAAATATTTGGGCAACGCCCTGTTTAGTGGAAAAACGGCGCCCGTTCTACATCAGTTTTTTTTATAGAAAAAGTTAAGTGGGACTAGTATCGATGACCACCTCCTTGCAGTAAGTTTAGGTGATGCACAATGAACTTACTGAGAATAGTTTCGTCCCTGAGAAATTCTCCCTTCAGAATCTATCTTATAATGATATGAATTAAATATAGCATATTGTTAAGCATATGTTGTTAAACATTAAATATAGCATGGAAGCACAAATATCATGAACGGAGACAAGGCTAAACCCATAGGCGAAGGTAGTCATCATGCAATATAAAATCGTCCATTAAATCAAGCGTGGAGCTTTTATTGTTAAAAGGAGGGTGGAACCCGCCATAAATTTCATTGATGGTTCTATTTCGAATTCCCTGGCGCAAAAGAAATCAACAACTCGAGGCGTGGAGAGTGTCCGGATACCAAATAGCAAAAAAGGAAAAACCTTGGAAAATTGCACCCACCGAACACATTAAAGTGAAATTTATGGCCTTACAACATCCACCCTCTACATCTGCTCACGTGTGGCGAAATGAAAACTGTTACCTTCCCTCATTACAAAGTGCTACACATTACGTAATGTGCGAGTGTACAAAATGCGAAAACAGGCACATTTTTATGATTATTGCTGGTGAATTAACTCCAGGAGAAAAGTCATTGTGGTGCAGGATTTATGGGTTTCTGTGGCTGAATTTGAGGAATTTACGGGGAAAATCCGGGGAGTTTTTCTTGGGCTCACTATGCAGTAAGTGGTAAGGGGTCCTTTCATTGGAGTAATTGGTAATAAATTAATGGAGGGTTTTCTTTGAGACGGGAAAAGTCAATCCTTGGTAAGTCCTGCTGGTTAGTTTCAGGCAGAATTTGATTATGAATGAAACCGAATAAAGGCTCCACGCGTTCAGAGGTATGATTCCAACACAAATGTCAAGCAAGACTGATCACAAATTTATGGTCCAAGGGTTGAAAGGGGATCCCATCTACTAAGTAATCATTGATTCTTCTGAAAGTAACCCAAACGCCATTCAATTGTATCTCCATTAGTAGCCCTCTCTCCCAACATCCCCAATAAACGAGTCCTGCTCAAAACAAAAAGCAGCATTCAATCAAAAAAGGAACCCTATGACCTACACCAAAGCTGTTGCTGTCATCTTGTCTGCCAAAAATGAAAAATGACTAGAACGCGCGCCAACACTGAACCTTCGCAAACCTCCTCTTTGAGATGGAAGACGTGCCCTAGAAGCAGAGTAATGATGACTATATGGACGCGGAGATGAAAAAACAACGAGCAAAGTTACATTGAAAAACTCGACTTAATGGAACAAGTACATCACTCCAAAACGACACCAGGCATACACAAAACTCCTCTCCAGTCAAGTCACATAAAGAAAATTAATGACGAGATGATTGATTATACTTTTCTTCATCGTTCTTGTCTTCGTAGCGTCTCGGGATGCTGTCCTGTAGCACACAATCCTATCCGGAGCATTCATCTTGGACGGCTGTATGCCTGGGTTTGCGTGTGTGCTGGGGATGGATGTGACTGTGATTAATATCCTTCCGTATTATCCTGAAAGACATGAACGAAAACGCCACAGACGTCTTGGAAGATAAATCCTTGAAAAGTAGCAACATCAGCACCAGCCACGGGCTTCGGTATTCATAGCGTGCATAGTAACAACAATAGCAGGTTCGAATGAGAAGGTACTGAGGTGTACTGGCGTACAGTGGTGGATGAAGTTGTGGATATACCTGGTGTCCATTGGGTTAAAGTATTAATTGTATTCATGAAGAAGTGCTGGGACTGGTCTCTTCCACATCAGGTCTCCAGGAGCAGACATCAGACGCCCCAAATAATGTTGATTCTACCGTACAACCCATCCCCAGCCTCTGAGGATTCCTTGTCACTGTACGACCAACTATCTACAGCCTTCCGAGTTCAACTCTTGCATCCACCCAATGAACATTACAATCAGTAACACCAGTAACTTTCCAATGGTCACGTCTACACTACCAACACTGTATACCCCCGAATATTCACCCAAAAATCTTTAGGGTGAAAAATAACGAAAAAACACCCAACACCAGTTGATATATAGGCGATCCTTCGTCATCATCATCTTCTTCTTAATTCCGTTTACATCTTGACGTTGAACTGTCGAGTATGAGCCTTGGTCTTGCCTGTAACCTGATTCCTAGCCTCGCGGGAGTGTCTACAAAGTCCTGTAATTGAGTTGAACCGAACCTCTCAGTCTCAACTCAAGGAGATAAATGGTTACAGCCACTTGATATATGGCGCTTGTGACTTTCATGCTTTCACGATGTAGGAGATTGGGAAGGGTCGGAGGCATGTTAACGAACGAATTTTCCTTACAACCTACAGGTGGGACTCAACCATTCATTCTATCCGTCAGACAACCGGATGGGGTATGCTAACATATTTCAAAGCGCCAAGGTTGATGGATTTTGATGAAGAGAATTTCTTAGTAAGTAAGGGTTGCATTGTTCGTTTTTGTGATTCATTTTTGGGGAGCTGTACCTGTTTTCTTTTGGATTCTGGTCGAATCGTGCCAGTTTGGAGCAGAAGTATTACTTGAAATTCCATTCCATATCCTCAGCTATTTCTTCGCGGTATCTGTCCTTCAAGGTCCTTTTCTGTCGCCGTCAATCTGGTTTACTGATTCAGTGTTACATTCTACATACTTTCGTCACATTCTTCTCTCGCCAATGAAACTAGACGATTCGGTCATCTGCATCCTCGGATAAAGTACTCCAACCAGGACAGTTGGAAAACTCATTGAACCGAGACCGATGAAAATACACCCGATAATCACCCACACAGAAAATGTCTTTTGGGTAGAAATTAGAAAATTAGGCAGAGGACGAACTGGCCAGGAAAGGAGTAGAGACACCGCTGCAAGGACCAAAACCCTTCTTCGGAATCGTAAATGGGTCCATGAGCACGACGTTGAATGAAGAGTAACGGCCGAGGGTACTATCTACCAGGAATGTAGCAGCCCAAGCTGCTCATGGGGGAATACGAACCCAAACACTTAAAGAATTATGTGAACCTCACGAAGAAGAGCCTTCAAAGTATAGTGAGAATGCTTACTAGTCATTGGTGGATAAACTATCACTTGGCGAAGTTAGGGATATCTATGGACACTATTTGCAGATTCTGTGAGAACAGGGATCCGCAATACTTACCGGGTCGCTTACGGTACGAGGGTGGGGTCCTCGAGGTGCTCGAGTAAGTAGTGCAGACTTCCAAGTTGGCACTATACCTGCGTTCTAGGTGGTAGCCTCGGGCAAGTTCCTCAGTGAAAAGCGAACTTCTAATGACTGATAAACCTCGGGACAGAGTGGATGTCCCCAAATTTGTCGATAAATTTTGGCGATATTGATGAGGTGACGTGAGGCTAGCTCTGCCAAGTTGGTAGTTGGGGCGTATATCGGAAGCCAGCTCCTTCGGGACTCTGGTCGGGTGGTGTACACTGAACCAGCATTAATAGATTATATTGCCCCGAACGAGCGGTTTGTGAGTTCCGGTATCCGCTAAACGTAGATCAGGCCTTAGAGAACTCAGATAGAGGCTTCGTCCGCGAGGGTACACCCGTTCCTGACTATTGCGGTTCATTCCCTTGTACACGATGCACTGGTAGCACTTTCATGAATACGAAAAATTATGAAACTAAGGACACGGAAATGAACAAGAAGTTGGTAACGGTTGAGTTTCCCAACAAGGAACCGGGATGGGCACAGCCAAATAGAGAAGATGCAGAAAATAATACGACGCACGTGGCGAAGACGGCAGCTCCAGTACTATGCAATACTACTGTTCTGGAAAGAAGCACAGATAAACTTATGAGACTCAGCAGATCGCTTTGTATGTAAGCCAAATGGGAGCGCAGTCGACTGTCCTTGCGTAAGTCCAGGAAGAAATTTTTATCACAAAATGCACGGCAGTTGTAAAGTGCATGCCGTCCGCAACGTTTCTACAGAAAAGCATCAGCAAAGGCGTAGAAAACTGGTTTAAAGAACTGGAGGAACAGAATATGCGCAAAAGAACAGAAGGAACTGCGTCCCCTGCTGAGAGCACCATTAGCGCCAAACAGATCGCGGATCGCCTGTTGGAAAGTGCACTCGCGAAGAAGCAAAATAAGGATCACGATTCTGAAGGTGATTTCACTCGAGCCTCAGGGCTTCACAGTACGAAAAAAGTGAGCGAAGAAGAACAGGAGGCAACAACGCGGTGTGCTGCCAGAAAACTCTCCACCAGCCGTTAAAGCGGGCACGAATAGTGGAACACTAAAAGCAAAGGTGGGGGATGAAGGAGGATTAGACCACCACCTCTACTTACTAAGCCGACGGAAGGTAAGACCTATGCGGAAGGCCTCAACGAGATCCGTTATAGAACCAAGCCTGAAGACAGCAAAGCTTAAGTGCCCTCCATTCGGAAAATGAAGGTTGGTGGAGTCCTTGTCCAATTAGATCCGAAGATGGAAAAGGAAGGTACGTTTGTTATGGCGTTCAAGGGGTATGGGAGAGAAAGGTCTGGTTACGAACCTAGAACCCACATGCTCTCTAGCAACTACAAATCTTGATGGCCTCACTGAAAAGATCGAAGTAGAAGAAGCTATCAAGCCCAATATTCAGAGGTAGCGAATGCCCGGTTTGGTATCACGGCTGCAAATTTCCGAGGCCAAAGACTCGCTTTGGTGGAAGTTGGCGTTTGGGTGGAAGAAGCCTCTTAATAATCTCATCAAAATTGTAATTTATTGAAGAGTAAGCAAGATACAAATTTGGCCAACCTCCATCAAGTGCTTGAGATCCTTGATGTACTGGAGCACATCGTTTTGGACATGGAGGGGTAGGTCCTAGTTGAAGGCGAATTCAACGTCAGGGCACTTGAAGGGGGGCATGCCTCACCCAGACCCCAGCAGAAAATGTATTTTGAAATGCCAGCTTGAACAGGGCTCGTAAACCCGCTCCACATCAACATTCCAGTGCGACTACGAAGGAAACATTCCCGAAGTAACCTTTGCACCGGAATTACTGGTGCCATCGGTGAACCACTTGCAAGTTCTAAAAGACTTCTCGGCAAGCGACCATGAATACATCGCGTTCGAAGTGGTTGACGCCAGCTTTCAGAGTGCACTAGGTTGGTGCTCTTCCGGAGCGTAGTACGTCGCAAAGGTGAAGACCGAGAGATATGTCAAAGCTCTTGGAGCAGCTGCGGAGACGCTAGAGGGTATTACTTTCGCAGATTCAGTCATGAACCTGGCAATGCAGCCTTCGGAGCATTGAAACGTGGCAAACCTTCTATGTATTTGTGAAGGCAGAAATTGCTGAGTTCCGGAAGAAGTGCCAAACACTCCGCCCCTTGACACAACACATAAACAACCTGGAGGAGGCGTGTAGCCCCAATGACTGAGTACACGCAGCGTGATTAACAGAAGTAGAGTTGGGTGGTGGCAGAACCTGATCAACGAGGTGAATGGCGATTCGCGAGGACTCGGTTATAAACTTATAACCTAAAAAATTAGGGCTCTGGGAAGCTCTTGTTCACTTAGGGTCGCGCAGGTTGTACGGGTACTAAACCCTGCACATTCCGCGCTTTGGTGTTTCCGCCGTAATCATCAGAGACCAGGAAGTGCAAGTCGAATCCACTTTTTTCTCAGGGCTCGGATAACGCCAGCGGACAACCGCATACCATACGTAATCTAATGGGATACTAGAATGTTGGCACGGACGCTGAAAGTAGCCATTATGGCGCACGATAAGCTGTCCTGCTGGCAGGTCTTGCTTTTCGGTCTGCTTTGTCTCCGTACAGCTGTCTGCGAAGAGTTTGCTACCAGTCCTGCTGATCTGATGTACGGGCACAAGCTACGATTTCGGGATGACCTCATACTCAACAAGAGGAACGCCATTGGAGAGACCGGATTTTTGCGCTTACTATGGGAGGCCGTTCACAGATTGTAGTCGCCTTCGCCATCTCATCACACGCGCTAATGTCCACACCCTTGGGGAGATTGAAGCATGCACCTTTGTTCTGGTGAGGGTTGATGCCACTCGGAGCCCGCTGAAGCCACCTCAAGCAAGGAGAGCACACTTTCAGCTTGGACGTCGGTGGCAAGCACAAGACTCTCTCCTAATTTTCCGGAGGCAGGCGCAACTGGGAGGAAACGTGAACTCTGGGTAGCTCGCCGCGGATTCTCACACCGGGTGGATGGGTAGATTCTTTCATTGACAAGATATAAAGCATTGAAAACCGCGGACGACTTATTATCCTAGAATCCTTTTGGTCTATATAATTCGCCCGCTGCATTTCCGAGATTCATACGAGTTGTGCTTAAGATTCTGATAGCACACGGGACTTTATTCTCTTACCTAAATAATCTCATCAATTGAGCGAAATCAGAAAACAGTGAATTGGCAAAAGAATACTGATAGCTGCATTGGCTGATCATAGGCTATGACGGGTGGAAGTACGCCCTTGATATCACCTTAATCACCGCCAATGGGATTCTTATGGTGAAGGACTGGAGAGTGTCTGATCAGAAATCCTTCTCTGATCACAGTTGGTTACTTTTCAGTCTAGATCTCGCCGCAGAGGTCTCCACACCCTTCAGAGACCCCAGGAGGATCGACTGGAGAAAATTTGGTCAAGTAATTAAGAAAAAACTCTCCGATCCGCAAATTGGTAAGATTGGCACGGCAGACGAACTGAGGTCAAAGGTCGGGGCTCTGGCAAAGGCATTCGATACCGCCTTTAAACCCGCGTGCCCAACTAGTGAAGATCTCTCCAGCCTCAAGAAGCTGACCAGAGAAATTTTCAACATATTCTAAAGGCATAAATATTGGCAGCCATATATAGACTGCCTGAAGAAGTATAAGTCGGCTATTAGGACCGCCAAGAGTCGGTCTTGGTTGGACTATCGTCAGAACATCGAAAGCACCAGTAACTCCGCGAGACTCAGTAAGATTCTGTCTAAGGAACATAAGAGACCATCCTTTCTTAAAAGCTCAGAAGGCTGCTGGACGGAATCTTCTAGCGAAACCTTGGAGCTGCTAGTTCAAATGCACTTTTCCGCTAGCGAGGAGGACTGTGAGTTAGAATTGCGCCTCACCCCAATGCAGGAAACAAACATTTGTCTTCGAATTGGACATTGGATATACCAACTCTCCGGCCTGGAACCTCTTTGCGTCATGTAGATGCATTGAGGCAGAACGCAATCGAAAACCTGTAAACTCAGTATGTGAGAAGCAAACTTATTGAGAGATTCCGGAGAGCACAACGGAGTGGTCCAGAAGTTACGACGATTCATGGCGGTAATCCAAAAAAATCCGGAGCTGAGTTCACACTATCTCCCTTGGAACATACTGTATAGAGAGCGCCGCTGGAGGATGAATTGGAATTCAGAGAGCTGATTGAAGAAGAAGGAGTCACTGTATTCATTAAACATCGGTCAAATCAAAAGAAGAAGATGCTGAGAGACCGGTGCTGTCAACCTCTAGCTCCACAATGGTGGGACTAGAATCAGCATTCGGCGATAAGTCATCCATTGAAGTCTGTTCTGAAAAGCGATGTTGCAAGAGTTCAAAAATCCTAATGAAGGAATATACATATTTGCTGTAATTTGGAAAAATCTTTTGGAAAGGTTGTCTTCAGCGGTGGAGCTGCACAACCTACGCCACTCTCTCCCTGTGCACGTCTTAGGCAAGAGACCATTGAATAGACAATTTTGGAGAACTTGGAAATGCACTACCTCCATTTTTTCGACCTTAGCTAACCTGGGAGCATATGAGTCAAAGGAACATTATGAAAATATCGTTGCTACATACATGGGTTAAACAGGAGAGCATGAAGGACCACAGAATACTAGCTCCAAATGAAATGAAATCCTTCCCATCCGTCGGTGGGGCGGATCCCGGTTGGGAGAGGGAGGTATGCCTCACCCAGACTCCAGAAAAACGGATTTCTCAAATGCAGCAAAAACAGGGCCCGCAATTTTAAACATTAGATCCACATGCAACGTTCTGGCACCCAGGTTGCGATGGAAACACTTCTAACGTGCGCTTTGTGTCGAAATCATTGATGTCGTTCGTGGATGGGTGGTGATTTCTGAAAGACTTTGGGCAAGTGACCATCAATACATCACTTTCAAAGTAGTTGACGTCACCGTGTGCGGCACCCCGGTGCTCTAGCTCTGCGTGGTCAACATCGGAAGATTTTTGAAAACTCATGAAGTGGGTGGAGCCACGTTGCGGGGTACTCCAGGGGTTTAGTTATGAAGCCTGCGAAGCTTCCATCTCTAGAAGACCATCGAGGCCTAGCAAAGTTTCAGTTTAGGGGTGCGCGGCGGAAACTGCGAGCTTCGGAAGGAGTGCCACTTTATGGAACGCCTAAACGACCGGGAGGAGGCATGCAACACATGAATAGAGTAAATATCAGTCAAAGGTGGACGATGAACAGAAACAAAGCTCGTTGCTGGCAGGACCTAGTCAGGGAGGTGATTGGGGATCCTTGGGGAGTGGGGTTGAAACTAGTTACTGGAGAAGCATGAGGGCTCTGCAGAACCTTTGTTCACTTAAAGCCGGGTACTATTCCATGCACATTCCGTACGGGTTGTAGGTAGCAGTGTGTTGCCAATAAAAAATTGGAAGAGGCAGCCCTCTCTATGAAAAACAAGAAGGCACCAGGACCGACGAATCATGAGCGATGATAGGGCTTGCTAATGACGAAGGTGACATTCAGGGTGATGTCACAAATCCTTCAACCGAGCTTCACCATATCACTAGAAAAAACAGCTTCTTTCTGTGCAAATTCAGTTTTCACGGCAGCCGGTCTTGACTTCAACGTCAAGGCACTGTCATACCATTTAAAATCCAGTCAAAAATTGACATGTCGACAACAGCTCTATGTTTGTTTTTATTAAAATTCTTCGTGATTTATCACTCAGTTCTGGGCCAGGAGAAATCTTATCTAAAAAACTCATTTGCTAGTGTCCTTTCGATTCAATCAATTTCCAAGAAAGCAAGTCTATGCAGTGCAACCCTACTGGACCCTTATCTCGCCATTACCGCAGCGCGATGCATCAATATATTACAGATGGATGCAACGATACCAGTGTCCAAACACTTCGTTGCGGTCGGCGGGATCTTGAATGCATCCAAGTGGGATCCAGGATATCAAGCAATTCCAATTTCGAAAGCCATTAAGCATCCAAATTATAAAGGGGCGGAAGCCGATATAGCTGTACTTATTTTTAAGAAACCATTCAGTAAGTCAAAAGTCGTCAAGCTTCCTTTCAATAAAGTCGTGATCCCGGAGGGGGCTAATGTACAAATCGTCGGTTGGACTTCAGATGGGCATCTGGGTTATGAGAACTGCGTCGTTGAAGACACCAAAACTTGCCAAGAAGACGGAATAGAGGGCATTGACTTCTCGGAACACATTTGCATTGGCAGAAGCGTTGAGCAATTCGTGGAAGGACTTACTGTTGATCCTGGAAGTCCTGTATTCTATCGGAATACTCTAGTGGGAATCATGTCGAAATCTGATCCCAGCTATCCCGGGGCTGATGAGGCCTATCTCGATATTCTAGCGTATGAGGATTTCATAATGCAGTATTTGCCGGGGGAAAAGGAAGACCCGAAGGGTATTGGGAATGTGTATAGAAGTCAGTTTCCGAATTCTGGTTTGAGGTTGGAAGTAAGCAGCTGGCGCATATTTATTTTAAGGGTAGTGAGTACAATGATCATGTTTTGACTAGTCTAGGAAATGTAAATGGAAATCTTTGAATAAATTGTTTGGCTGATCTTTTTTATGGAATATTGTACGTGACCTGGCTATTTTCGGAACAGGGCCTGTTCCCACTGTGAATCTGACCCATACTGGAAGGTATTTATTGGGAGCTGAAAAAATTATTTCTGTCACTGCCGAGTTACCACTGGACTTGGTTAAATAAATGCTTTTGGCATATAAGAACTAGGAAGCTAAAATTTTCAGCCCCTCAATTTGCAATTATTTCATGCAAGAGCATGCCGACTATAATTGCAGTAATAATAGCTAATTTTTTTGCGCAGGGTCCAAAATAAATTTCCTGGAAGCCTCTTTCATGTACCGAGTCTTCCGCTTATTGTAAAACACTTTTTGGTGCGATAATCTCTGGAAATATTTGCTGCAATAAATATGAAAGTGTTTTGAAACGAAATATTAGCAAAGTACGGAGAAGAGGATTTAGTCTTGAGTAATCAAAGCAGGCGGAAATACAGCAGAGGAGACCAGAATGGAATACCGATTTTATGACCCTATTTAGTTCTCGGCAAACATGGGAGATATCGGTGAATGCAAGTGAAATATGGTGTTTGGATTTGTGATCGGGCCTTTCTCAGTAAATGGTAAATATGCATAAGACTTGCATTGCGGCTTTGGGGTTTGTTAATTAAATGCTTCCTGTTGTTTGTTAAATATTTTCAGGTTGAGATCTTTTATCTTGTCTTGAAAAGCCGAGCTAAATAAGTAGTTCAAAATTTACAAGCGTGCCGGCTTTGTTGGCTGAAGTTAACAGCTTAATTTTTCCCGAGAAATATTAGCGGAACTTTACCAGAAAATTATACGGCCAATGTACGAAACAAGGACCCTAAAGGAAGTAACCATAATAGATGGAAATTTATTATCGTCAAACATTATGTTTCCATTTGCGCTCCGTATGAAATAAAAGCTGTAGATCCAACCAATCCTCGAAAGGGAAAGCTATTTGGAAAGCTTGGAAGATAACGACGAAAAAGTAAAAAGGAACATCCCGACGTACCACCATTAGGCACATAGCCCATTTGGTGCGACAATGACTCCACCCTTGCAGTGACTAGGAGTCGAACCAGGAACCTTTTAACACATTACCTCAGGACAGCCCTATTCAGTATAGGAGCGAACCCCGAGAATTTAGGGAGCCTCAGCTATACTGCCACCTTTCCTATCTACCTTTGCGGCATGCCTCAATTACTATGTGCGGGGACGTAAGACACCCTTCCATCGAGAGGGGATGGCGACGGGAACCCCATTTTCTGTAGAAGGAAAAGGTTTGCCAGGCATTATTTATCATGTCCTTGCAATAAGTACAGTCGGAGGATCCTGATTTCCCGATTGTATGCAGCTACGATTGAAAATACCCATGTCCACTGAACACATGGGTTGGCCAGTAGTCAATCTCACCGCGCTTCCGATTGAACCACGGTCGCAAGTCCTTTATGCAATGCGCAATCCATCAACCTCTCGATTCCCTTTCCCAAGATTACTGCCTTACGCAGAGGGTACGCGCTCTCTCTTCATAAGCGATGACTTCCTCATTTCCCTCGCCTTTTCTGAGTTATATAAACCTCCGCTCGGCAGCATGGAAAGGGGTCGGAATAACTTCTGCTATCGCCATTGATGCTGGCTCCAAAACTCATATGATAGATGGACGCAACTGTCAGAGCTCCTCGCCTTAGTACTTGCACTAGGCGCATGCGGTACCTTGCTGGATAAAGCACCTTCGACATTGGAAATTAGCCGGCCTTGGTCAGCAGAACAACTTCGGTTTTCTGCAGAGCTATGATGTTCATGTTCAGCCATTCATCTGCCGCCCGCTGCACCACCATTCCCAATGCACGCTGAGTTTGCTCAACCGTGCGTGTGGTAACCAGTTCCGCGATATCATCTAGGATCCGACCAGATGCGATTCATCAGGCATTTTCAGTCTTAAAAGAGTACTTATAAAGCGTTCCAAAGGTCCGGACCAAGGATAGGTCCCCGAGCCGCTTTCAATGTGATCTTCATTCTGCGTTGTCCTTCCCGGGGCTTGTAGAGGATCCGGTCCTTTAAATAGTCCCTCAATATCCACAATAGGTAGCCTGAAGTATGGAAATGATTTTCCAGTGGTTCAATTACGTGGCACCACTTCGCAGAACTGGAGGCGTTTCTTGCATCTGGGATTACATGACGGATCATTCATTGACAGTGGCGACTATATGTCTCAGCGAATTTCACCGCTTGGACCACCTTCCCAAAGGTATGAATTGTGGATCGCCCCGCTCTAAAATCATATTGTGTTGGTGAGTAGTCTCCCGCAGCACGGTTTGTGTCAGTCAGTGTTGGCTTGATAAGCTTCTTGAGGAGCTTCCCCGCTGCTTCCAACATACTGAGAGGGTAATACGCTGACGGCACGTCGGGAACGCTTTGTCCTTGCTTATCAGCACAAGTCTGACAACCTTCCAGCAGGAAAGAAAAACGCTTGTTTTCAAACATGCGTTGAATGCGTCGAGCAACACCCAAGCTTCGACACTCCACTGGGAATACCATTCGGTCCTGGTGATTGTTCTTCACGGGCAAGACTGTTTCCGCTAGATCCTTTTCAGTGATGACGGGGCATTCCTGAAACTGAAGGCTCTTATTGCAATTAAAGTCAAGTCTGATGCGCTTGAGCTCCACTACAATGGAGAATCTCTGGAAGAGAAGTGTAGTATGTCCCGTGACAAAGGGTAGTTCATTATTACATTGGTCAAAGAAACAGAGGTTACCGGGAAGCATTTTGGTTTCGCTACCGTGTACCGCATCACACAAGAAATTGCTGGATGTCAGAAGTCTCTTGACGGAGGTGTGTGGTAGACTCCTCATTCTCGATAACAGGGCAAGGAGTTTGTACCCTTCGGCTGTGTCTGCAGAACTGCTTCTTCTACTCATGCGTGACTACTGTGAATCTAAGATCGGCAGCGTTAGAAGGGGATGAACGGTATGATTTTAAGATTCCGGCATCCAAGTTGAGTGCGGTTGCATGGATATCTGCGTGCTTCTCGCCGTCATAAAGGTGATAGTTAAAATTATTCGGAAACGCGTCAAAGAACATTTTGAAAGCTAAATTGATCTAGAGCAGTCTGGTTTCCACTCTGGATCCTGCAATATTGAGCATATCTATATCCTGCGAGTCATTTTGAAGGTTTTGAGTAAAGCAGAAGCTTATTAAAATCGTTGTTCCGTGGAGGAAATCTGGCCTGGACACGCCAGAGTATAGGATTCTTAATCGCTAAAACCACCATCGACTCCCTCCTACTCCGTTAAACAACCCTTAGGTATTACATCAAGGGATCTGAGTTAGCTTACTTTAGCTAGGTTTCCTTTCGTCTACCGGCGGGGTTCATTACCGCGCTTTCTTTACTTCTTCTGGTTTTCAGTTTATCCTAGATGGCTGCGATCATGGAATTAATTGCATCTCAACCCCCCTGGAAAGCTACCATTCTCCGGACAAAATTTTCTGGTGATAACACTTCACCTAGAATTTCCTATAGGTTCCTCATTTTTTCCTAGAATCTAGGACATCGGAAGAATATGTGTTCTGGGTTCTTTGGGTTAGCTCTCCTTAGCTTGGTCACCTTTCGTCTCTACGCGACGTACGTAACCCCGGCTTTCTAGTCTCCTCTGCCTTTCGAAGTTTGCTCTGGATAAATGCGACCATGAAGGTGATCGCATCCTAGTCTTACTGACATGGTAGCATTCTTCGCACCAGATTTTCTGGGTACGAGCAACTCTCCTAGAGTTTCCTCTAGGTTCTTCCTTTCTTCCGCAAATCTTGGACAGTGGAAGGATATGTCCTTTGGGTCCTTTGGGACTGCATTGCAGTTTGGACAACCGGGTGAGATATTTAGTTTAAATCTGAACAGGTATTGGTGATATCCTCTATATCGAGATGACGAATGCTGCATTATCGGAGACAGTTCCGAATGCCGAGCATACCCTTAGGGCTGTTCTTCTGTAGACAGCACTTAGTTTGTTAGCGTTAAATGTGACCTACAATGCCTTTCCCAAAACTCCATAGAGCAGGATCGAGCTAACTACTCTAGCTGTAGGAAACCTGGAAGCATGTCATGGCCCTCCCACGTTCGATATCATCTTTGCCAGGGTCATACTTGCAGTGGATGTTTTGTCATAAGCATACGGCACGTGTTGGTTATAGCTGAGCTACACGGCTATCATCACTCCCAAGTATTTGATGAATACGGGCACATTTTCTTTTCCGACCCTTGGTGATAAGGACTGTTTTCGTTTTTTCCTCCGTAAGTATCAGACCACAACTCCCTAGCCAACAACACTGATCCTTGCGACTACAACCAGCGCTATATCGTCGGCGTAACCCACCACCATTTTGATGGCATCAATGGTTGATCTGGCTTTACGGAACCCATACTGTCGATCTGAGATGCCTGCCTGACTCTCAACAACCGGGAGTAATCTATTGTAGAATTCTCGCTCTAGCATTTTGCCCACAGTGTCCAAAAGACAAATAGGTCTGTAGGAGGTTGGCTCACCTGGAGGTTTCCCAGCCTTTGGTAGTAGCACTAACTGTCAGCGGCAGTGATCTGCCCAGAACTGAGCGATTTAAATAACTCGGGACAATGCTATCAGTCAATGGAGAACTGCATTATGAAATTGCTCAACGCGTTAACGCAACCTGGATGAAGTGGCGTTGCATAACTGGTTTTCTTTTTGATCGACGTATCAACGAACTTTCCAAATCTAAAACTTACCGCAATGTGGTCCGTCCTGTCGCCCCCTATGGTTCTGAGTGATGACCGACTATAAAAGACAATGAACGGCGTCTTGCGGTAATGGAGACGAAGATGTTGCGTTGGACTAGTGGCGTGACACGTTTTGATCACATCCGCGACAATCGTGGAAAAATTGCGAGAGAGGCGTCTTCGATGGTATGGTCACGCGATTTGTGCTGATAGTAATTCGCTTGCCAGAATTGGTCTGAACATCGAAGTCGATGGTGAACGACCAAAAGGCAGGTCGAAACAACGGTGGCTTGATACGCTGCATGGGGATTTAAAAGCCTCGAGATTGCACCCAGATCAGGTATTCGATGGAGCCTAATGGTGGAACCGATCAGGATGAGCCGACCCCGCTTGTGAACGGGACAAAGACTGATGAAAAAGAGGAAGAAGACTGACTTTTGCCTTGTTAGACCATAACCCCCATGAAGAAAGGTGCAATTTTGGCTACCCAAGAGGAACACCTAAACGTTTTTCCTGGAGAAATGTCGACATAAAACATCGGGAAAGTTTTGTACATCTAATACCGTTCGTAAAGCTAACATTCAATTTTGGCGCCCAATGTGGGTTGTCTCTCTACCTTTTAAAGGTAATTATTGCAATCGAAAGTTGCTTTTCTATGAAAGTTTTACACTTTCAATTGTTGACGAGTGAATTTTTATCGAGTACTGAGTATGAATGATGGATATTGGCTGTGGTATATCGAACGAGAACAACTCAATTTACTAAGCTGTGGAGAAAGTACCTCAAATCTCGCAGCTCGCAGGCCGCTTCCAATGGAACCTCAAGGAGTACAGTCCAGAGTCATATTTGCGAAATCAATTTAACTAATTGCAAATATATCAAATATATCGTCATGCAAACACTCGTCATAACAATACTGCATGTGTGTACATTTAATCTATTCACATCATATATCTGCCATTAAGGGGCCAATCAACTAGTCAACCTCTTGGGGTCACTAAACACCACTTGAAGCGCTGACATGATAATAATCACATTTCATATCTCGCATAAATGATACAAACAAGAGAGACGACCAGACCGCGTCCAACAACCGATCGGACAGATTCAACAAGTATCTTAACAATTCTCCGTATAACATAGATACAACTGTGGAGCTCATTCGATACGGAGTCGGAGTCGGCCTCAATCAAAAGGCTCGATGCCGGCATGCTAGCTTGAAACTGGCATGGGCCAGTCTGTATCTTAAATGTAGGAGATCTCCGCTAACAACCGTCATCGCCATCTTCATCATCGTCATTTTCATCATCATCATCATCATCATTGCGATCATCATCTTTGTCAATTTCTTCATAGACACGTAGAACAACAACATCAGACAGGGGCCAACATAAAGGCCAATCGTCAGCATATGTCAAAATAAATGAAGAAAAGTGACGGTTTAATCAAAGCGAATTTATAATGGCCTGGATGTCAGCAGTGGCGGTGGCGGCGCGGCTAGATACGACCCCACATCTCTCATCCATCTACACGCGAACCAGGCAATATTTAATCTTTTGCTGGTTTTTGTTTTCTTTAATTTCAAACATATATCATGGTGTTTTTCATCTCAGTGAAATGTTTATTGAGCTTTTCATCTGGATGGAGTTCTGCTTTCCAGGGGAGACACAGGGTGAACAATTTCAATAGAGAGTTTCGTCCGCAGCACTTGGAGTTGATCCCAAGCTTGCTTCAATGTTTCATTGGCTCTGAATTTGAGCCCTAACCATCCGGAGTGGGATGAAAAAAAAAACTGCATATCTGGAGGGACTATCCCTATATGAAACGGGTAATCAGTAAAGATTCTCTGTAAAAAACAACTCCCCCTCCCCTTGCATTATCCACGGAGTACCATTCCAAACACTATTCGACACACGCTAAAAGAATGACTTGCAACTGCCAAGAGCGATCTCCAGTGCATGTCATCTTGTGCGGTAAGATCTTTGATAAATTGATGAATCGATTCCATTTCGAAAGATACAAGATACACAAATTTTAAACAGCCCAACCAAATTGAAGAGATGACTGTGCAAAAAGTTAAATTGATGTTGGCTGGGTGTGTTTGAAAGGAGAGCCAACGTGTAATTGACGATCACGTTTCAAGGAGTATGATAAATTGAATCAAGCTGCCACTAGAAGAACAAGAAAATTAAAAGGGAATTGTCATTGAATCGGTTTGATAAAGTGAGGAATGCTATGACGGGAAATGAGATACTGGAAGGAGAGGCTTAAAAGTTGACAGTCAGTTGAATTATTATTCTTTTAAGGGGAAGTCGCACCGCGTGCTTAAAGAACTATTGTCCCCCTTTACTGGTTATGCTAACCTACTTCCAGATTTTTCAACTTTGCATCTTGTATTCAGTATTCTCCCAGATGCCTCGACCTACTTTACTCAAGTGCCGGACACTGTCCCAAAACGTGTATAGAGGTTTCATCACACTCCACACAGAACCTGCTGGCAGTGTCCCTAGCTTCCCTAGGTGATAGTTTAGCCGACAGTGACCAGTGAGGATTCCCACCATGACTCGGAGGTTCTTTTTGATAAGGTTCAAGCAATCATTTGAGCGCTTGGGTTCGTATCCTCTAACAAGCACCCTGGACTGCTCCATTCCTAGTAGGAACGCCCAGTATAGTTCTCCCAACTATTCCTCTTCATTTTTTAATGTCATAGCGATGAACCCGTTTCCGATTCTGACTCGTGCAGAGGCGTTCATGCTCCCTTCTTGGCCAATTCGTCCGCCGCCTCATTGCCTTCCAACCCAACATGGCCTGGAACCCAGAGTAGCCCGACTTTGTTGAACGAGCCGAGCATATTCAGTCTGTCAAGGCATTCCCATATCAGTTTAGAGTTCACCTGGGTCGACCTAAGTGCCTTGATCGCTGCTTGGCTGTCGGTGAGAATAACAATGTTCTGCCCAAGGCTGGAGAGGCTCGACCTCGATGACCACATCGAATCCGCCCATTCACAAAACGGCATTCTCTGTTCACTTGTGTGGCTAGTTCCGTCTGCTATAATGATATCATTGCGAAATTTTTAAATCTGTATTGACCCCTGTCGATTATTCTCCACGCAAATTTCGAACCCAAATAATTTACAGTGGCTCCGGTTTTAATCAGTCCCGAGACCTGCTCACGGTATGAGATCCCCGTAAAGTCTGATAGCGGAGTGATAGTGCTCATTTTTCGTCATTAAAACTGACGCAAGTGGAGGGTGAAAAGCTTTGTTTCGTGTGTCTTCAGCTATTTTGACCCGACAGTGTCGGTTTTCATGAAACTATCCATGGTGGTGTAAAGCCCATGTAGTTCAAGGTTGAAGAATAAATCCGCTTCATTTCGATGATCGGCTGATAGGAGCGATTATGATTTGAATGACGACTCTGCCCTCTTCGACCTATGCACCCTGGTAAACGTGCTCTCCAAGTCTTTTTACAGAGCACGCAGTGGACATTGTAGCTTGAGGAAATCACGGCTTTTTTTGAGAGATCGGCCCCACGGCTAAAGGTTTCTGCTGATTCTCTAATTTGCTCACCTACTCATGTAACTTGAGCCTCAAACTCCGCCGCAGGATCTCCACTAATTCAATTTTCCGCAGTGATTCTTACAGCCATCACATAAGTTTGTATACGTCCCAAAAGTCAACAAAGGATTCTCTCTCGTTAAGTCCGATATACGGATTCATTCCCAATGATCAGTCGACAGTGACTTCCGTCTTTTTCTTGAGCCTTTGTCCCGTTCGCAAGCGGGGTCGGCTCGTCATGATCGGTTTTCTCATTTGGCTCTATCAAATGCCTGATCCAGATGCAATCTCGAGGCTTTTAAATCCCCATGCAGCATATCAAGCCACCGTTGTTTCTGCCTGCCTTTTGGTCATTTACCATCGACTTCGATATTCAGATCAATCTTGGCGTGTGAAATCCCGTTACCGCGAATTGCGTGACCATACCATCGAAGACGCAGTTTTTCCACGATCGGTGTAACTCCATATCGTGTCACGCCACGAATCCAATGCAACATCTTCGTCTCCATTATCGCAAGACACCATTCTTTGTTTTTTATAGTCGACCAACACTCAGAACCATAGAGAGCGATAGGATGGATGACATTAATCGATAGGCACAGTAGATCTGGAATGTCTTGCGTGTAAACTCGGGAATTTTAATGACTTATGGGATTGTTGGATGACCTCGTCACTGTCCTAATTGGTTGTGGTCAACCAAAAGAGTGGATCTAGTCCGAAAACCCTAAAGACTCAATTTGGAGCCAAGAGCAAAAATACCGGCTAGATTGCCCGGATCAAGCCAACCTTCTGGAAAATCGCACGTACTTTATCAGGATCGATGTGCTGCAATGCGTCCAACCCTCGTACCTATGAAATTTGCTGCACTAGATATTCAATGTTGATGTAACAACATCGATTCCACGCAACTCCAAAACGTGACGCTAACCGATACTGCCTATTTACGGAATGGCTGGTTCCGTCGACTGCCGTCAAATCAATGCAAAATCTCTTCCATTTCTGGCAATTATCGTCAATTATTCTCCACGTAAATTCCGGTGGCCGGTGCCGTGGCTCCGATATCAATCAGTCCTTAGACTGGTACAACCAAGAGTAGGGCATTCGCATAAGGTCGGATATCATAGCTAGCTCGGCTGATGAGAACAGAGGAATGATCAAGGGGGCGGTAGCGAATTTGGCCACTAGGAAAGAGCGCTAAGTTCTAGGCGACCTCACCTTTGCCATACCAAAGATTCGTCCTCGAGCCGGGAAATACATGTGAGAGAACTCTTGTTTAGTGTCTTCAGTCTGGGGGTAGCTCAAATCGATCGTATAATATACCTCTAACCAAAACGAAATTGAGGAGGCTCCCTCCTCAGTTTCATTTAAATAAAACCGAACGAACCTATGGTCCGGAACCTAACAGAGATATGCTACTATTTGGGCGCCAATTGTAACTGCAAGATATACCATAAATTCTCGAAACAATAGGGACATCCTAATTAATTATCGCCGGAGGATGCCAACATAGGCTAAGAACCACAAAGGCCGCCACTTCCTAAAATCTGAAGCAGGAGAAGCATTAAGTCAGGATGTGATTCGTTGTGGATCATCGCTCTCGATCACGGCATTCGGCCCTTGAGTTCTCGACTTCCGTGTTTTGCGGTCGAGCCGGGATAATTTTTCTTTACTTCCCCTTTTTATAATGAATTTGCGCTTTTATCTTAACGTAATGTCGCGCGACGTTCCCGTGTTGTATTTCAGGTTTTGGTGCGGTCTTAAGGATCAAATAGAAGGACTCGTCAAAGCTTTGTCAGGAGGACGTTTTCCCGTAGTTTCGAGGCTGGCTAGTACGGAGCCCGGTAAACGCGTATGGTGGAAACACTCTGTAGGGCTATCCTAACTTTAAATTTCTCCAATCTCTTATGTTTTGGGTTAGTTGAGCCAACGTGGTTGATTCTTGTCAACTCGAAGGGTCCTTAGGCCATTTCTGAATTCCAAAAGTCATTGCTGAATACAATTCTATATACACTAACACATGTCTTTGATGCGATACGCGATTCATCTATTCCACGATTGTTGTCATACGGTTCTCTCTTTACAAGCGGTATAGGGACCTTCGATCAGCAATACGGAAAGCTATTGGAATAACTCCTGCTATCACCATTGCTGCTAGTTCTGGCACGGTATGATAAGCGGACGCAACTCGCAAAGTCCCGCGCCCTTGTATTTGCGATAGGTACTTGCGACATATCTCCGTATTAAGGGGGTGTCTCTTTGGTTAGGACGACCACTTTGGATTCCTCTAGTGCTAGGGAGCGTTAGTCCAGTCATCCATCTGCTGAACGATCACATCACCATTCCCAATGTGCGCTGAGGGTGTTCAATAGTACGTGTGGCAACCAGTACTGGAACATCATCCGTGTGTCCGCTCTCTTGTAGGGCAGGCCGAACTCCTCCATGCTGTCTCTCAATATTCCCAAAAGGAATGCGGAAATAATTTTTCAACACCTGAATTATGTGGAACCATCTCGCTAAATTGAAGGGATTTCTTACATCTAGCGTCACAAGGATCATCATTCACCGACAATGGTGACTGAGGCACACAGTCTCACGGCTTGGACCACTTCCTCAGTAAGTCTAAAACCACGTTGTTTTGGTGAGTAATCTTGCGCAGTATGTATTATTTTTGGGATGATGAGCTTGTCATCCCTGCTGTGTCCAATATACTGAGAGGACGGTACGCTGACGGTGTCTCGGGGTTGCCTTTGTCTTTGCTTATCAACACAAGTCTCTCAACCTTCCAATGAGAGGGAAAAACACCTCGCTGTTAAACATGAAGTCCGGCTTATACTTTGATACAGGTTTTCGCTCTTCGTTGGGAATACCGTTCGGTCCCGGGGCATTTTTGCCTTTCATGAAGAAGACCGCGTCTTCCAGTTTCTTTATAGTGAAGAGTGGGAATTCTTTCGTGCTAACCCTGCAATCGACAACGACATTTTGGAGGGGGTAGTAAGAAAAAAGGGCCTACATGATTTCTTCCGTCTTCGCTGCTTCCGTGGAACAGCGTGATCGATAGGCATCAAGTCTCGTTAGTAATCGACTGAAGCTGGTAGTGTTCAGTTTTTTCGCTCAACAACCGTCTCACTTGGGTTCTTCTTAGACCTAGGTTGCAACTGTTTCAACACATTACCGTTAAAGTCGTGGTCAGACCTGGGTGATGAATGAACAATATAAATTTTCGCACATTGCTGTGAGGGATCGGTCAGTCTACCAAATAATCAGTTGTGATTTAATCCGTCACAGCCACGCTCTCCCAGTTTGCCTTGCCATTCCAACGTATTTCAGACTTCTTATCGAAGTGAAAACTGGTTATCAGCAGGCGTACTCTGTCCTCCTCATTCTTGGTAAATGTCCCATCTTCCTTCTTCAAACAAACATCCTTGTTAAGTCTGGTTGCTTCTGTGATCTGTTCGATCCCTTCACAGTATTCCCTGAAGCAATTCCGTTTTGCTTCCCTGATCGCGTTGCTATACACAGTCGATGCATTTTTGTACGTCGACCAGCCCCCGGTTTTCGTACCTCTATTTTCATTTAGGCCAGGTTCCCGTTCCACCATGGTTCATCGCTTGACGACTTAATTGTCTTAGCCGGGCCTCATAAGTGTCAATGGCAATCGTGTTGAAGTTTTCCACCACTGTTTCTAGTTCCAGTTTGCTCCTGATGTCACCGCCCCATTGAAGGTGGGCCATGTTGTTGCTCAGGTGCGTTGCATTGGACTTCCATCCGTTCTTCTGGGATTCCTTATTAGTCTACTTATTTCGGAGTTACCCTCAATGTCGAATTGGATTATTCTGTGATCAGACATAGAGGGCTCATCCGACACCCTCCAATTCCTGACCAGTCCGTTCATTGGAGTATTTCCCAGAGTTATGTCTAGTACCTACTGTCTAGTGCTGGTCATAAATGTTGGTGTGTTCGCTACGTTACATATTTCTAACTTATTGCTAAGAATAAATCCAAGCAGGTACTCACCTCTTCGATTGGTGTTGTTGCTTCCCCAGACTTCGTGATAGGTATTGGCATCGCACTCGAGGAGAAGTGGTAACGCCCTCTTCTCACAGTACTTCACCAGTTTAGCGACTTGTTCCGGTGGAGCCCGGACATCATATCTTGGGAAGTATCCAGAACCCACGGCTGCCTCTCGAGTGCTCCTTCCGGCTTCCAATGAGACTTGGATAGGCACAAGGTCCCCGTCCAGGAACTCTGAAAGACATGTATATTTTAAATTTCGTTTAAGAATTATGCAAGCTCATGGTTTTTCACAAAAGGAGTTCCAAATTACCTGCATGCTTCCTCCTTGTAGACCGCGAATCTGCCCCTGGTACACCCAGGGCTCCTGAGCCAGCACTATTCCAATGCCCTCCTTAGAGCGTGCCATGGCAATTACTGCAGATTTCGCTTTCGCATGGTGGAGGTTTATATTTTATCGTCTATCGTATCGTTTATCATCGCCCTCCTCCTCCGACATGGCACTTTCCTGCGCATCACAATCCCCCCTGAGCCCTAGATGTCCTAGGTCTAGGCCATCCAGCTTTTACTCTTCACTGGACAGCAGGTCTACTTCCCTGCCTGATCCAGTTCTTCCTATGACTTCCTAGGTTTTCGGGACTTCTTCGTGGACCTCGGTATGCTTTTCACCCGTTGTTTCCTCTGAGGTGTCTTTCCCTGGCTTTTCCCTATGCACAGGTATGTTGCCAAATCGATAGTTGATATGGCAACTTCGAGATTTGAGTGCTTCCAGGGATCGGTCATCCCTCCACCTTGCTTCTGAAGACTGTCAATAATCGCATATGGAGACCCCCATTCTGACCGATTAGAAGGTTCATGATCTTTCCGTCTCTATTGTTGCGGCTTTCGGGAGAAAAACGGTCACCATGCACATGTTGACAGTTCTGCTGCTTCCCAGTCTGGCAATTTAGGAACTATGATCTTAAGCCACTCTACGGTGTCTTCCGTCACGTAGTTCATAAGTAAACACAAGTTTCGCAGTCCATCCATCCATGCTTGACGACAAGGTTTTGATTGTTTCCTGCTCCTCACAAGTGAGTATTTGGGCGGGAAACATTTTTGGCAGTATGGGCAGTCGACTGCTCTTGAGCACACTAACATAGCTAATGACGGGCTTCCAGATTGCTGCCTTCACCCATGACCTGCCCGGGTTTTCTCCCCTCTTGGGTTCAGGTTTGGATTTTTTGGGAGCATTCCCTTCATGCAGGCTAATCTCTGCCGCTCCTCGCCTTCTTAGCTCCCATAAAGATGGCTTAGGTCTATCCTGACCCTTCTTAAGAGCCTCTTCTGGCTTCAGGCTTTCTTTAGGTTTATCACCTGTCTCCTTCCTGACGTCTGATATATTTATCTCAGACGTGCTTTTGCATATCCCTGCTTTTTGAGCAATGGGGTTTGTTGGCTGTTGTCCTCGTAGTATACCAATGTTGACCTTGGATCCACTGCTTGACGTCCCAACTTTTTCCTTCTTGGGAGTAATCACCTGGCTCTCAGTATTTCGGGGATGTAGCTCCGTCTGATTAACCAGTTTGTGTGCGGTACGGGGTCCCACTTGTTTGGCTGTGTTTTTTTGTTGGGGGTTAGGAGGTCCGCGTGGCATAGCCCTTCGTAGCATGGTGAAGTCATACTTACTTACCGAGGCGACCAGGTATCAGTGAGTTGAAAGTCCATCAGGTGCTTCAGACGGGAGATCATATATTTTACCCGGGACTAAAAAGTTCCGTCGAAAATTTATTGAGGTTTTTAGATAAGCCCCTTATCTTGCTATGATTTTATGATCTATTCCAAAAATATCTTTTCTGCAAGGACGTACTTATTTGAATTTTCTGCCTAATTTAATGAGAATTGTGGTTGCAAAATTGTATGATTAATTTATAATTAATTCATGGAAACAATTGCAGCCCCCTCAAGTTCCGTACCTCCGGCCCAGTGTGTGATGTTCCATTAAGACTTGGTTTACAGCCGCCTATTGCCTTTTATTGTTTGATTGTCAGACATAAACTAACTTTTAACTGCGTTATCAACATTCAACAAACTAAAAGAAAATTATGATTTATTACTATTGCGCATAAAACGCAAATACACAATAATTTTGTTGCCGTTTCTAATTTTTTTCATGTTCATTTCTCCGTCTTATTTGCCGCCTTCTTTTCCACCAATTTCAAGTAAATAAAATGATTAATTGATCTATTTGCAATCATTTATGATTGAAGAATTGTGACTAGTTGGCCTTTCTTAGTCAACATGGGAAATTGTTGAAAGAGATTTGTGTTCGTCAGAAACTCGGAGGGTTTTTTTCCAAGCGCTTGGTCTCTTGTGTTCTTTTATATTTCGCTTTGTTACTATTCAGTTTCTAACTGCTTGAAAGGCTTTTTGATTTGTTGATTTATAGCCATTCTATGATGACGAAAGAATATTGATTGGTCGTTATTGAGAAATATTTATTAGTTTTCAATTTATGTGGATGGAAATATGATATCAATACCACGGGAACATTTGTTATTTCGGGTCGAATTAATTATTCTTGAAAATGCGTCCAGTTTTTAATTAATATTTATGACAAAATGAATTAATTCCAGAACACTCCCTGTAAAAAGCTTTTAATGGTTGCCGCCACGTTACTCAGTTTTATTTGTCTTCGGAAGGGGATCCAAGCCACCGAATCGTGATTTTTGTCCATGCGCCTTTCAGGTAATTCGTTAAAATTGACGGAAAAATTTTATGAAGCTACTTTACTATCTATTGTTATATTGGGTTGCTATCAAGGAGGAGGAACCCCAGACAAACAGCCAACCTTTTCTACTCCGTATAAACGAAGAGTGCCTGGAGGCACTGGAGAAGGTGGACTATAAAGTACGGTGCGGAGTCAGGAACGCAAAGGCCGCCCCTCAAAACCGGACGACGACCTAGATGCAATCGACCCCGCCAACGAGCTGTTGGAGGAGATGACGATCGACGGTCTGACGGGGAGTGACGAACCCCCCAAGCAAGCAGATCATGCTGAGGGTAACGCAGATAAATCAGCAGCACTCGAAATGAACCTCGGCTAATCTACTCGTCTTCCTCCTAGAGGAAGATATCGCCATCGCTCTAATGCAGGAGCCCTGGGTCGAAGGCGACCGAACCATCCAAAGCAAGTATTTTAATTTATTCCACAGCACAGGAGACGCTGATCAGGACAGAACTAGAGCATGTCGTGAGGAAGAGTCCGCCCGCTTTTACTGTGTTCCGGACCTGAGTTGCAGCGACCTAGTCGTGGTCAAGCTGGAATAGGCGGGTGCAGAGAATGTGTAGATTTCCTCGGCTTACATGGCTCACGACGGATCAGTTCCGCCAGAAGAATTTCAACAACTGACGAACACCATAGCAACAAAGAAGGCCAACCTATTAATAGGCAGCGACGCCAATGCAAGGAATACGCTTTGTGACCTATCGGTGTGTAAGAGGGGTAGCACACCAACTTCTATTTCCCCAGCTCAGAGAACTGTGACGGTTGGGGGAAGCTCCATGATATCCCCCTAATAATCGGCAATGGAATTCTTAGGGTGAGAACTGGAGAGTGTCTGACCAGAGATCCTTCTCAGATCACAATTGAATATTTTTGAATCTAGATTTCGCCGCAGAGGTCTTCAAACCCTTCAGAGACCCCAGGAGGATTGACTGGAGAAAGTTTGGACAAGCAATTAAGAAGAAACTCTCCGGTGCCCAAATTGGTAAAATTGGTATGAGGGGCGAACTGAAGCCAAAGTTTGGGGCTCTGGAAAGGGCACTCGATCATCATCATCATCGGCGCAACAACCGGTATCCGGTCTAGGTCTGCCTTAATATGGAAGTCCAGACATCCGGGATTTGCATCGGGGTCCACCAATTCGACATTCTTAAAAACTGTCTGGCGTCCTGACCTACCCCATCGCTCCATCTCAGGCAGGGTCTGCCTCGTCTTTTTTTTCTACAATAGATATTGCCCTTTTAGACTTTCCGGGCTGGATCATCCTCATCCATACGGATAACATATTGTGCCAGATTTTATCGACAACCTGACGGTCATGGTATCGCTCATAGATTCCGTCGTTATGTAGGCTAGGGAATCGTCTATCCTCTAAAACTGCTCTGGATAATAATCCGTAGGTGCTCCCAAGGTTCACGCCGAAAGTTTAACCTTGCTGGAACTTGTTCATCAACTGCGGATAAGGATAAGCCACAAGGGCAAATTATGAAACGCCGTTATAAGTCAATGTAAGGAACCATGAATAATATCGAAGCATTTCACACTTGCCAGAGTGCCGTCCCTTCCTTCACTTTCTCTATCTATGAATGCCCTTGTCGGAAACTTCGTATCCCAATTTCAAGCTAACTTAATTTTACCGGTAGTAGGCTCATATTTTTGATACGGGCGAGTTTCCTTGATGGCCTCACTAACCGCAAGTTCCTGGTGCTGACTTCCTCTAATTTTGGGGTCAGACCACATTTTAACACCCTGGTGGACGGCCTCCTCTACCATTTCTACTTCCAAGTCAAATGAAAGTTGGCCTCGCCTCACCATTCTATCCCACATTGTCAATATAAGTATCTATGTATCAACAAGTGCTTATCTGGAATCTGGATTTGTAAACCAGCCAAAAACGACGGCCTTGACAGTATCCCTGCGGGACTTTTCCGTTCAGCCCCTGTAACCTCCGCTGAATTGCTACTTACACACGTTTGTGAATCTCGGTGAATCTGAAATTTTCTCAGAAATTGCAAGATGGGGATGACCGTTAAAATTGTGAAGAGGCAGAGTCGACTTGAATGGGACAATCGGAGAGATATTTCCGTGTCCGTTGCCGTCGCAATAGCAATAATCGTAGTTATCCTAAAACGCATCAGAGGACACTTCAAAAGCTTGACGACAATGAGCAAGCTGCTTTTGCTTCTCGATTCTTTATAAAGATAGTTTTAACAACGTGATCAGGAAGTGTATTTGGAATACCTCATCGAAGAGAAAAAAAAGAGCAGTTATAGGCCTGTAGTTGTCAGTTTGACGGATAAGCAGAATATTAAGTGTGTTAATCAGCAGAGAGTGAAAATGACGGTGGATGGGTCACACATTAAGACACGAAGATTAAGCCACAACAAGAAACAAATAGATAATAGCCGCCGCCGCTTTTATTCTACCCTCACTGGCGGAACAGTCGCTCTTTACATAAAGGTTCTGGAGGTTTGATTGGAATACCTGCCATGTAGATATAATCCCAGCGTCCTCTTCGGGTCGGCTTGTGGACCACAATCAGAACCCCGTCCTGACCAGGACACCGGTACTTGTTTGTACTCAGTGCAGGCTCAGCAGGAGGAGGAAGACGAGGTGGCAACCCTATCGGCTGAATCAAAATCAAGTGGGCGAGGAAAACTTAAACGTGGTGGCACCAGGAGATGCAGCCCTCACTTTGACTTATTGGTCGTGATGCAGCAGGCGAATGCTCCAAAGTCTAGTTAGGGCGATCAGACCCGAGTCTACATGAGGAATCATCTGAAGTGGCTTCGTTACCTGATACCATGGGAACCGGGATAACCCTCTGAGTTCATAAGTATGTCTCAGGAAAATTGGTTGGATAAGTGTTCTCAGCTCGGTTGCTAGCGATTGGCGGGAATGGGAGTTTCATAGGGGTTTTGGTTAAGTTCGAGCAGACAAGAGACCATTAAGCCTCAAATATAGTGCCGTGCTCCTTGGTGGAGTAGAGATTTGCGTAGGTCTTGCTTCTATCGGTATGAATGCGGAACCATGCGCTCAGTATAAACTGGGACCGTTGTTGCTTGTCACAGTGCGGCCCTGATGGTCGTATTAAAATGAATCCGTGCCTTCAGAATGGGTATCCTACATGAGGCACAGAAGGAATGACTGCCCTCCTTCCTCCTATCAGCCCCGGCAGCATGCTGGGATAACGTCCTAAATTCGGGAATCAGCAATCGACGAGAGATTTGTCAAATCCTGGTAAAAACGAGAGATATTTCGACCTTTTGGCTGAGGTGAATTCTGTAGTTAAAATCGGGATAAATACCCAAGTCCGTGGGAAGCAACTAAGGGGCAAATTACAAAAAACACAGCCAGATACGTGGGTTGGTGATTTGAGAGCCTCTTGACTCCACTCGACCCAAAGCTGTGACTGAGAAAAGTGGCAATTCTATATAGACCCACCCCCCCCCCCCCATAGAGAATATAATAATAGGCTATTAATGGGGCATATCATATAGAGGCATCATTTTTTCTCAGAGTTGTGCATTGGGTAGTTTTTGAGAATGGACTCTGGCGGATCGGCTGGCATATTCGTTTGCTAGGATTGTTCTGTTTTGGTCCCTCGCGAACTGCGCGGTCAATTTAAATTGTTTACCTAAGATACGTCTTTATCGTACTTTATCTGGTCCTTGGTTGGGCTACAAATCCATTGATACTTTCTGCTCCCTCCATTATTGTTCAGAGGCGGCGGTGAGGAAGAGGGGGGGGGGGCAGCAACTCTGTCGGCCAAACCAAAACCATGTGACCGAGGAGAACCTCCATAGTGGTTGCACCGAGAGACGCTGTACCACTTTGCTTTGCTGGCCGTGATACAGCAGGTGAATGCTTCAAAGACCTAATTAGGGTCGTCACGAAACCTTACCAGGGATGCATTGATACCATGGGAACCGGGATAGCCTCTGACTTCACATGTTTTAGGGGAATTTCTGTTTCATGCACGTTCAACTTGGTTGTTATGGTTGGTTGCCTAGTGGGAGCTTCATAGGGTTGTGGTTACGTTCATGCGAGTAGACACCTTCGGGGTTTAACGTGGTGGTGCGTTTCAATACGAGTGTCATACTCCATAGTTCGGTAGAGATTTAGGTAGGTCTTGCATCCGCCAATATGAATACTGAGGCATGCACTCAGTACAAACTCGTACCGTTGTGTTTGTCTCAGCGGGGCTTTGCTTGCTGTCACAAAATCAATTGGTGTCTTAAGAAGACCGTGGGATAAGGTTCGCGAGATAGCTACTGATGTAAATCCACAGGAACATAACTGCTCCCTGCTTTGTAGAGTGTAGGTATTGACACAGTCCTGTAAGATTTATTTTTTATTTGCCCCAGCCGCGAGACTCTGGTTCAATTTCACTATCATCACATCCTGTGACCTGTGTGGAGTTGCCAAATCGCCCATCAACCGCGTCCCTTCGTGCGGATGAGGGAACGCCTGGTCGATGCGTTATGGGCATGCACATGGGACTCGGAATGGAACTAGATATCGATGCTGTAAAGGACGATCGTGGAAGGCAGCAAATTATTATACAATAGCGCTTATTTCAAGGGGGAATGCGTACATCAGCTCTGTGAGTTCATTAAGGAGAGGCGGAATATTCACTAAAATATCAGGGCTCAAATACGTGGCATTAAGCTGTCCTATATTAAGGCAGGGAAAAAGGAAGACGTCCAAGCGTCATGTGGCAAAGTCATGCGGGAGACCCAGTTGACGCCTCCTCAACATAAGTTAGGTGAGAACGCGGGCGAACAGAGTAGGGATGTCCAAGAAGAAAAGGGCCTTTTCACCGAAGTAGGTTGCGCCAGAGAAAGTTTCGAGTAGTTCTTCGATTATGAACCCAACCCAAACCCAAAAGAGGGAAGAAGAAGCAAAATAATTGTCGGCGATTTCAACGCGGGAATCGGCAATTATTTCTTGGAGAGACTTCTTTGGTACGAGATGGACGACGGGCTGAAGAAATATGTTATGACAGCAAGTGCACCCCAAGGCTCCACGCTGGGGCCCTTGCTGTAGAACATAATGTATGATGGAGTGATCGGCGTCTGCGTGCCAAAAGTGGAAACATTGTTTGGTTTTGCAGAAGCCCTGGTGGTGGTAGTAGTTGCAAAACACCCACAGGGTGTGGAACTGTATGGAAGTGAACTCATTCATGCTATCAAAGCGTGGCTCCAAATGGTGAAATTTGATCTGGCGGAAGATAAGACGGAGGGTGTCTTTATTACCAACCGCAGGGAAAACAACACTGTCAAAATCCGCGTTGGTAATCGCGAGGCCGCTTCATTAGATACATGCTCGCGAATAGGCCGCAAAGGCTGGTCCATCTCTAGCAAGGATGATGCCTTATATTCGAGGGTCAACATCTAGTCGCCGGCTGCTTATCGTAAGGGTGGTGAAATCCAGTATGGGTGTGCGCACTGGATAACATATTGAACCAGGGAAGGGTAAGTTCGGGATACCAGCCAATCGTGCTGAGGGTGTGCATATAAGAAGATATCAGGTGAGGCAGTTTGTGTCATCGCGGGGATGATTCCCTTGCGTCTTCTGGCGAATGAGGTGCACTGTCTCTATGGAAGAACGAGGGCGAATCCGGCCGAAGTGACTGCGAGCTTCCGAAAGGACACTAAGAAGGGGCTGTGCAGGAGATGGTAGAAATGGTGGAATAATTCTACAAAAAGGCCGCCGGACCTTTACACTGATCTCGTATATTGAGAGATGAGAGAATTGAACTACCACCTAACGCAGTTCTTTACGGGAAGTATTTGCATCGCTTCGGATTGGATGAGTCCTCAGGTTGTCCCGAATGCACCGCTACACCCCGAGAAACCGGAGCATGTTATGTTCCATTGTCCAAAATTTGCGAATGAAAGGGGGAGGTTTAACGCAGTTATCGGACTCCATAATTTCGTGGAGGAGATGCTGAGGTCCGCAGCAGGAAAAGCTGCAGGAATTGGAACGAGTCCGGAAAGCGGGACGGATGAATGACTTAGTTGCGCTGATGTAAACCAGAGCCCTCCTCGCAAAGTAATACTTCCCGCGGGGATATGGGCGGAGAAGTGGGGGTGGTTTTAGTGGGTGAGTATCTCACACATAGCTACAACCTACCGCAGCAGTATCTTTTTAAGATTTTCCCCTTCACCTAAAAAAAAAATTACATCCTGTGCAAGTGATAAGCCTGCGGTACCGGGACAAGCACAAATTCGAAACCAAACAGTCATGACCACCAAGATTCGGACCGAAGACAACCATATCAAGGGCTGGCGCTGAACCAACTCAAGAACCCCATTTGCCATCAAATATTGCCGGGGGACACCTACAAAACCGGAGCTAAAATTGTTGGATTAGGTTGGCTTCCATGTCGTGAAGTAAGTGACTCAAGAATAGGTAGAGAAACAGATCCCATTTTGAGAATAAGGAATGGCTGGGAATTCGACAGATAGTCCATTCAGTTTCAAAATTGAAAATCATAAGATAAAGAAGTTCCGGAAGATTCCCCCCACCAATCTTCTATATAGCCGAGTTAGCTTCGTTGCCCTTTTCATTCTTCTCTACCCATTTTTCTTCAGTGTCATCACACATCAACTAATCAATGTGGTGTAAATCACCTCCAGTTAATTTATTGTCCAAATCAACTCTCTCATTTCCTTCCCACTTTCTTCCTTTCCTCAACCATTTCTAATACTCAACTGTCTTACATCACAAAATCTATCTTTCCGAAGCATTCATCCAAAAGTCCTAAGCACTACAACGTCGTTCACGTGCTTGATATATTGATGGTCATCCATAAACCAGTCAAGCCTGTCGAGAGCATGTTCAATAAATAAATAAAGTCAGTAACGATGGAGCCCGAGACAGACAATTGGACACGAGAATGGCAAGGAACAGTAGGTGAAGGGCAGTCTTCAGGAAACAATCTTACAGCAAACTCGTTGTAAGTGGAATAGACGAAAAAGGAGCAGCTATGACTACACCTTTGGTGTAACTACAACGAGACAAGACAAGCTATAATGCATGTCATCCAAAACAGTCGGCTAACTATCTACGGACAAAGTACTCCAATATATCTTGTTCACCATGTATCTGAACTTCCTGAGTTCAGCCCCAATCGGATTTTTCATGCCTGCAGCTAACATGCCTACGATAAATTCAATTCTGTCTAACATCGAGGCAGGCCAGCGAGGTCTTGCTTCGTGTCGATGCCATTCCCTCCGGAAGATCAGGAACTTCAAAGAGCCTGTCCGTAATAAATGAAGCAATTACACATCGACTACTTTGGCCTTTATATCAAAAGATTTGTGTTGTTGTGGTCCTGTCGTTGGTAAACTGAATGCAGTTACAAATGATGCGGTGGACATTTATCTGAAAATAACGCAACAACCAACGATGACGACAACAACGATGATGATGATGATGACAAGGACTGAGTGTCTCCTGCTTGCGGTGGTATCAAATTTCCAAGTTATCCCGGATTGGGGAGGGGAGAATTGTGGGCTTTGGTACATTATGTGTTCTTGAGTAGGTTCCGTTTTTTCTGGATAACAAACGGACCAGGAAATTGGGTTTAATGGTGCTTCCATCTCCGAGATTGGATTGGGATGAAACGAGAGTCCTTGCCTGGTTACTCAACCAACCCCGATAAAATGGAGTCTTCAAAGATAGTCAAGAGTTCCGTGCACAAATCAGATATTGCCCTTGGGGCTCAGCTAGACGGAAATCAGAATAATACTCCGCCCCCATGTAAGGATGTCGAAATTAAACTTTCAAATGCAAAATCCCCAACAATATTCATTACCGCCCTCATCCCCTTCCAAACCGATCCAAACACGCTAATAAATATGCATTACAATTTCATCCTCACTAGTCACGACGTTCCATGTCTTCCTCCGCCTTTTATCTCTGCATCTGAATTATTTATAAAAGGCGACAGGCCATTCACGAAGTAAATTGAATCAAACGCCAGAGATTTTGACGCATTACATCAATAAAACAGAACATTCGTTACGAAATGGCCTTTTGATTGAGATCTATGACTTTAATAAATTTTTCCTCGTTTTCTGTCTCCATTTCAGCAAGCATAGTTTGTGGATGTGGTTGAGGGCACAAGCAGGAAAACGAGATGATATTTCAGTCGATACTATAGAGTGCTGGTACTCGGTCCGGACCGGATAGACAGGGCTTCCTTTTCTTTCTCCGGGGCTCAATAAATTGATGGCTTCATTGATGCATAACATTTAAGATATCTTAATAATGTGTAATAAGATACAATCGAAACAATCGAGCGATTAAGTGAACTTTCGCTGAGGGAAATTATTAATGAAGGTATGTGTCGTGGTTAATGCAAAGGGTTGATTGGGTTGGATGCATCTTACAGTTGGTGCTGAAATGGAGCTATTCTTTCGTATCTTCAGTTGTAAAAAATGATATGGCGGCCTGGTCTTATTATGCTCCAGCTTCAAGTGGCGCGGGTCTGCTTGTCTGCTGGTCATGTGTTAGGGGCAAGTAGATTTGGCAAGGGGTGGGCCGAAGCAACAGCCCGGAATCGTCCTCCCTGAACAGGAGAAGGTGCTAATAGGACCTCAAGCCAAGGTACGCCGAAGGCTGCATAGCCAATGGGGAGCTTGATCTATTGAACCCTGAATGCCTTGGGTATCTTCAGTTCCAAAAAAGGCCCTTACCCTGATGGCGGGGCTAGCCAGGGTGTACATTCTTCTGGTACTGATTGTGGGACCAAGACATGAACTCAATTTTAAAACAAAAAAAAAACCAACGATAGAAGAAGAGGGGGTGATGTCAGGCGCATTATCGGAGGACGAGCTGCTGGCATCCAGCCGTCGAGAGCAGTACACCCGGTGCCAGCCGTAGCACCGCTGCGCTGAAACCAATCGCAGGGACCTCCCGAAAGAAGGCGGCAGACGGACTAGTGGTTTCCAGCCTGGAATCCACTACCATCAAATTGGGTGTAGGGAGTACCAGATATAGTACTCCTAACGCGAAACCCTCGACGTCGGTGGATTCCTCAAAAGTGAAACCCGACTAAGAGCCAATACCAGAAGGCTCAGCAATATTGCTAAGAATAAGCAGGCCGGTACTGTCGACGAGCGGAATTAAAAAGATCTCACTAAATTCCAAGCGATTGTTGAGGAATACAACAGCAAACGCCTGGCAGACGAGTAGAAAGCGAAGCCCATCGCTCTGAAACGCAATCGACCTCAAGGTCGAACAAGATCACAAGCGGAGCAGAGTGGGCAGCAGCTCAGACGCCGGCGAGCCACGAACTGCGAAACCCTTCAGCGACGTGGCCAGGAGCCACTTACATGTGGCGCTGGCGGATGGTACTTCCGCTAGCAGCAAACTAGCGCCAGATTTGTGGACCAGTGTTGAGGCCTGTCTCTCGGAGATGGTCATTTACCACTTTCTCGACACCGAAGGCGAGGATTCATCCTCTGCTTTGATTCCTCTCAGGTGGTCCATGAGTTTCACGCTATAGCTTGCGAGGACCTATTCTCTAGAGGATTTTTCGGTTCGTGCATCGCTAAGATCAGCAACGCCAGAGAGGGCGTAAAGCTCAATGTCATTCCGTACGATGAGATTTCCAGGATACCGGTCGCTTGCATCTGGTTGCCGAAGATCCGCATGGATAAGGATAAGCTCGTCCAATCCCTGCGCCTTTAAAAGCCCAGAATTCCCAAGGACTACTGGATTGTTATGAAGGAGGAGGAACCCCAGACGAGCAGGGTCGAGGCACTGGCGAAGGTTGACTATCAAATGCGGACGACGACCTGGATCCAAACGACTACGTCAACGAGTTGTTGGAGGAGATGAGGATCGACGATCCGACGGGGACTGACGAACTCCCCATGCAAGCAGGCAAATCTGCAGCACTCGAAGTGCCCCTCAGCTAATCTGCGTGTCTTCCTCCTAGAGGAAGACATCGACATCGCACTCAGCAATAGCGGGATAACTCCAAAAAAGACTATTGGATACGCTGATGCCATGCATTGAGAGATGGGTGTGTTTGTGTGTTGTTTTGAATTGTTCCCCAGATCTGAAAAGACCCTAAATGGACTGGTGGTTGGGCTCGAAAAACGAAGGACGACTCCTTGCGATGCGTAGTGTACAGTGTGTTCAGTACTGGTTGACACTCAAGTCTGAGGAAGCGCCAGGTTGAAAGATTAAATGCTCACTGGATTTAGCAACCCTACAATCATCACAGAAATCTAATTCTATGATTTTCATAAGCCTTAAGAAAGGTTTGCTGTACGTGTGACCAAGCCGATTTAGAGTATTCTCTTCAGTTCCCGAAGGGAAGTTGGAGAGCTCACTAGCCAAGACTGGTAGAGTGGGAAATAAGCCAGCAAAGAATCTTCCTTTGGACCGGGAGATTACCTGGAAAAGACTGTTCCAGTTTTCCAGCAAAAAAATTCTTGACTGCAGTTAGAAGGTAAGGTAAGGTAAGGTAAGGTGCAGGTAAATAGAGAAAATTCAGAGTGATGCTGTGAGCATTTGGATTGGTGGCGAGTCGATGAGCGATTTCATTGAGGGTGCCCCGCAGTGTGCAGGGTACCACAGAAGAGTTCCTTGCTCAAAGAGCTCCATGGGGCTTGGTGAATGTTTTGGACTAGGAAGTGCACCGGGGTTTTGGAGGCAAGAAGGGCGCAGGCTTGGAGAGCATCGGTGATTATGGCAAGTTTGGTAACCTCTCTTTAATGTGTTAAAAAAATGGTTTGAAGAATGGCAAATAGTTCCGCTTCGATGGTGAAGACATTGTTGAGGATGAAGCAACTGTTAAGGTTCAGGTTCAGGGAGGTGCACTCGCATGAGGTTTGCAGGGTGGGCAGCGCCAGTTGCAAAAAGGGTAAAGCCTCAATGTCAATGTCGTAATTGGTTTGAAAGAGTAGCTTCGGAAAAGGGTTGGGTGGAACATTCGCCTTCAGCTCATCAAAAAAGGTTTGAAAGTTTCTGTAGACTTTTGAGAGCCCATTTTTAGCATCCGGATTTTCCTGCACCCTTAGCAAAGTGTTTAGGCATTTGGTATTGAGACTAACAAGTGCCTTAGTGGCCAACAGCAGCTTTCTCTCCTGAGGCGGCGGTTCACCCGCCAAGGCAAAATCCACATGGATGGTGGTAGTTCTGTACAATCCAAACAAGATTTGAGCTTTGAATCAATGTATTTAGGGGCAAGCAAAGTGGAGGTCGTTGCGTAGTCAATGAAGGGTCTAATGACGCTTCCATAGATCCTTAGACTCTGCTTTGGTGAAAGACCTCATGAGCAGCTCAACGCCAATCTGAAAGCACCAGCGGCCTTTTTGACCTTGCATTGAAATATTTTGATGTCGTTAGCCGTTTTGGAGTGAAGAGAGTAAGTGTAAATGTTGAAAAGAACTGGACTGAGGGCGTAACCTTAGGAATCATCAACGATTAGCCTCCTACGTGAAAGATAATTATCTTTCACGTAGGAGATGATCCAGACAGCCGAATCAGTAGGAATTTGAAAGTCAATAAGGATATTTTCTAGGATGGAAAGGTCAACCCTTTCATAGGCATTCTTTATGTCAAAAGGGACGGCTTGTGCATAAAAGCCATTGTCCTTGGCCATAGAGATGTTGAGAAGACAGTTATTGATGCAAGAGGCAGTGAATAGGTTCCTCTGGTAAGCATAGTTTGCAGGTGAATGCGAGGTAACTGAATGAGGGACCGAGTTCTCGTTTTAAGTTATTGCGTGAAAGGCAGTTTGAAGATCTATATTGTGTGATTGAGAATTGAAAATTTGTAAAAGGGAAAGCAGCTGGGTGAGCAAACGTTCAAAGTAGCTAACTTTCTCAAAGGACGGATGATTGAAAGCCGAGCATTTAGGATCCATTGACTGAACCTGTTCAACTTGGGAAAAACTGGGGGAGGGAGTTGAAGTGTAAAATGTCAAAGGAAATGCGGTAGTTGTGATATCTGCAAGTGAGGCAGAGCATGAAGTGCGAGGCACGGAGGCACGGAGGCATGGAGCAAGGTTGTCTTCAAGCGGAGGAAAGAGAGGAGGAGCATATGGCTGGAAGTGATAGTGATTTCCAAAAAGGGGAAAGCAACTTATGCTGATATTCTCAAGCAAGGTAAGTCGGACCCAGAGTTTAGGGATCTAGGAAATAGCGTCAACCGAATTAGGCGGTCGTAGAAGGGAGACCTCATGCTGGAGCTAAAAAAGTCGAACGATAAAACAGTTAGGTGGAAAAATCCCGTGGCCAGCAGGATGAAGTAAGGGCAAGCAGCAGGAGGTAACTCTAGAGTGCAAAGTAGTAACAGATGTCCAGTGTTCAGGAGAGCGCTAAATACTAGGTCAAAATGAGATTGATTCAAATCAATCTCAACAATTGTGAGGCGGCGCAAGACCTCCTTTCACAGACCATCCGAGAGAAGGAAATTGACGTTGCCATTATCTGTAAACCCTATTGCAACTACGGTGGTGGTATCTGGACCAGGGACCAGACCCGTAAAGCAGCGATATGGGCATGCGGTGGACAGGCTATTCAGGAAGTTATGCAATGTCCGGAAGCTGGTTTCGTGAGAACAATGATGAGCGATGATTCATGTCAACAACTGTTACGCTCCTCCTAGCGCAACACTTGCGCAGTACGAGGAGATGTTGCACCATTTGGTGCTGGACGCAAGGAGTCATACCTCGAAAATCATAGCAGATAACTTCAATGCTTGGGGGGACGTATACTGCTCGAGGCATTTGCCGAGTTGGATGTTGTACTTTCCAATGTTGGGAACTCATTTACGTTCAGAGGGAGAGGCCTGGGCTCTATCGTCGAGTTCACGTACGTAAGCACCGCATTAGCAAGGGGAACTACCTGGCATGTCAGTGAACATTACACCCACAGCGACCACCAGACGATCTTTATTAAAGCCGCTGGTGGGCCAAGTGGCGGGTTGAATGCTCGCAGAAAGCAACGGGCTGGACGACGAAGGCGTTCGAGCAGGATACGTTCTCTGAAGCTCTGCCGGGTCATGATGACGTGAATGGGACGGCAACCGAAATGGCATCGAGAATCAAACAATGGGTGACCGATGCATGGGACGTTGCTATGCCCCGGGGGCGAGGGTTTGCAAACAAACAGCCAAATTAATGGTGGAATAGCAAAATCGCGGAGCTAACATCGGCATGCCATCAAGCAAGAAGGCAGTTCCAGCGATCCATGGACCCGATCACGAGAAGCGCGAACGGGATTATGGGACCTTGCGTGGCAGAATAACGGAGGCCATTCGTAGGAGCAAAAGAGATTGCTTTAGACGACTGTGTGTGGATGCCAACATAAATCCCTGGGGCACGGCCTGCAGGTTGGTTATGAAGAAGGTGCAGCGGCAAAGGTCGATGGACCCAATGAATACATTATTACAGCGGGGGTTCCACAAGGTTCGGTGTTGGGCCCTCTGCTCTGGAACGTGATGTATACCGGGGGTGCTCTTGCTTCCTGTAGCAGATAGGGCCACGTTGGCCGGTTTTGCAGATGACCTCGCCATAGTGATCGTTGCAAAACTCCCGGAGGATGTGGAGGTTTACGCCACCGAGTCGGGCACGGCTGTAAGGTCCTGGCTTGAGGGGGCCGGGCTGAGCCTGGCGAAAGAAAAGATGGAGGCAATCCTCATTACAAATCGCCGGAAAAGAAACACGATCAGTCTGCGGGTTGGAAGCCATACTAACATCTCAAACCCGACCATCAAATGCCTTGGCGTGACTCTCGATGTCAGGCTGAGTTTCAAAGGGCATATATCGTACGCCTGTGAAAAAGCTGCAAAGGCCCACACGACCCTTGCCAAGATGATGCCGAACGTAAGTGGGTGAACTATCACCTCACGCAGTTTCTCACTGGACACGGTGTTAATTCCGAACGTATCTGCATCGTATCTGTGTGGATGATTCTACGGACTGTTATAGATGTCGTGGGATCCCAGAGGACCCGGAGCATGTGCTGTTTGAGTGCCCGAGATTCCGGGGGGAGGGAAGAAGCCTGAGCGAGGCCCTGTTAAAACAAACCTAACTCCTGAGAGAAGCACGCGGAAGTTGAGTGCAGAGAAATGGAGAGGCTGTACCCTAAAGACAGAATGGAGCTGTGGAGGAAGCAAAGAAGCGGACACCTGCAGAGTTGGAAACATGAAGGCCTACGGAAGGCAGGCCCGCCCCGTGAAGTCATGCCTAGATGGTGGTGCCGTGGGGCAAGGACAGGAGAGAGGTGGGGGTGGTTTTTTAGGGGGTATGAATCTCACATACGACGTTCACAGGGCAGAGCTGAAATGGATGTGTCTTTCTAAAATTTTTTGGGCAAGTCCGAATATGCTGCTACACCGTAGGACGCGAAATATGATGTGTTCTATTTTCCGGGGTTCGCGATGAAGGGGGGAGATTGAATGACGCCCTTAATCTATTTATTTTGAACAGGAAATTCTGTGGTTGCAAGCGATATACCCAACAATAGCCGTGACGGAAGAGTAGCTCCAGGAGCTGATCGCACTAGTGAAGGCTAGATCTTTTTTCACAAAGTAATATTCACCATGGTTCTACGGGGGTGTGAACGAAGAAGTAGTGTTGGTTTTAATAGGGGAGCACTCCATACACTGTATAAATTCCACCTCATCCCTAAAAGAACTATTTCAATCTGGCAAGAAATACTAACATCTTATTTCAATCTTTGACATTCTCTTATGAGAAATTTATCTAAATTTCTCCTTAAGAATTGTCTAAACATCTAATAGGCTCTGTTTTCAGTGAACAAACTGTTGCTCTTATGATAATAAAATCCCAACTTTCTTTTCAATTCGACCCTATTACCATTAATTGACTCAATTGACAAGAGCTGAGATTGCTTGATTTTCTTGATTGATTCGAGTCATTTCACTAATATGTTCTCCGTCACTTAAGTGGATGAAAAAATCAGAACCAGAAATTTAGAAGGGGACAATATTCAAAGAACAGTTGACGTGCATAGAATTTTAAGACGGTGATAATGGTATGGGTAAAACCTCCAAGCAGTTCCCACGTAACTATGGATAGTATCCGCTGGCGCTTAACGAGCGCAGATACTTAGAAAAAACTGACTTCCCGAGGTCTTAGCAAAAACTTTAATGAAAACTAATTTGCGGAAATTGGTTTTTCATATGCAACCTAAAATACCATGTCAGATACTCGTTCACATATGTAAGCACTTGAATGTCAAGAATTGATTGATTCCCATATGACCACATGCCATGATGGATAGGTTTATGCAGTCAATAATCACTGTTTGTTGAAGGTACTGACTGCGGACCCAAACATGATCATGACCTTTTTCAAACCAGCATTTCTTGTCAGCTTAAAATTCGCTGCACCTACTGGAGTTAATGCTTCATTTTTGAGGAAAAGATTGGTTACAAGTCATTGTTCCAATAGACAAGTGTGCCCGCAGTGCCAACACATGACCCAAACGTCCTTCTCGCCAATTAGCATGATTAAAAAATGTTCAATTGTATATTATTTGCAATAAGCGAGCTAAGTAGATTTTTAGCGACCTCGCGTAATTGACTATTCTTCACGGAACTTTTTTTTGTTGGCATATTCAATAAGCAAATCTTTTTGAAAAATTGTAGATGGAATGGTGGTCGAACTGGAAGAAATTTGAATTGGCTGGCGTTGTTTGCATAACTTTGTCACATAAGCATGCTTTCAATATTCATGGGGACTACCAGGTCTGAGTAGGTTCAGATGCATACTGCCTAGGCTAATTTTGATTCAGATATTTGTATCTGTATCTGTTCTTGCGCAATCTTCCTCCAACACCAAAAGAGGACCATAGAATGGAGGTTCAGTAAACAATCGTAGATCCTATTAAAACCCATGTAAGCGCCCCGCGAGCATTCGGGTTACATCACCCAAAGAACAACTGCATAATCCCCTCTCAGACATCAATCATAGACCTCGAAGACGTAAAGGATTAACATTTCAATTTCATTTCAATTCAATTTCTGAACAAATACCGACGACCGACATCTGCACTTTGTTCTCTCGCTTCCACCACCAAGCCATGCTAGGAACCTTATCAGACACCTCACCCTCTGGCAATCCTACGATATACCAGTAGCACTTTGGGCTGTCAAAACTGAATGCAAGTATATCAAAAAGTATTGAAGCCCTTCACATTAATCTTATCATAATTCCTAAGTAAATATGGAAATGGTAAAATATTTACTTGATACCTTGGTTCAAATACGAATTCGACCCCTGGAATTGTTGGGTTTTTCTCTCCCTTTCAGTTCAGTTTGATTTGATCCCAGGGTTTGATAGTGCTCCACATAACTCGGATGTTTGTTTAGAAAACGTAATAAGCACTTTAATGCTGTCAGTCCAAATCAGCTACTGTGCGAAGGTAAATCCCTTTTGATTAGATTTATGGTTGATGGATAGGTAAATTTACCTGTCAAGGGAAAAATGTCATGAAGGGATTTTTTGTTTTGTGTTCAAGCTAAATAAAACTTTTATTGAATGTCAGATATAATCATTGCTTATCTACAATTTTTGTATAATCTAGATTCTCAGTATGACTCTCTTCAATTAAGACTCTGAACTGTTTTGCACCCGAGGTTGATTCCATAAAAGTTAAATGAAGTCAGAAATCGGAAGGTCGGCGTTTTAGGGATGAAAGGTTCTAACTATTTTTTAATGCAAGTATATTTGCGCACTTGACAGACCCTACGAGTGGGGATGGGTCGCCATATTCAGTTTAATATGTCTGGAGACTAAGAACAGTGTCGGAATGATGGTCCCCACACAGTTAGCACTATTTTCTTGGGACGGTCCATACTTAACATTACAAGTTTATTTTTATGAGTCCACACGCTTCTTGCAAAGAGAATTTCGATGATAATCTAGATAGTACTCTATTGGATGTGGGAAAGCCAAATGATCATTGTAATGAACTCTGAAAATTGGTATGGTCAAAAAGGTGAGTGAGTGAGTGGCCGCCGAAGAGCTAGGGGGAAAGCTATCCCGAAACCTAAAGAAAATTGGCTCCGCAAATACTGAAGCTCTAAGCGCTCTGTCGACACGTTCTAGTGAGGCTCGGAAATGTGAGGTTGGGGGGGGGGGGGGAGTTCCTCGGAGGACTTCGATCCTTGACAGGTCATTTTACAAAATTCACGTGTCTATATGTCTATATGGGTGCATAGGTCCATACCGCATCCTGAAAATAACCACACAAACACGGGAATTCACGCAAACCAAACGAAGTAAACTAACCGCGAGCTAAAACCTGAAAATGAATGTAAAAAACACGGCTCGACGGTGTACGAGGAGCTCTAAACGTCTTGTCCCGAGTGCCCCAATCGAACGGGAAAACCAACAATAACAACCATCAACTTCGTGACTTTTTCCGGGCTTTTCGATTGGGTAAGATCAGAGAATTTGTCCGTGAAAGGAGTGACCACTTTTCAGCTCTGACGCCAGTATTGAAAAGTACTAATCGAGATCTTTCATTTGATACACGACTTATCTCAATATAACCTAGACACTCTAGTTCATTGGTGTCCCAATAACAGTTTAACACAACACGTCAGAAATTGTCACTCTCATGTGGTACTCGCTTAAATCCTCAACCACTTCCTTCTCCTACTCGCATAGCGAGCTAAAAGCCCCTCAAGACCTCGGATCCACATTCGACAATAAACTCCGCTTCGACACCCATTGCCTCGAAGTCACCAATTGAGCAACAAAATTATCAGGTTTTATATTTCGCTACTCCTCTGATTTTGACTCCGTCCAACCCTCCTTACCTGTCTCCAATTCTCTTGTGAAAAATGCCCTCGAGTAGTTCTCCGTGAGCTAGCCACCTTCCTGTAACTATGATTGTCCTGCCCTTAAAAATGTACAACGTAAATTCACCCGTCCCCCCCCCCACCTTCACCCGAGCTTCCCTCGTGCGGACTATCCCTCCCACCTCCGCTTTCAAATCCTCCACTTCCTAAAACAGCGTAGATTCTATCTGGATTTATGCACAGGTGTTGTGTAAACACAAAACCTTATTAAAATCGGTTTACTGTCTGTCTGTCTGTCACACACATTTTTCTCGGAGACGGCTATAGCGATTGACACCAGATTTGGTAGAAAGGTGGGAACTGTGAACGCTCACGCATACAGTGAATTACATCCTTTTACGTCGAATTTAAGGGGGGGTCCCCATACATGCAAAAGGGGGGTGTCAAATTTTTTTTCATCAAATAGTCATGTGGGGTATCAAATTAAAGGTCTCGATTAGTACTTTTCAAAGCCGATCTTAGTTTTGACATTCGTTGGAAGGGTGGGGAGCGCGGGGGGTTGAAAGTGACCACTTCTTTAAGGGGGCCATTCTCAGAAACTACAAAACCGAAAAATCTGAAAAAAATCGGGAGGCTGCCACTATAGGATGCCTGGGCTCCGAAATACCTCCCATGCCGATATCTGTTTAAATAAAGTTAATAATAGTATATTACTACAATTTTTTGTAATTGGTTAGAACCCCCCCCCCCTTAAGTCCATCCTAGTACCATGAAATTGTGCAGTGATATAGGCTATAATATAGAGCATGACCTTGCCAAGTTTAGTGGAAATCGCACTATTACTAACAAAGTTATAATACCTCAAATTTGTTGCTTCTTTGAAAATTGAAGACTATGAACGTCAATATCACCCGAAAGTGGATACTCTCACATAATATATGGATATATTACGTGCTACGTACTAAGAAATACACAAAACTTTTCGTACCTGAAGCGTCCAGCTTCCGGTTTCCCGACTTGTTTAAACTTTCCTCGGGTCTGAGGGATTTCTCCTGCTCCATCACCTGGCGTCCTGCGTCCTATAATACTCATAACGCAAACAGTTTCAAGGTGTCCTTTACAGAACTCGAAGTCGAGTTCCATTCTTCTCTTTTCTAAATAGTTTTAAACACTGGATAAGGATAATGCTTTCTCTTCTTCCTGAAGACAATAAGAAATTGGAGTTTACTCTGTTTATTATAAAATTGCACACCCCCTTTTGCATGTGTAGAAACCCCTGCTCAAGTTCCACATAGAACGATGTATTCACAGTTCCCGCCTTCCTACCAAATTTGGTGTTAATCGGCACAACCGTTTCTGACAAAAGTTCGTGTGACAGAAAGACAGACAGACCTTTGAGGAGTTGCCAGCTTTGCATGAGCATGTATTTGCTCATCTCTAGCGGGTGGACCGAAATGGCTATGAGAAGGATACCCAGAAAATGAAACTAACATGGAAGAGATAGCCGGAGCTCAGAACTCCAGCACCGGCGGCTTTTGGGAAAAGTCAAGCGAGCTTCCAGCTGTCGATATCCTTCGACCACAGTGCCTCGGTGGTGGACAACTTGATCACCGTGGCATCAAATGCTACAAGTAATTAGGTTTGGAGAAAAAGGTATTCAAGCGAAGCAAGGCCTTTCCAAGAAAATCAACAACGAAGGCGAAAAATGATGGGCTGGAAAGAAATCGTTGGGGTAAGAAGGCGATTTCGACACCCACCAAATCTGTCCAAGAAGGAGAGCTACAGGAGTTATACAAAGATGAAGGGGTTGACCGATCTCCACGAATGCCGAAGACGGCAAACAGTCTGGAAAGCACATCAAATGCTAACGGTGACGGAGTGTTTAAAAATTATGATCCGGTCAGGACTCCCAGAGAACAGAAACCTGACTTGGAGGAACTACCTCGGTGAAAGTTGGACCAAAAATAGTTGAGTTGCCCAAGTTTATCAAGGACAAGCATAACGTGAGCCAATCTGTTAGAAACATGGTAGGAGCCACTAGGAAACACCCAAGCAAAAACTGAATCCGGCCGTCCAAATAGTGTCACAGGCGACCCAAGTAATACCTTGCCAAACCACCGAATTAAAGAGTATGGGAGAAAGGTGGAGACCATTTATGGAAACAGCAGGCGCCTAAAAGGAAAAAAGGAACACTAGTGGTTCTGAAGAGCGTAGCTAAAAGTAGGGCGTGGAAGATGTCTGAGCCGTTAGGATGATCGCCGGCAACCGAAGCGAAACCTAAAGGCACTGCAAACGGGCCATAGACCAATCTAATTCACAGAAAGGCGAAGAAGGAAGCAAGGACAATTTGTTGTACTCGGAGATAATAAGAAACATCAGAGCTGACCCCGACTTACAAGATTTAGGCGGAAATGCGTTTGAACTGAAAAATTCAGTTTGGACAAAACTGATGGGTTTCGTAACCAAGTTAAGAACTCACTTTGGGAGAATCTCACGGTATGGGCTCAAAAAGATTAGATCCACATGCAGTGCATATGCACTGCGTTGAAAGGTCAATTTAATTTGGAGGAACTGGAGGAAAAATCTATCCTGTGTCTAAGAATGGCCATAACGCGACTACCAGTGAAGGCAGCGCAAAAATTATTTTCATACGCTGAGGTTCGAATCGGTTCGTTCGTCGGCCGTCTGAGAGAGCAGGTTTTATTAAAGAGATGCTTCAAACGCCTCATGTTTGGGCACTTCCCTAAGGCATGCATTATCAACATTGATCGATCCGATCGATAAAGGGGGTTTGGGGAGAAAGGCCATATTGCCAAGATGTGCAATAGGAGCCCCAATTGCATATTGTATGGAGAAAAAGGAGGAAGGATAACCGGCATATTGTCGGAAGGAGTTAACTGCAATGAAAAAATGAGATTTATTTAAATAAGTTTCAATCATGTCAGGGTCGCTCAAGATTTACTTCAGCAAACGACCTATGAATCTGCAATGGAAATTGTCATCATAAGTGGTGAACCTTACAGAAGCAGTGACTGCTGACTCGACTGCTGGAGCGGCGATGTGGGAATACAGTCGCCAAGCTATATAATGCTCCATGAGTCAGTCGCCAGTGGCTTCGTGTTGGTGAAAATGGCCGGTGGGTACATGCGCAGCTGCTATATCTTTCCTAGTGCCACATTGTCTGAATTTGAAGGCATGTTTGACAACCTTTTTCGCGATGCAATGGGATGAAGTCCAAGGGTGACTGGGCGAATGGGGGCGAATGATTGGACCCTCGAGTGGGGAAGCAGGGAGAGCAGCGCCAGGGGCCGAATTCTATTAGAAGTTTTTGCACAGGCGAATATAAACTTTTGGCCAAGGGTGACGCAAACTCAATCTCAGACCAGACACTTATCAGTCCTGTACTTGTACGTGGTATGTCTTGGCACGTTAGCGAGGACTACACCCATGCTATCACGAGGCAATCATTGTTGAACTAAGGAGATAGCCACAGGCCAGAAAAACAGCATTCCAAAAGCGGAGAAAGGCATCAGGCTGGTCTGCAAAAGCTTTGGATGAGGAAAGCTTCTTGAAAGCGTAACTTGACCAAAAGCAGGCGGTCCCACGGAGAGAGCTCATCATGTGATACAATACATTGCCAACGCATGCAACGCGGATATGCCTAAAAATTGCTCATTCTCCAGTGGAGGACGAAACCGCTGATGGAATTGTGATTTGGCGAGCCTTCTATTAGCTTGCCACCGAGCCGACGAATGGCCCAAAGGGCAGTATGTAGGTTCGATCATTTGAAAAAAGAGCATGCATTCAAATAAGTCGGCGAATGACACAGGCTGGACATCCAGCGGAGCAAAAGCGAACGTTTTAGTGAGCTCTGCTCAAAGGCGGAAGTAAACCCGCGCGCCTATAGAGTTGCGATTGAGCGATTCGGAGGCCGGTAATCTCCACAGACCACGTGTTCTACCCTCTTATTGAAAATCATCCAGGGGTTATTCCCCCAGCAGGAGAGGGGCTCTGACACCATTCACTGTGGATGTAACGGTAATTCCTTCAGTAATCACAGATGAGCTTTTGGAGATACACAGCAGGATAAGTGACAACAAAGCTCGGGGCCTGGATGGATCACCGAATAGAGCTCTTAAGCTCGCCGTGATATCTAGACCGGTCATGTTCACTGAGCAGTCCGAAGCGTGCGTGTCCGAGGGGATATTAGCGACATGAAGGAAGCGGCAGAAGTTGGTACTGTTGCCTAAGGCTGGCAAACCGCCAGAAGAGCCACACTCCTATAGGCCCATATGACTTCTAGACACTGGGTTATAAATGCTGGAGTGGTTAACCTTTAATATATTGCTCCCGATCGTTGAGAGCTAAGGACATTTCTTAGATCTACAGTATGGCTACTGTAAAGCAAGATCAACTATTGATGCTATCAAATTGGATACCAGCTTGCCTAAAAATTCATTTCATGAGAAGGGTAATATCAGCAAATATTGCATGGTAGTAACCCTGGACGTGAAAAAATGCATTTGTTTACAGAAGTCCCTTGCGACGATCGGTGTTCCCACCTATCTTGTTGCATTGTGGGCAGTTACTTGCTACAAATAGCGCGCTGGTATAACACATATGATGTACCTCAGGAGTACGTGTTCATGGCGGGTAGGACATCGTACTACTGTACTGATTTCTTAATCCTCTGGTTCCGGAGAAGGTCGCGGTATTGGACTACGCCGCCGACATTGCACTGTTTGTGATAGCAGAGCATCTCGGAGTTGTTCAGTAGTACTAATGCAAGCAATTAGTGTTCTTAAGGTTTGATTGGTTAGCGCTGGGCTGGCACTCGCAGGAGGAAAGACGGCAGCGGTCATCATCACCAAGCGCAAGAAGAGAAATTTCGCTAACATTAAAATTGGAAAACATGTCATCACTTCCAAACCTGCCAGCAAACATTTGGGAGTGATGATAGATGCAAAGCTCAGTTTTAAACAGCACGTGGAGTATATTTGCGAAAAGACACCTTCCACCTGAATGGCTCCGGCAGGAATATCTACGAATGTAGGAGGTAGACGCCATAATTGAAGGCTGCTTGTATCCAGGGTGTTGTGTTCCAACTTGCTGTAACCAATCCAAGTTTTGAGATCAGCGCTTCATTCTTTATCTAACGCACATAAATTGAGTACGGCCTACAAAAGAACAGTCCTAAGGGTATGTTCTGGCTTCCGCACGTCCGGGGGTTCACCATCTTAGGAATGATGCAGATTGATATCTTGGCGGATGAGATGACGAACATGTAGAATATCAAGTCCGTCTCGACTTTATCGGAAGTGAAAGAAGCCGAAAGAGAGAGGTCCTTAATTAGATGGTAACGAGGATGGAACCACTCATACAAGGGTTGTTAGATGCCTAGTTCCACCCCTAACACGAGGGAGTAGCTATAGAGAAAATATAGGAAGTTCAATTATAATTTTACCCAGTTTCTCATCGACCGTGGAGGATGACGCCAGTACCTGTATAGGTTGATTGTCTAAACTGCGATCGGGTCCCTTAGGGCTTGCGCACGTATTCTTCCAATGCCCGAGGTTCGTGGAAGAAAGGAGGAACTTAGAGGCAACTGAAATGCAACCACTGGTCCGGCGAATTCTAGCTTGCCCGGAGGAGTGGGATGCGATTACCTCCTTATCGCAATGTTCCTAAGTAAACTGCGAAAAGCAGAAGAGGTGAAGAAGGTGCGGTTACGATTGCCGCAGTTCAAAGGAGGGTGACTTTTGCTAAAGTAAGTTGCAATGTCGAGCGAACACTCACTTAGAAGCGCGGACGTCAATACCTTTCAGCACATATCTGTAAAGTTCCACAGATTCAGAGACTTCTGGGAGGCAATCGCTTTCGAGACGCTAAGACAACCACAAAAAACGACCAGCCCCTGTGGTATACTACTGAGGATAGGACAGGAAACTCTACTCTACAAGGCGGGGAGGAAAATTGAGGCATGGGAGCACTTGCTTTTGGGGAAAAGGCGTGAAACCCAAAACTTGAAAAATGAAGTGAAGTGCACGTGGAGCCTACCCGGGGACAATGTTGAGAATTTATTGATTCTCTATCCGACACAACAAAACGAAGCTGTGAGCCGGGATAGGCTATCTTCCACTGATTCAAGGAAGCTGAAACTAGAAAAGTCAAAGGGTAGTATAGGTAGTATAGGTCCCGGGGCGAAACGTGGATTGGTACCCACGATGGAGCATAAAACCTGGGAAATGCCTGCTGAACCAACACCAACAGCTCTACTACCAAACCCTATCTCCACCTCCACGTGGTGACCGCTGGGAGCTCTTTCTTGACGAAAAGCTGCAGACGGAGAAGGATGAAGGCGAGTCTCCCGCGCCTAAAAACGGGACAAATTGTACCAACTGGTCCTCCAGGTTGGGGGTTGGGTAGGGCTGACAACCCTACATGGAAAACAACCTGTTACGAAGCCACAACAGGAGCCTCGGATAGGACGGATTTTAAAACGACGGACCCGGCAACGACAAAGGAACAACGATTTGCGCATTTTCTCATGGAACGTGCGCTCCCTGTACAGAGATGAAACTGATAAGCAGCTAGCCGATACCCTGTCCCAATATAGGGCTGATGTAACAGCGTTGCAAGAGATGCGATGGACAGGGACCGGTTTCCTGGAGAAGAGCCACTACACCATATATTATAGCGGCCATCCAGTAAACCATGTGCTCGGAGTAGGTTTCTAAGTCAGCCAAAAAATGAAGCCTGCTGTTATCGGCTTTGAAAGTATAAGCGAACGGCTATGCACTCTGCGCTTGCGAGGCAAGTTTAGAAATATAAGCCTCATAAGCGTTCACGCCCCTACAGAGGAGACTGCAGAGTCGGAGAAGGATACCTTCTACGAGGCAGTAGAAAGAACCCTCGGAGCCTGTCCCAGATATGATATCAAAATCATACTTGGGGATTTTAACAGCCAAGTAGGGAAGGAGCCCGTATTCTGGCGATACGTTGGCTCCCATAGCTTACACGAAAAAACAAATGATAACGGACTGCAGACTATTCAACTAGCAGGGTCACACGAAATGGTTGTTGGAAGTACCTGATTTGCGCGGAAAGCGGTGCACAAACATACGTGGGCCTCTCCAGACGGGACCACTTTCAACCAAATTGACCACGTGTTGATCGAACGCCGCCACCTCTCAGCCTTGATGAATGTCAGAACATATAGGGGGGCCAATATAGACTCGGATCACTATCTCGTTGGCATGGTGCTCCGAGCTCGAGTAACAATACCACCTAGAATCCCCTCTGACAATCAGGTGAGAGTGAACACTGAAGCCATCCACAACACAACCCTCCGCGACACCTATAAGAGGGAAATGGATGCCGCAATAACCGCAGTCAATAGAGGACCTGGAGATGAAGCATCAACTAATGATCTTCACAACCACCTGAAGAACGTTATCATGGATACGGCCACAAATATACTTGGCCCCAGCCGCAAAAGGAGTCGGAACGGTTGGTTTGATGATGAATGTAAGCTAGCAACGGAACGGAAGAATGCCGCATACCGAGTAATGTTGCATTCTCAAAGAACGCGGGCACGCGCAGAGACTTATCACGAACTCCGTCGAGCGGAGAAGCGACTTCACAGACGGAAAAAGGAAGCCTGGGAGAACCAACAAGCCTGTGAACTAGAAAAGTGGTAGCAAGAAAAATTGCGAACTCTTGGCCGCGTTCGAGAGAAGAATCCTCCGAAGAATTTTTGGCCCCCTACATGAGGATGGACGATTCCGTAGCCTACACAATGACGAAATCTATGAGCGATACCATGACCGTCCGGTTGTGCATAAAATCCGGCTCAATAGGTTACGGTGGGCGGGTCACTTAATCCGTATGGATGAAGATGATCCCACCCGGAAAGTCTATAAGGGCAATATCTATGGTAGGAAAAGAAGACGAGGCAGACCCTGCCTAAGATGGAGCGATGGCGTGGGCCAGGACGCCAGACAGCTTTTAGGGATATCCAATTGGTGGACCTCGGCGCAAAACCGGGATGTCTGGAGTTCCTTATTAAGGCAGGCCTAGACCGGATACCGGTTGTTGCGCCGTTGATGATGATGAAACTAGAAAATGTTGGGACCCACATTGGGCGCAAGAAGGGAGAGGTAACCAAAAAACCTAAAAAAATTGATTGTGAAGTTCCACCTGCAAATGTGGAAGCTCCATCGAAGCGCTCTGTCGACACTTGCTCACACAACCCTTTGCTAGCCAGCCCCGAGAATGGGGGCGCGGTAAATTACTTTGACTACTTCGAACCCTCACGTCGAGTTGCACAAAATTCACTCCTCTTTTGCGGCGCGTGGGTCAGCACCGAATTCTGACAAAAAACAAACACGGGGATTCGTTCGCACCTACCGAAATAAACGGCACTGAACCTGGAAATGAAAAAATAAAGAAAGGACCGTTCAACCGCGCCTGTGGAACTGCAAATTAAAATTTAAAAAAAAAGCTCGACCGAACCCGAGTTCCGCTATCGAAAAGGAGGATCCACAACGAATCGCATGTTTTGCGTGGCGCGGCCTCTGAGGTTCCCACCCTATCTTGATATCCTCAGGCCATGTTCATGGAGGATATCCCTTTATCTAAATAAGTTTTTCGGGCCTAAGGAGGAGTAGGGGAAGCATTGATCGGGGATGGGATCCATCGATCGCGCCACTCGTCCTCTGGTCCAACCGTTTTTTTTTTTAATTTTTAATTTCCGTATATACTTCGCATGTTATTTATTTCGATAGATGCGCACGAATCCCCGTACTTGAGAGACCCAAGTGCTCAAAGGACCCCCGAGGTTAACTAACCCAGAGGCGTGCAGGTACTTGTCAACGGACCGCTTCGATAGAGCTTCAATATTTGCGGGAGGATCTCCACTGCCAATTTCGCCATTTTTTAGTGTTTTGGGTTAGTTCTCCTCTTTTGCTGGTCTCCGGCCACTCAAGATAGCCTTTTGAACGTCACAATCCCAATTGGTCATTGCAAATTAGACTATCGACAATCTCAAGTAACCATTACAAAGCTAGCTCCGTTCCGTGAAGTAATACCTAAAGATAGTTCCGTAAGTAGGGAGGGAGGGGGGGGGGGGGGAGTCAGGAGTAGTTTTAGTGTCCCACAACCTGGCGGCTAGAGGCCAGTGTCTTTTGAAGTTTTCCACCTTATTAAAAAAAACAGAAAGGCAGACAGACAGACAGACGGACGGATAAACAGGCAGGTATTTAGTAAACCGGTTTTGGATAGGTTTTGTCTTCAACAAAACCTCAAAAACTGGACCAATCTTGTCAAACGAATCTTTAATAAATTCACAGGCCGCCATTATTTTATCACTACGTGAGGTGAAAGCTGGGTCTGAATGAGGTTCTTCCGGCTTTTTTGTACTACCCTCTTAACACAGGTCCACAGGTTGCTATGGATTGTGAAGGTAATTACTGTTGGAGTAGTGAACGATCTCTTTCCAAAAGGGGGCTTCCACTGAATCCAATCTAAACTTCTCCTAGAAGCTTATAATGTAAGATAATAGAGTGGTCAAATTTGTCGCTACTGAGCCACTACTGTCATTCCTTTCTCACTGGCTATCGCAGGACTGAATCCCTTGGCCCATTCTCTACAAACGACGGTAGATTTAAGGAAGTGTCTGTGCATGCAAAACTACCCTTTCACTTACGTATTTCCTATCCTAATATCCCAAACTCACCAGGACAAGGCGAGCAAAATGTAATGAACAAAAGAAACAAAACTAAAAATGAGTCCTCAAAATTAAATGAAAATTTTAACGAATTTTAAAGAAATACCAACGGATGTCCTCGTCAAATACTGGTCCCGTAAACTAACAACATCCTGAGCACTTCAGGTGAGAAATCACCTCCGCTTTTATGACCTGCCTTGAGTCGACCTACTGCCTTATGTTTTATCCAACCACAGACGACAGGCTGTCATCAAGCAACTGTCGTGTGAATATCACTTTTCCCTTCGGCCAACTAAGTCCTTTTCCATATTGTCACCGCAACAATCATGTCCCTACCAAAGGAACAAAAGTGATTATAATATAAATTCAACGCAAATGCACAGATTTATTGCTTATCTGACAAATTATCCATTTAGCACTCCCGGTGTCAGATGAGAACAAAAAAGGCTCAAATTTCATGACATACAAGGAAAGATATCCAACAGGAGCTGAAAAATCTTCTGACAAAAGCAACAAACGTTGAGTTATGGGAAAAATGGTCAAAAAAATTGTCGAAATCACATCACACCATTTGCTCCTGGTTTGGCAAGAGCTGGGCTGCTCATCAGAAGGCCTACTTAATGATTTTGAGGTAATTTGAGACCCTGTCTTTGGATCCATTCATCTTTTTTGTTGGTGACACGATAAGATGATGCCGTCTGGAGAGGTTTGTTGAGATTTTTGGGTTTTTGTTGGTTTAAGGTTGGGTTCATGTTGAATTTGAGATTTGGAGTGTCTGGTCAGAAAAGAATTGGATTCTAGACGGCAAAGGTGATTCTACTTCCAAATGATCCTGATATCAGATACCTCTCAAAGGACGTAGACATCCTTACTATAGTTCATAGCTTGTGTAGACGAAAAAGCAGAAAAAGGACATAGTTAGGGACAACTACAAATCAAGGCCAATTCTTTTCCATAAACTAAATCGATGCATACTCGAGTCCTTAATACCCTTCCTTACCATTAAAATCAAAAGTGCAAAACCGAGCCAAGGAGCAATCAACAACGTTCCAAGCAGTGATTTCCTTTTTTCCGCTCCTTCCACTAACATATGTTCCGAAAAAACTTGAACAGATGTTAATAGCACTCGACTGTTACGATATATGATATCCATTTAGTGCGAGGCTTGTTTTCAGCCAAAACCCGGGTTATGCAACGTCCGCCGGCGATAGAGTGCAGGAGCGGCAGGAGTCCTCGGCCACGGTTAATACGTATAACACTGCAATGCATCCTAAGCTGGCAAGAGCATTTTTATGGCATGTCCCGGGAACGATTCAACTAATGAATTTTGGGTAATTTATTTTTTGAAGTGCGGTCATATATTTTCAGCACCCTATAGCCAGAGATCCGCGACTTTGCTCCTCCTTGGAATCTTCGCACACTATAAAGTGCAGCGATTATCTGAGTCCCGGCGTTTTTACTTCCGTGGTAGTATGGCCGGGCACGGACAACCTCTTCGCTGTAGGAACAAACGTTTCAGGAGGAGCTCTTAGAACAAAACCTTCAACGTTTGCTTGTGGATGCTTGGCTGGACTTTATGGGGGCCATCGATTACCGGAATGCACAAATTTTCTCTCCCATTCGCTGCTGAAAGGAAGAAGTAATGGGACCATTTATCAAAGCGACTGAAGTTGAATGTGGCCATTACAGGGCGAAAAGTCGTATAGCATTTATAAAGTGGGGTCCAGATACTGGATAGGAGAGCACAGCATGGCCTGTCTGAAGGTAATTCACTGACCATCAGACTGCACAGTTCGGTCTGCCTCCCTGCGATTTGCCTCGTTTGAGCCAAACAATAAAATGAATGGACACGTTTGAGGCTCAAGTAAGCTGTAAAGTAATAATTCGTAATCGTGCAGTGCACGGCCCAGTCATGGTCCACAATAATGCGGTTGATTCCATATCACATATCAGAACGATCACGAGGAGATAACTTATTTTATGCGATATGTGCATCTCCCTGGGTGTAACGAGAGGGTTCCTGTGGCGATAGACATAATGAGTAGTTTGGGGAGCATTGAAATTACCTCAAGTCCTTATTAATTCTATTTGTAGCCTTCAAATGAGGGGGTCCTTAAGTGGCCATGGTTGGTGGGAAACCGATAATCCGCAGGGTTCGCATTACCTAAGATACGGATATGGCTGGTGGGGTAGAGGATCATCTAGAACAACCGGAAATTTATGTCTCTCCTTGGAGACAAAATCCGTTTAACTCTTAAGTAGGAGCGAAAACAGCTCAAATGGAGCTAGGGCTTATCAGATGGAAGGGGTCAACTGCGAGTCAGTCTCCTATGAAGGTCAAACTTTTGGAGCCCACAAGTGACTTCAGAAGCCTCTCATATCTCAACTAGACTATAGCCATCTTTCAGAGACAATCTTCTCCTAAGGAGTGAATCTTCCGCGACTAACTTGCATCCATCCTCAACTTGGCAATTCCTTGGCACCCTTCCCTCCACCGTGGCTTAGGTGCATTCCTTCATCACCACCACTAGGAGACCCTCTCCTACTGCAACGCACAGTGATATATTTGGTAATTTCATTGAGTAATCGGCGCTAGTCACATTTCCTTTTCATGCAGTATAATTTCAAAAATTTACGATAAGATTTATTCGAATTGAAGGTTTTTATTAAGTGTCCGCACGACAATTCAGGACTGCAATAGCAATTGTTAATGGCGTAAAGTTAGACGGACGAACGGATAGTCCCGCACTGAACGGATGCGCCAAAATGGGGCAGACAAAAGTAGAAGAAACAGGGCCAAGAAGACAGGGTGAAACGTTGTTATAGGCCGCAATGAATATTTCATGTTGCCGCACATTGCATCGGAACGAGTGCAGTGGAAGTCAGCCCCGGAATATAGTGGATTGCAGGCAATGGTGGAGATTCACGATTTGAAAAATTGTGAGGTCGTAAATTTTCAAAGGGGAAGTTGCTTTTGTTATTATGGAAATTAAATTGTCTTGTTTTCATTATTATGGAAATCATATTAGACTTTGGGAGAACTTAATGAGGTTTGAATTTAATGCGGCCACGATCATAAATCTTAGGGATATCTGTGAGATTTCTTAGGGATATCTGTGAGATTTCTCAGGAATTTTGCGCTGGAAAGGATCTCTTATAGGAAATATTCAGGGAGACAAAGTTTTGCCATGACAACCCTCATAAAGAAATCTTCTCATCAATGTGGCCTGACGTATATTTTTAGGAATACTGCATTTTGAATTCGTCCTTCCTGGAAAGTATTTTGTGGTTCAGGGAATAAAGCAAGCCGGACCATACACAGAAACTGGTGAAGGAACTCTGAAAACATGGTCCAACGGCGGAGCTGCTGGTAAAATCATTCGAACCCTACAAAATGTATGATCCAGACATAATCTACTCTCGACCCCTACAGTACAAGGCTCTATTTAAAGACAGCCTCTTGAAAAATATAAAGAGCCCCTCTTGCACTCAGATGTATTTCGAATACATGGAACTAGGTTAGAGTAGCCTTCCTAGCAAAGACCGTCGTGAAAGTTCAAACAAAGGTTTAAAAGGTAATAAATCCGGTCTCCTTCGTTGTGAATATTTTAGAGATGCTGGTTGAAGACCACAGGACAGAAGTAGCTTATGTGGCGGCACATCGGAGGCGTGAACCTAAACGCCATTGTGAATTTGCCTCTGCCGCTGCATTGAATGGCCCTGGAAACAGCTGACAGCCTGGCAGAAGACTGGGATGACTAATGTAAAGAATGATATTTTGTTATTTCGGGACTATTCCTGTCCGCCGGCCGAGGGAAGAACCATTCTTTGTGTTGAGCGGATTCACTTCACTTTTATTAACTCTAAACTTAACTTAACGCCAAATATAAAGAAAACAAGTCGGGAACCCTTGAACACTTTCGACCTCCGCACTCCCCACTTTTCCAGCTAATGTCAGAACTAGGCTTCACTTCGGAAAGTACTAACTGAGACCTTTCATTTGATACTCCACATGACTATATTTGGTGAAAAAAATGTAGAACCTCCTTCTGCATGTATAGGCCCCCCCCTTAAATTCAACGTAGAAGGATGTAACTCACTGTATACGTCAGCGTTCATAGTTCCCACCGTTCCACCAACTTTGGTGTCGATCGCTCTAGCCGTCTCCGAGTGCGTGTAACGAACAGACAGACGGGCAGGGCCTGTGAGGATTTGCCAGATCTCCCATCAGCCGCGTCCCTTCGTGTGGATAAGGGAACGCTCGGCGGATGCCTATGAATTTGTACTTGTACCCAATCGAAGGCGTGCGTGCATGGACATGTTTATGCGCAGGTCGGGTAAGTGGGAGAAAAACCTCCACGCATGCATAAAAATGACCATGAGAAGGATACCGAGAATAATAAACCAATATGAACGAAGCGAAGGTGTATAAACTTACGGTGTAAGGGGTCGGAAACTCAGTACTGGCGGCTTTTGCGAGTGGGCAAGCAGGTTCCCGGTAGTCGATATCCCTCGACGCCAGTGTCTCGGTGGTGGACAGCTTGGCCACCGTGGCATCTAATACTACAAGCTTAGAGAAGAAGGTGTTTAAACCGAGCACATCGCTCCCTCAAGCACCCATAGCAAACGCATAGAAGGACAACGTTGGTCGTTAAAAGCCGCAGTGACACCAAACGTATCCGTGTATAAAGAGTTAGGAGAGGCTCCTCAATATCAAGAATGGGATCCGTTTGGGAGAAGTTCAACAGTTATGAGATCTCCTAGAATATCCAAGGCGAAAAAGGACCTGGACTACAGGAATCCCGTTGACGCCAGAAAATGTGCGGAAAGAAGAATGGAGGTTTAGGAAAAGAAGTTCGACCTGGAAGAGTTAGTTGGAGCGAAAATTGTTGAGTTGTCAGAATTCATCAAAGATAAACACAACGTGCAACAAGCAATCAAACATATGGTGAGAGCCATCAGGGTTCTATACAACAAATCGCGGGAAGATGAGAAAGATTTAATGAAGAGCCCCAAAATTGCTCCCTTGACGATGATGCAGTCGACGTCAGTTTAGAAAAATGAAGAAAGGAAGAAAGGAAGAAGAAAAAGGAAAAGGACATCAGCAGGTTCCCAGAAAACAAAAAGGCCTACCACCCGCTTTGAAGAAAGGCCCTAAAACTTCGATAAGCGGGAAAATAGTACCTAAGACACCAAGCGAGCCGATGTCTCAAAAGGTACACGCTTACGAATGTAAACCGAATCCGGAGGAACCAAAAGGAAGATCTCATGCTGGAACTCAAAAGGTCCGAAGAGAGTGCAAGCTGCTGGATATCGGGAAGGTCCGTATTGGATGGGTAGTTTGTAGACTTAGAGAGCAAATCTCATTGAAGGGATGCTTCAAGTGTCTCTCGTACGGAAACCTAGCGGGAGTCTGCAAAAGTGAGGTTGATCGGTCTATCCGATACAGACGTTGTAGTGAAACAGGTCACATTGCTTCGGATTGTAACAAGGATCCTATATGCATGTTGTGTGATGGAAAGGAGTACCTTGGACAGCGGCCATATTGCCGGAAGTGCAAGTCTCCCGAGTTCAAAAAGGGCGCTAATGCAGTGAGGAAATGAGGTTGATCCAAATCAATCTCAATCACTGTAAGGTCGCTCAGGACCTGCTCTCGCAGATTAGCCATGAATTAGAGGTGCAAGCGGCTACAATAAGCAAATCCTATAAAAACTCTTAGAATAATGTGTGGATAGCCGATCCTACCCGAGGGCGACCTTGTCGGCATGCGAGTACCAAGCCATACAGGAATATAAGTGGGTTCGTACGGGCAAAAGTGAACGGCATATACATATATAGCTGCTATGCTCCTCCAAGTCTGACTTTGGCTGAATTCGGTGGGACAGATTGGTCATGGATAGAAAAGGATGGAAAATAGAAGAGAATGGGAAAGTTCACTGGCGAATCCAAGAGGGCGTTGTCTCGTGGAGGTTTCCACCAGAGGCAAAGAATGTGCAGATTCTTCATTGGAGAAAACCTTACCAAGTTGTCTGAGATCTGAGGAGGCCAGGCAGCTGCATAAAAAGTGCAAGGCCGTCTTCTCCTCCTCCTCACATTGGCTGCACATCGCCGAAACCACCACCCCAATCTTTTCCATATGGTAGTTTAAGGAGTAGTGTCCCGTTAAGAACCCTACTAGAGCTTTCATATCACACTTCTTAAGAGACAACAAAAATGCCGTTCTGGCGACCCTAGGTTCTTTTACAAGAATTTCTCCACTCGGCTGCGTGGATCCTTGCAGTTTCACCTTGCAGAATAGGCTTGACGGTGGATGGCCGGATTCGAAAACCTGGTTCTGGCCCCACCATTTGGATCCAGATCCTTGGCGAGCCAGTCTATCAGGCTCCTCATTATCGGTTATGTTTGAGTGCCCCGGGGCCCACATCAGGAATGTTTCGTTCAGTCGACCAAGTTACAGCAGCACCTGATGACAACTCCACACCAACTGCCTTGATATGTCGTTGCTGTTTAGTGCTGACAACGCTGCTTGACTGTTGGAACAAATTCGAATGGTGCGACTCCCCCACTCTCTGCATCCGACCCCCTTTCCATGACTAACCCGTCGGTTAAGATTATTAAGTCTGTAATCTGGGAAGGCTCATGGCCTGTTTTAGTCCTGACATTGTATGTCTCTTCGAAGACGAATCTGGAAATCATATGATCGGCGCACATCGCAGCTACCGGATATTTGTCAAGGAATTTCCAGATACACCCATGACCGTGTGATTGGCCCCCATTCCACCCTCCAGTGGTATCAAATCTATATGCGTTATTGGCTGGTTTTCGTTTCACCTCCAAGTGAATTTTGGATAGCTTCAGGTGTCGTAGTCTGAGTAGTACCCATTGCTCCAGCTGGATTTCCACCTCTGCTAAGGTGGGTAGCGTAGAGCTGCGTCACCTGACGTTTCTAGTGAATATAACTAGCCCAGTCTCCCTAGCATTCACCGTGAGTCCATAATCGAGGTACCAACTGTGGATTCCATGCAGAGTTGCATTCATGCGGTCACACACTGTGTCAGCTAACTTGCCGGTAATTATTACTCTCCCTATGGGCAGCCCTTAAAAAATCGTGTTTCAATAGACTTCTCGCCGACCAATATGTGGATTTTTCTCCACTCCAGCTTGAGAAAGATCCAACTAATTACCAGTGGTTCGATTCCATGCTGTCTTTCCGCATCACAAATTGCCGCGAATGAGGCATAATAGAATGCACCTTTCGGACACCGTCTTTTCAATTTTTACCGTGAGTTCATGGAGTCCTGTCTCCGTGGATTTGCCCTTCTGGTAGGCGTGCTGCTTATAGTGAAGTGGCCACTTAGGAAGTGTGTATCCCTTATGAACCGATCTACTAGCCTTTCTAGTCCTTTTAGTAGAAAGGACGTTAGAATCATCGGTTGGAAGGTTTTTGCGTCTCTGCAGTTGGTTCCCTGGTTTGGGAATTAATAGGCATGCACGATATATATTACGAATATGAAGAGACAGGGCATCCATCCCCTCTATTACTAGCGCAGGAATGATGCCATCTAGACCTGCAGACTTGTATTTAAAAAGCGAGTCACATGCCAATTTTACTCCCTCCAGTGATACTACTTTGCAGGCCAGATTCCAGTCTCTTGGTTGAGTGCTGTATGCACCTGTCGCCCCCGAGATCAGATTTTCGACACTGCCTGGAGAGTGCACTTCAAGCAAATGGTTTCCCGTTTCTTCATCGCTTTCTGTATATCTCCCCCGTTCTGTAAACATAAATAACCCAGCGTCTGGCTACGTTCTCTAACCAGAATCCGCCTCAGCTTTGAGGTTGCCTCAAGAGAGTTAGTCTCTTTGCAAAAGCATCTCCATGGTGATTGTTTAGCCGATCTTATGCTCTTCTTTAGAGTCTTCTGTGCTTCTTTATAGCGATTTCAGCTAGCGGCTGAATCACACTTCAGAGTACGATTGAGGAGCATCCTTGTCGTTCTCCTCTGTTTTGTCAAATCCGAGTTCCACCATAGTGTTTTACCCTTCTTTGGTATCTTGAGCTTTCTTCTGCTTCTCCCATGTTGGTTATGATCATCTGGGTTATCTTCTCAATTCCAGCAATAGATTTGATGTGTCTCCCAGGGATCGTGACTAGGACGCTCAGTTCCATTTTATATGTCGCACAATCAGTCTTCAGCGGATTTTGAAATGAAGTTCGTGGAGGTGGATCCATGCCTACTACAGAATCAATGCGTCTCTGATCTGAGAGTGTGATATCGTTTGATACTCTCCAGTCTGCGACCAACGCCGCAATATCAGGGGATGCTACTGTGATGTCGATGACCTCTTGCCTGACCCCGTTGAAGAAAGTGGGTTCATTACCCAAATTAAAGATCTGAAAATCGGTTGCCACCAGATACTCCAGTAGTCTCGATCCTCTTGAATTGATGTTGGAACTTCCCCAGCGTATGTAGTGAGCGTTGACATCATATCCTGCTATTACCCCCATGCCTCTACTTTTAGCATATTGGATAGCTCCGATGAATGTTCCACTGATAAGTGCAGTCGCCGCTTTACAACGCTGCAAATCTATATGGGAAATGAGGCACCTTATTTACGTTTCAGATGAAGATGCCGAGGGCTGCGCATCCCTTTTAAGGAGGAGCCGACATTAGTATCGTGACGGTCCCTAGCTGGTAGTAGAGCCGGCAGCCTGATTTTTCCCGAGTCTTCTTAATATCGGGTTCGGGAACGCCGATATTGAGAAAAGTTTCCGGCCTATTGGCTCTCTCCCCTGTTTTGCTGCCTAGCAACATCCAGGCGGAAGTGATGAGGTTATTCTTCACACCAAGTTGTTCCAGAACCCTAGCACCATTCCGCTCTTCTTCTGGAAGCCAGAGGAAGCACTTTCTAAGCGATGGCAGCTCAGAGACCCTTTTCAGGGTTAGTCGCGCACCCTCACGTCGTTTTGAGGAGAGTAATACTGCCTGAGCCAGTTGTTCGTGTCTTCGTCGGCAAAGTTTAGCCATATCATTTTACGTTATACACCTACCGACTCAAAGCAAAACTTAATGCCTTGCGAGGATGCACTCCCCACAGCTAGGAGGGATTTCCTCCTAAGCTGTTCGCACTGCTCAGTATTGTAACCGGATGGATTAGAGTCATCATACAGGACCCATCCATCGGCTTCGATAGCCTTGGCTTCAAATGAAGGCCTAGCCGTTGCCGCCCGAGCCCTCTTTGCTCCCTTTTGTGTCGAAGAGTTAGGATCGTCCGAGGACCGCTACCGCTTCGGTTTGTCCTTAGCCGCAGGTACCCCGAACGCTCCTTTCCCCTCAACCTTGGCACAGCTCTTGGGTTGTTCGTTGCCCGGAGGCGGTTTGCTCGAAGGTGGTTTGCCCGGAGGCAGTTTGCCCGAAGGCGGTTTGTCCGAAGCGGTTTGCTCGAAGGCGGTTTGCAGTCCGTGGACAGATGCTTATCCATGGGCAAGAATTTAGCCTTAGCAGGTGACGTCGATTGGAGCCTGGGGTCAGGAGTACTGATAGAAGGGGCCTGCTTCGGCTTTTCTGTTAAGGACTGGGTCCCAGTTGGATTGATTGCCACCTGAGTAAATGGAGAATCTGAGTCTAGATTCAGGTTCTCCATCGATGAGCTTAGGGTTGCCCCTTCACTCGGGGTTGGATCGTCACGGTTGAGGTTTAATTGTGTTTGCTTATTAAGTTTATGTTTTTCTTTTTTCATAATTAGCTGCCATGGCCTCAATTTTGTGGGGGAAAGTAGGTCGACCTCGGCAGAGCCCCTTTTTGCCGAGACAAGATTAGTTGAAACTGGGGGTCGTCTGGTACCCAGAGTTCACCGTTTACGGACACATCTTAACCCCTGTGACCATTCAGCCCTCGACACGATAGTCACACCTTTGCGTAGGATTTTGATTACCGTTTGGATTCAGGTGTCACCTCCCGTTTCCTAGAGGATCTTCCTTACTGAGCTTCCTCACTACGACAAGGTAGGTAATCGTCGAGGAAGTGTTAGTTAACATTACTACAGGATCCATTTTGAGAACTCTTTTGTGGTTACCTTCAATTCAGAGTAGAGTTTTCTGCATTCAGGAAGACGCAGGTAACCTCTATAAAATTCGTCCTGCAGTTCATACATGATAAATCTTTTGTACAGAATATCTCGATTCGGGTACTAATATAAAAAGTTTAGATATGTGGATTCATCCTTTCGTCACTTTTTGCTAATAGTACTTGAGGCTCGATGAGAAAATTCTTAAAATAATACTTTATGGACTCTAGACCGTGACAAATATTTGATTGGCAACGAATAACTTCATGCATACACTTCTCCTCATGCGGTTATTTATCTTAGAAATGTCTTAATATTAAGATAAATATCCCAAATGCGTGCTTGTTGGTTTGTCATTCCTTTCCAAGTAAACTGAGCTCCATACAATCGCCTGACAATAATAATAAATTTATGACACATTCATAAATATGGTATTGGCAATCTTGAGAACCACTTGGCTACTTGTTGTGCAAGGTCTAGTTTTTTATAGTGGACCCGGTAACGGTAGCATATTTAATCAATATCTCGATAAATATTATATGCGGAGTCGTAAATTTCTCACCTAGTCTTAGCTTAGTCTTGGCTCTAAATCAAATAATGTTGATTTTAAGACATGTCAAGATAAGTTTTCGAATTGATTTTGATTTTCTTGACATGTTGGCATTATATGAGATTCAGATAAGGATAGGGGAGAGTGATGTCGATAACGGGTTATAAATAAAAGTGAAGAGATATAAATATGCAAGTTCATAAAAAGTTGGTGAGAAATAATCCATGACACAAAGCCTTACAATTGTGGGGACAACACAAAGCACTTAATATAATGAGGTTGTGTCCTTCTAACCACTTTCCACTCCTAAAAGTGGCATTTTATTGTGATAAACTTCCGCAAACGCTGAATTTATAACGTTATCTATTCCTCCTGATTATTCATCCACTGCTTTTTTGCCATCCCCTTCGTATGTGCTATGGCTACAGTGATAAATTACCCTTACACCGAAAACAATTCGTTTTTGCATACGCAGCACAAACCCCTTGAGCACTCCCCCACAAAGCGTACCTGCGAGCACGTATAATTTGTTCGAATTTTAGATAAAGACCAGGTGCTAAAGTAGGTGTTCTCCTCGGAAAAATAGGAAGGTGTACGCACTTGAATCATGCATTCCTGGAATCTCGTAAAGTAGCAATTTGTTCATCCACTTTCATTTTATGACTGCGTATATTTATGCCTACATAGAGCACCCTAGATAGGAGGCACGAAGGATGAAAAATGTACACAAAATATCTTTTACTTCTGTACCTCAGGGTCCCACCCTCAACTTCACTATCTAAACCCCTCACATCCGTGCAGGAGCATTAAATTTCCTTAAAAGTGAATTTCATCGAAACGATCGCACGCAACGTCGTCATGTATGACTTTATAAAGCAAATTGTTTATTTATGGATGCTTTTATATCTACTCAACTTTTATCCAGGACTATTTCATCCCCCGCGTGCCAAAAGAAAAATATCCTTACAGGAACCTTCCCTACACTTGCGGAAATAGCAACGGCAATAACGGGGCACAAAACAGCCTCTTCGTTTGCAAGAATGTTTCTTTTTCGTTAAATCTTACAAACGTTAAAGTGTGCCCATTTGTATAATTTACCATGCGTGTGGGGGTAAGGCAAGTGTAGAAAAACCGAAGGTGAACCAAGGCGAGGAGTAAATGTCTTAGTTCAACCTTTTTTACGCTCTACTTCATGACAGCTATCCCATAAAAAATGCAAGAACTTGTCAGCACATTCTCTTAGTCATTTATTTTCACAGCTCACAGTGTATGCGGAAGGGTAGCAAGGACTTACCTCCTTGATTTTTTATGCGGCTTATAGACAGCGTAAGACTCAGGGGATGTACGGTTTTGTGTATGTTGTTTTTTTTTTTTTTCGTTTCCTTAAAAGCTTTTACACGTCCTCTTCATCTAGTTGGATGCTAAACTTATCTCCGTTTGGCGTCTGCTTCTTCAAGTCGGCTCTGGCGGGTTGTTATTTTCTTCCGAATCACTTTAGGGGGTGTTAAATTGGATTTATGTAGTGTAGCGGGAATTCGTATTATCTGCGATAATTTTGTTTGTAGTGAATTTAAGTTTAGGTTGCTTTCATGTGGTGTGCATTTGCAGTTTATGAGGTATTTTGTGCTTCGCTCGTTACCGTTTTACGTCGTCTGGGCGGTAAACTTATCAAAAGATCTAAAGGGAAGCAACTCAGCCAGACAGAGCAGTAGATTTACATGTATTGCGTTGCAGGGTGCAAGTCGAATATACCTTGAAAGTGAGTTCGAAATAAAACTACTGTAAGGACCAAAGAATCAAGGGAGGGGGCTGAGTCGGACTCCCGTAATGGACAGCACGGTGTCTAAACCGCTAATTGTGGGGCGGTTCGACGTTTAGGCACCATTAATACCAGGAGCATTGCTCTACCTGTTGCAGCTGTTACGCCACAATCTGTGGAGACCAGCTTTTTTGGGGTGGGGTAAGATAATCCACTTACGCATAGAGTGTTGAACTCCAGCACGTCGTCGGACTACCAACTAAATACCTCAGATCGTCAGAGAGCTGGCCTGGAACCACTTGTCACATTGCTTCAGGCTAGTTTTAGAACTCTCCCGTCTTAGGGAACCTTCAAATCAAGGAGTTCCTTTCACCAACGGGGGGGGGGGGGGGGGCAGAGGAGAAAGGGAACTGTCAGTTCGAGGAATCCCCTACTTCACCCCTCGAGCTCTACCTTCTTTGCAAGGTGAAGGGCCCGAACTTGATGGCAACAGGGCTCCGCCTGTCAGCGCTCCTCAGCATCTCATCGAAGGAGATCCCCTATGCTTAGATAGAGCTGTTGACGAATCCCATCCCATCTACCACAAGAAAAAAAAAGCATGATAGGCGTCGCGCAGAACTCCATTGCAAAACACAATCCGGAGATCGTGCGTTTCCAATCTTGTGTAGGTAAGACTGAAAACCCCCAAGCCCACTTAAGAACAGGGTAAGGAAATAGTCAAACTAACCACGCTTCCTATTCAGCCACGCAACTAAGTTGTCAATGAGCCGCCCAGTCCATCTGCTTCTAATTTCATTCTACCAAGAGAACTGCCACTCATCTTGTTTGCATTGCCGTTCTTCACGCGCAACCACCTCCCTTGGCTCTCCCCTCTTGCGCTTGTATATGGCTTGACACTCCTTAGGAAGAAGGGCAACGGCGGTCACCATCACGATCGCTTCACAGACAGTGTGGTACGCAGACGCCCCCCGCCCCATCTCTGTACTTGTCCGAGAACTGCGAAGCTCGGGCAAATCTCCGCTAAGTTGCTCCTGCACGGTAGCGTCTTTTTACTTCCCCACCCGAGCTGATACTGGGTTTCAGCGACAAAACCCATCTCCTATCCCGCCAGCTCAAAGGACACACCTGGGGACAAAAGGCTTTAGCCTAGACACGGAGACGTTCTTGGGCTTGCTGTCGATGTCTAGCCTAGAGAAGTGCTCTCCTCTCTTCCATTTGGTGCCCCATATGGTGATTACAGGGGCAGGGAAAGCATACACATGCACAAAGACGCGTGTACAAACCTCCAAATCCTTGGGAGTGTTAGCCTTCGTCGAAAAATGACGGCACGGCGTCCCAGAGCATACACAAAAGCGCAATGGTCGGAAGGGCTGATCTGGTATCGAACACAAGATCGGTAAGGAGTCTCAAATTCCTCCCGTATACTAGCTCGGCAGAACTGGCGGCAAACTTTTCACGATGGGCTGTACGTAAGCCAAGTAGAACAAAGATCAGGGCTTGCTTTCAGCGTCTTATGCTAGCGTTCGAGCATCCGATTGGATTGCGGGTGGTACGCAGTCGTCCAATGGCGTTTGAAGCCTAAGAGTTGTCTAACTCCGAGAATAGGGGAGACTCGAACTGAATTCCCTGATCAGTAATAACTCGGCCGGAAATCCAAGGCGTGGGATCCATTCCCCATAAAGGGCCTTGGCCCACGATTGTGCAGAAATGTCGGTCAGAGGTATTTCTTCAGGCCACCGCGTGAACTAATCGATAAATGTCAGGCAAGGGTCTACCCTAGGATTTAACATCCTTATTCGTTGAGGGCCAGAAAAATTTATTAGTGATCAGCTGATTCGTTGCCTGAATGCCTGGGTGCGCAAGATCGGATCGATTGGATGGAATACTTCCTCGCGAAAAGGGCGGCCGAATATGTGGCCAGAGTATTTTGGAGGTTCAGCCGAAAAGGGGAAACTCTCAAAATTTGTATTGTCCCTCGAGCTTTGAAGTGATCCGCCATCATTTGGTTCCTCAGCGATTGCTGAAAAATTGAGGCATGTCCGAAGTAAAGTGACTAATAGCTCACGATCGTAGGTGCTATAGTTCCATTGAGCTGCATTGAATTGCTTGGGAAAGAACTTCACCGGCTGCCAGATTTGGCTCACTACTGCGATGTCTGAGGTATCGAGGATGCAGCTAGGGGCACATCTGTTTAAGGAGCTTACGATATACCTCCTTGCGAAGAGCGTTAGCCCATCCCTCTGCACCGTAGAGCAGAACAGACTGCTTTGAACTCAACCGGAGACATCGTCTGCAAAAAGTAGGACCCCCAATATTTGCCATTAGCCTACTTGATGTCGAAACTTCGGCTGTAGCCTTGTTCGCTGCTACTTTGATTTGCTCAAAAAAGCCCATCTTTGAGTTAAGAGTCAGCCAAAGGTGCATAACTGCTGGTTTTGACTGGATTATCCACTCGACGAACGATATAGGACGTCGGGTCGGAATTCCCTTTTTAGTCAGGATGACTATCTCGGTTTTTCATAGAAAGTGTTCCACAGGTCCGACCTTAGGCTGGATCCCTGCGCTACTCCCGACGTCACCCGAATCCTACTCTGTCCCTCTAGGGTTTCATAGAGCGATTCCTCAGATAGTCCCTCAATATTCGTAAGAAATAACTCGGCACGTGAAAAGTATTGTCTAGTGTGCCTAGCATATCTTTCCAACTTCCGGAATTACCCTGTTGCTTACGATACGGGGTATGACGTCCCAGAGGTAAGTAGTAGTTCTGACCCCCTAGCTGGCAGTATGCCTGCTTCCTAGAAGACCGAACTGCAAATGACCAGTATACGCCGGGACACACTGGGAGTCTCCAGTGCCGTCGAAAGCCCCCTGTCGACGTCGATGGGGTGATGTGAGCAGTCAAAGTGGCATTTGTGACGTGTATCGAGAGCCAGCCCCTTCGGGACCCTGGTCTGGTAGTATGCATTGAACCGGTATTAGCAGACCGCATTGTCCCGAGCGAGAGCTGATTCGTCCGTGAATCCTGGGATCAGCTGAGCGTTGGTCAGACCTCAGGGAATTGGGGTAGGGGCTTTGTCCCCGAGGATACACCCGCTCCTGATTATTGCCACCCTCTCCGTTGCACACGATGCGCTGGTTAATTTTCCATGGCTAATACACATAAACCAACAAAAGAAAAATAACAGTAAAAGAGTGCGATTGGGTGCAGCATAAAAATGCGTCGTCCCCAGGAGCGGTTAGCGACAGAGGCAGCGAGGGTTGACATACCCGATGTGACACCGGGGCGCCCAATAAAGAGGAAGCCTTATCTAGTGGCGCGACTGACCGTGCGGGGATGTCAACTCCCATACCCCGTAGTGCCCATGTTCCAAAAGAAAGCCCAGTCAGAATCGCTAGTCCTATGCAGATGGATTCGGATACAAACCGAGTGTAAGTGCAGTCGAACGTCTTAGCTAGAGCCGAAGAGGAAAAGTTCATCAGGAAATGCGCGGCAGTGATGAAGCGTATGTGGTCGGCAACGTTCCTCCAGAGGAACGTCAGCAAAGCGTCAAAAACGGGCTGATTGAACTGAAGGAGCCATTGGACCGCATCCCCGTCTATAGGCGAACGTGGAGAGCAGCAAAAGTCGACTGTCGACCGCAGATAGCCCACTGCAAAGAGAACCGGGAAACTGGTGGAAGTCCCCAAGAAATATGCGAGGAAACTCCTTACCAACAGAAGAATCAAAATTTGATGGGTAGTATGTAGGGTTCAAATGCGGATAGTCTCCACCAAGGGTTACAAGTGCCTAGACAATGGACACATGTCAGTAACAACAAAGAAAAGAGGACAGAATGCCGGAGATGCGGCCTGGTACGTCATCAAGCAAAGACCTGCAATGAAAGCGAAAGTTGTGTTCTCTACAGGGATCGGGGCGCGTCTGGTGAGATCTTCGCACACACTGTGGGCTCGTGACGGTGTCCAATCTTCGGGGTGGAATTGGAAAGGGCTAGAGCGCGAATGACATGATCCGAATTTTACAAGATAACATACACCGGAGTGCAACGACGATGCCGGACTTTCGGCGCCGCCTTGGTGCTTTCGAGGACGAGAGACCCGGAGCTCCCGTCTGCATACCGACCGTGTGCTCGAGAAGCTCAGCAAGAGTAGACTCGCTGAAGCGATCCGCGCTGCCGGGGACTTATTCATTCCCAAGGCAGTTCGGGTTCAGAACAGGGAGATCCACAGTGGATGCTATTATAGAGGCCGTAGGTGCGGTTCATCGCACCGAGGCATACAACTGATCTCGAAAGACAGTGTTCCTCATAACGCTTGATGTCAGAAATGCATCAAATTCCGCAGATGGACAGATATGCTAGGCATATTAGAAATGTAATTCCACGTGCGAAGCCATCTCTTGTGGATATTGAGAGATTATCCGAAAACCGCTCCCTGCTCTATGAGACGCTAGAAGGCCAGATCCTAGGGCCGGACCTATGGAAAGTTTCCTACAATAGTCTGATGAGACTCGATATGACCGAAGAGTCACGCCTGGTTATGTAGAAGACTTTGCGCACTTGTTTCCGGATGCACAGTTCAACAGGCGCCTAGCTACTTGGCATATCGATGCGATGGGTAAGCGGATGGATGACGCTCACGCTTTCGGCCTTGCGCTGAAAAAAACCGAAGTAGTCATCTTGATCAGAAAGTGAATCCCGACACTGCATTCCATTACGATCGGCGAGTTGACTATAGAGTCAAAACTAGCGGTTAAATACCCTGATTTAATGTTCGACTCGAAGATGAGCTTCTTCGAGCAAATCAAAGCAGTAACGGACAGGGCTGTAGCTGGAGTCTCGGCCTGGAGGCGGCTAATGGCGAATGTTGGGGGCGCTATATCTACTAGAAGGCGTCCTCTTATGGTAGCAACGCAGTCGGTTCTGTTCTATGGCGCCGAGGTATGGGCTGATGCCCTTGACAAGGAGGTGCATCGTAGACGCCTTGCTCAAGTTCAGGAACAGGAAGCTTATCGCGCTGTTTCAGAACCGGCCGTGATTGTAATCGCGTTGCCCTCCTGGCCAGGGAACGTAAAGCAATCTACCGCTGTAAGGGCGAGAACTTAAGAGAGGTGGTTGCTCGTGAAGAACGTCAACACCCCCATACCGAGTGCAGCTTTGTTGGAAAATTGAGCCAAGGGGCAGATGGACTGCGCAGCTCATCGAAAATTTAGACTCAAGGTTGAACCGTTCGCAGGGTGAGATTGGTTACTTCCTTACCTAACTTTTAAGCGGGCGTGGAGGAATATCTTTTAGACCTTCCTTTAAGACCCTTCGATCTACGACTACTGCAGACAATGCAGAACTTCGGAAAATTATTGTCAACGGTTTTGAGGAATCAACTTCCGGGTGTCGATACCGGGCGACCATTATATTTCAGCAGGACTTTGGTTTTCGGGGCAATTTAGGGCGAAAAGACAGCCTTTATGTCCTCTAACAAGAGAAGCAGGAGAGGAAAAATCTAAGAACTGGAGTCTAAAAAGTTTCAGAATGACAGTAAGAAAATAGGCCGAGGCAAACAGAGAGAGCGAAAATAGGCTGGGTTACTGCTGGATGCAGAACTAATATAGACCAATTTTAATCACTGCGAGGCAGGACAGGGCCTGGGCAGGCCGATCATGTTTCGTAGCAAAAAAGGAAACATTTGCTTTCTTAGGCAAGACTCGCTGAACATGAGGACATGCTTAGCTCTCTACTAAAGGATGCAAGGAATACAGCCGGCTGTCACTGATGGGTATCAGGAGATGTGTTCTGCTTAAAGAATTTATGGAGTTGGAAATGGTTCTTGTGAATGTTGAGGCTACTTCCTCCAAGATGATCAATATTTTTACTTTTTTTGAATGAAATTCAACTGTTGAGAGTTCAGAAAATCATAGATTACTTGACAGACAGGCAAAGGACAGACAGCTCTATAAAGCCTTGACACTTTCCCTGCAACCTTCCCTTGCTTCCTCTTAGTTGATTTGCTAGTCGTCCTTGATTTTTGTTCCAATCTGATATGCCTTCTATTCCAAATATTTCACATTAGGTATGAATATGCATCCCCTCATGTATCTATGGGAGTGACTCCATTACTCGTCTTCAGTGATTCTTGTTTCTTTTGTGCAATCTGGCATGATTGTTGCAGTCAGCCTTGACGTTGTCGTTGTCAAGCAAGAACGTTCATATAAGAGACTTGTCAGCTTGGAACAATAGGATGGTGACACATTATCGTAGTCAGTCTGGTGTGGCTGTAGTTTCTCACAAATGAATTTGATTCATTCATCCTTGCCATGATAGGAAACCGAATTAGAATGTCACTGAAATGGTAGATGTGTTTGTGTTTCATATGCGCGAAGGATAATTTAGTAAAATGTGGTCACATGCTGGGTTTAATTGAAAAAAATAATTTTATATGAAAATAAATAGAGTATTTCTTGGGTTTCAATTAAAATTTTCAATTTGAAAACAGACACCATATTTCGGCAACCGCGCACGGAGGACCAACAGGAAAACACTTTGTTCGCAAGGCCCAAAATTACAATGCCTCGTAGACTTTAGAAGGGATATGACATCAGGCTTCAGATAACTCTCAAAGGCGCTGAGCATTTCCAATATGCTTATTCAGGAAAGATGGGCCTCTAGCATGCTTCTACCTATCAAGGAGCAAATCGCGACTCTGACAACTAATTTGTGAAAGCCGCCTATCAATCTCGCATCTCTACACTGTGCAAAACCAGCCCCAGGGAGGTCCAACACCGGTAGACGCCAGAGCGAACCAAAAACGCAGACATATCTTTCCACTGTGGAAAAAAATTAACGACCCCCCAAAAAGTAGTTAACTAGGAGACGGCCTGCTTCTAATACTCTTCATTTTGGTCCTTGAGCACGGAGTCAGAATATTCCTTTTTGATAGCACAGGTACACTGCTCCTTAAATCAATCCAGCTGGCGGTCTACGTCGATGATACCAATATTTTGTGGCACTCCTTTCTTGGCACTAAAAAAACCTTCGTTCTCAGGCTCAGTCGACGCCAGCAATGCCACATTATCTGGTATAACTAACTGGTGGGCACGGTCTTTGAACCGAGATAACTGAGTGTTCGAAACGGGCAAACCGACAAACAATGCTACGAAGAAGAAGATGCTCGTAGTTTATAGGGATATCTTGATTTATTAATCGTCAAATCTCTTTCTAAAATACTATCAAACTACAAACATGACTTCTGCCCTGTAAAGTTGTACAGAGAGAGCATTTGCGTAGAGCAGCCTCAACATAACGCTTTTTCTTGGATAGTTGGATTTGCAGATTTCGGGCAAAACAGTGTTGACCAACATAAAGTTCGGGCCTGGACCAGCTTTCAGTATCCAGCCATCTACTGTCAAGTCTACTCTGTTGGGGAAAATAGCAAGTATTCACGGAGCCGAATGAAAAAATTTGAACTTTTGCCGGCAGACGAAAGTCTTTGCGAAGGAATCCGAGATCGCTAGAGCGACATTTTTGTTTTCCCTTAAGAAGTGGGACATGAAAATCCTAGTAGGGTTTTTAATAGAACACTGCCCCTTAAACTATCACATGGAAAAAATCGGATGGGTGGACTCGGTCATATGTAGTCAATGCGAGGAGGAAGAAAAGACGGCCCTGCACTTCGTATGCAGCTGCCCGGCCTCCTCAGATCTCAGACGAAGATACCTTGCTAGGTTTTTTCAAGGAAAAGTTCTGTGAATGCCGTCGACAAGAGGCCGATTAATAGGCGATCTCCGGAGGCCGAACAATGAGCCTATCAAAAGTCTGCGTGCTTGGAGCTGCGGTTTCCAATTTGCTCCCTCCTATTGAATCTGGGCTATCGTCAACTTTCTCCCCGGGTTGCGAAAGATTTCATATTTCCGAGATTTATGGAGGGATGGAAGTAACAAATCTGCAGAGACTGCACTGAAAAATTCAGTAAGGAGATAGTCAAGCCTTTACTTTGTTTGAGTGTCTTGATTTGGAGGAGCATTCCGTATTCGTATACGGTGGTTTGCCGGTTATCTAGATGAGGTGGAACTTCACGAGATGCTTCAGAATCGTGGCTAAGCGCTCCTTCCAAATTCGAGCTGCTGAGAAGCCTGCCAGTAATGTCCCTTACAGGACTATTGAAAGGCTTGCGGCCATCCAGAAACTCTTCTGAGATGCGGTATGGCGATGTTGGGTGGCAATAAGTTTCCTAGTTGTGCAACAGAGCTTTCAGAAACTTACGCCATACGATCCTCTTCCATGTTTCCGTAGTCATTCATGTCTTGCAACATCCTTTTAGAGCGTGCCCGGCAATTTAGTCCAGTAACTTATTAATTCTCTCTCGCGGATTGTTCACAGTTTGTGTCACTTGTGCAGCTAGAAATTCTGCCAGACACTCAGATCACCGATGGGAAGAGGGCTGAGTTCCTCTAAAAACAGATACTAGAGTGGCATGCGAAAGAAAGTAAGCCTTCATCACAGGAAGTTCCCTTTTGACGCCGATATAAACACCTCCTTGTCGCGTACTTTCAGAAGATCACTCTTAAAACTATCACTGTCACTACGACTGGATATCTTTTGCCGTCAAAACTTAACAAATCTTGTGGCAGACTCTGGCCGGCGTGTCGCCGGTGACGCCAATGGCTGTGAAAGTTTTAAAAATCCACAACCTGTTCGTCATTGTTGCTATCGTCATCAAAACGCTCCCATCCCCCAGCAAGGTATTGTCAGAGCCCACTTTGGTACTAACAATCACCCGCTATGATCGCAATGCCACCTTTAGGAAGCCTTTCCTGAAATAAGTTGTAATGACAAAGTGGGCTTGTCGATGGTCAAAAGATCACCCTTGGTGGCCGCAGACGACCAAGGGGGGAGAGCTAACCCAAAAACCAATAAAGATAGACCGGGATCGGTAAAAATCGTTCTATTACCGATGATGTATCCCAAATATCAAACCTCCTTCCGTTTCATACAGAGAGCCACTTTGCTTAAGAGCAGGAAGTGATGGTCGAAGGTCTCTGTGAGGAACAGCAAGTCATCTAAATATACAAAGATTTGGTGGTGCAAGTGGATAGGGATGACTTTATCCATCAGTCGCTGCATGGTTTGAGGTGCATTGCAGGGCCCAAACGGTATAGCCAGGAACTGATAGAGTGATTCTCCTAGAACTGTGAAAGCATCTTATCGTTGGACGCCTCCTTCAATGGAATTTGCAAACCGTATCTTTCAGATCTAGGCTCATAATAAATCTAGTTTTCGGGAGACAGCTGAAAATCTCCTCGATGAGAGGTAAAGGATAAGCGCCTTTCACGGTGGAACTATTCACCTTACGTGCATCAACGCAAAGCCGCACTTTACCAGGTTTCACCGCAAGGATGACTGGCGAGACCAGGTGCTTTGCGATTTCTCGATGACTCCCAAAGCCAACATCCGGTGAAGCTCCTCATAGAGGAACTTCTCCATGTTGAAAGAGACTGAGAAGTGTCTCCGCTTGATCGGTTTATTATTCTCGACATTGATGACGTATGTCACCAGACTTGTACGTCCTGAGCCCTTCGACAAAAAAATGCCAATGACTGCATCGAGCCTTGCTCGCTGATGTGTCGTCGACTGGTATTGGCAGACGTTTTGGATATTTTCTAGTGAACATACGGAAGGTGCAAATAAATCCTGTAGGAGTCCGAACTTACGCACAAAGTCAGCACCAAGGTTTAAATTTTGGGTTAACGACGGGATTAGGTGCGCAATCCCTCCCACGTGTACCGACGGTCCTTACTAGTTTTGCGGACGAATTTCAAAGCTAAGCAACTTACGGTGGTTATGGTATCAATCAGTTCTGAAACATGTTCACCCAAGACTGTGACATCTGCATACGGGCAAATATCATTGCTGGGCCGACTTGTACGAACGGAAGCGAAGGGTTGAACCCTTAGGCTTTTTCGTAGACATCTCTGCCACTCTGAAAACCGTTCTCTGGCCGCTTGGGATTGTTGCAGTTTCAAGTGCGTCCGTCGCCCTCACATCCTGCCTGAAACGATTAATCCAACCCACAGGACCTCACCTCGTTGACTCATGCCACCGTCAGTCGTCGCGGTGCGTTGGCAGGTCAAACTCAGCAGAGTTTCAAAGACCTTGCGGTGACGTTGAGGGAAGGCAATATAGGTCACGACACACGACATCTATGATATCGTCGCTAATGACACATGCTGCAAATTGACTAAAATTGACAGGGATCAAAAGGAACTTCAAAACCCGAATTGAGTTGCACCCCATCGCAGAGTATTAGGTAATCAATTAAGCAAAAGGAATCGCGTGAATCCACTTGAAATCAGAGACCAAAGTGAGGAGGAATCATTGTGGATAGAAAGGAAAAGAATTTAGCCGACAACCTCTGGATTAAATCAAAAATTCATCTCACCCGTCACATTTTCCAATTATTGACACGAAGAGGTAATCGTTTCACATAATGGTAAGGAAAGACACCCTTCAGGAGCTCGGTCGGGAAATACCTTTCAACATACGATTATAGCCTCAAAGGCCCGTAAATCCAGAGACTTCTGGCAGGTAAGGCCAAAGACAGATACAAGAAACGACCAGCTCCTTTGGTGTACTAACGGGGCTAGGACAGCAAATTCTGCTCTACAAAGTGGAAAGGAAAATTCAGTCTCGTGAAAAGGCGTGAAACCTGAAATTTGAAAGATGAACCCGAGTGGAGTCTAGTCGGGAACAATGTTGAAAAATTGTCGTTTCTCTATCCGACACACCAAAATGAAGTTGAGACCCGAAATAAGCTATCATGTACTGATTTAAGTAACCTGAACCTTGGAAATGTGCCCCACGTTGGGCTCCAATTGTAATGATAAAATGGGCTTGTTGATAGATCATCCTTAGTGACCGAAGACACCGAAGAGAGGGGGAACTTACCCAGAAACCTGATAAGAAGTGATCAAAGGACTCCCCCACATTCCCGAGCCTGGCTTGCACAGAGACATGCAGGCACGTGACGACGAAGCGTTTTGATGAAACTCAAATATTGACGGGCGGACCTTCATAGTCAGTTTCGCCATCTTCCCCCATTGGCCGCCTCCGGTGACTGAGGATGGTCTTTTGACCATCGGCAAGCCCATTTTGTCATTACAGTGTAGCGGCTCATTTAAACTAGTCTCCTTTTCTGCATGAGATATCTCCGTTGGCACGTAGCAGAATTATGATAGACAATTGTGATGCTCCTTAACCTAGAGCGGAATCTCACAATCAAGATTCTATTAGAAACTAGCCATAGCAGGCAGCAACAGTCTAATATCAGATTCGTGACTGATGCTACTAGGCTTCCTAAGGTCCAAAAAGACAGTCCTACATGGAGGAGAAGCACCCTCCAGAATGCAAGCGTCTCACCTCACTTAGGCCCGGGAAGCCCAACTTACATTCCTGAAATGATTGCTCAAGGAGGACGATGTAGGTTCATTAAAGTTAAAGAAGGCGAGCAATATGAAGGTTGTCGATACTGTTGTTAAAAGGTAGGCCCTCATTTCAAATAGCTTCCGTTAGTAAAAGATTGTAGCCATCATGTCAATCCCTATCCGCTTTTGGGCGCCTTGTATTACAAACATCGAATACTCTGAGTGCATCCTTCAATCTTGTGTCTTTGATTGTCGGCAAAATGTATCCCCAAAATATCTGAACCTCATAGATATATATAATTACGTAGATAGATAATCGTTACATAAACGATGATTTCATTTTGAAAAGTCCCTTCAAAAGGTTCCATATAGGCAGTCCGACCAGTTTTTAAGACCAACTCCTTCCTAATCATCAGTTTAGCCCAAATTTCACGACGAATACCGAGTCGCCCTTGCTTACCCTTCCTATCCACCAATCCTATTAGGACTCAAAATAGATATACATGTCGGTTTTCAACAAGTTGATTGACGGGCAAACACAGTACGTTGACAGTTTTGTGTGGTTTCACTCACAGATATCCTGTGGGGGTTTTTTTCCGTAAAGATTTTTTCGTCGTTCTATTTTTTGCACAACATTTTATCCTTGACAGATAAGGATATATGTAGGTGACTCCAAATATACTGCATAGATATCCAACTTTATTTTCGTCACTGCAGTTAATGTGCTAGTACTAAGTGGAGCGAGAAAATTCACAAGGACGATAGGAGGAGAAACAGTGGAGTTCGTGCGTGGGTTTACGATGGAAAATCTGCTCCTGTCAGTCGGTGATGTTTTCATTGAAGCTTACATTTTAAGATACTTACCGTGACGTTTTTCAGTCGATTTTGACAAGCAGTATATTTAGTGGCATGATCCTATGTCGTCCTGTTGCTTAACTGGGTGTCTGACCCTCATCTTATCAAGGATATTAAATGGCGCTAGGAATGGAATGTTGCCAAGTCAATTTTGTTCAGAAATTATCAAACGACCATTTCCATTCCAACATCCTTAATTACTTAAAAAGGAGCGAATGCACATAGGAAATTCTTGACACAAATCACTATTAACACATACGAGTATCAAAAATCCAGCAAACGTCCAATGGTCATCCACCCCGAGGCGCAAGGATGACCTGCCACCAGAAAATTACAAATTGAAAAGGGAAACCTGACATATCTTTTCAGATGTCCAATGATATCATGTTTCTGACATAAATGGACACATAACGACATACCCGAGAAAATGTTAGTTGATGTCCTTTTGCCCCGACATTTTGTTGTGATTTATTGTCGGAACGGGAAGTGAAGAATGTTATATATGGGTTTCCGACACAGTTAAGGGTGCTTCAGTCGGGAAGGATGCAAGTAGCGGAATAGAGAGCCAGGTGCATATAAAATGTGAAATAGGACTCAAATAGGATAGTGCACGACAAAGGATGCAAGTGATTAATCATACATTGTATTGCATATGCTGGAACTGCGGAAGGACTCTTTAAATGTTCGCTGGTCATCTCCGAATGGGATGATGAAGGACAACTATCGAAGTGACCAGCTATTTCTGGATAAAAAGGAGCCTGACTTGAAAACAGTCGTTTATACTGATTAGTTTGACAAGGGTAGCTATTCAGGTTTTCTCTCTAGCTCTCTAAATGTGTACTTTGTTGATATACGAATATCCAAATGACTCGAAAACCGGAAGCGGAATCTGGGATTTTTTTCCCGCAATTACCATCGACAGTCGAAGATGCGCAATGACTTTGCTCCTCTATAAAATTTCGAACAATGCGCTGGGAACTAAATCTCCTGTGGACAGTTTTGCACGGATGGAGCGACTGTGAGCTACTGTAAATCAATCGCTAATAGTGCTGTTTTCACCAGACTTGGGTATGTTCTTTAGTGTAGTCTATATTACTGCAAATGTATGACCTTAAGATACACTAGAGGGGGTCTAGTCCATTTCCCCAAAATATTTGAGTAGTTATCGGTATGGAGGCTACTTTGAGGACGCCAAACTCTGTAGAGAACTTCATGAATTTTTTCGGAATTTTCGTTTTAAGTAGTAGAATGGGTCCATAAAAGAAATGACCACTTTCCGGCCCCGTGCTTCCGCTGGGCGGGATCGGTTTCGGTCGAAAGATAGCCCACGTGACTATATTTCGTTAGAAAAAATCATTTACACTCTCTTTTGAATATATTATGACCCTTCTTTAAACTCAACGTGAAATGATACATGAGTGTTCATAATCCCCACCTTCCCGCCAATTTTCCTGCCAGTGACAGACAGACAGACAGTTATATGTTTTACAATCAAAGATCTCCCTGCTTGTCGTGAGTAAAAGGATAGGAATTTGTGGTAGTTTGTGTTAGCAACCTACAAATTTTGAAACTTGATTGCTACCGAAAAGTCAACAACGCCTCGGATAGGGACTGACCTCACGCCGAAAACGTATCAAAAATGGACAACGATTGGCTTCTGGAATATGCGCAAGGGTCCTCAGAATACTCCCTTTCTCCAACTTGAGCGGGAATCCCAAAGTTATAAGCTGGAAATTCTGGACCTAGACGAAGTAAGGTGATGGGACTCTGGAGAATACTCCCTCCCTCTTTCGGCAATGTCCTTCAAACTCTGGAAAGCTAAGTGTTCAGCCGAGTTGTTTCTGACGGATACCTCAAAGCGCGCTCTCTTGACCTGGGAGGCGGTTTCTGGCAGACTTCTCACTGCAAGATTCCGATCCATGCTAGGGGGTATCACAATTTTACAATGCTACGAAGACTTCCGGTATAGGGAGGGGAGGCTTCCTAAAGGTGACATTTTGATCTTGATGGGTAATCTGAATGTCAAGATGGGCTCTGACGCACCTTGCTCGGACATGCAATGGGGAAACACGGTTTTGGCGACCGTGACTATAATGGTGGGAGATTCGTGGCTTTCTGCAATTTCATCTTTTCATTGGTGGTACATTGTTCGAACACAGATTCTGCCATAAGATCAGTTGGATTTCAACTGACCGACTCCGTAGGAGTAATCAAATCGACCACTTCGCGATCAGCAGTAGATTTAGGAATGTTCTGGATGTGCGTAACAAGAGAGGCGCTGACATCGGCTTCAAAAGAATTACCATTTGATGGTCACTTAAGTTCGCTTGCGTGTTGGATCCACCACTTCTCGTAAGTTTGGGGAGCTGCAAGCCCCTAACGTCTACCGTTTGAACATATGATCCAGTTGTCGCTTAACGGTGGAGACCTATCTTGGAAATTGGATGGCAGATATATTGAGTATCCCATCTGAGAATATCGATGATACTCTCTTCGCCGGTGCTACCCAGGTCGTCGACCACTTCCCAAAGGGGTGCCATGAGACCTGGCTGACTGCGATATCGTGCGAAATCCCGAAAAGTTCAGCGTAGTGTACCACAAGAGAAAATTTGCTATTGCGCTGCTCAGGGGAACGGAAGATACCGCACGACGCAGTGATTTCAGAAAAGTATAACTTTTTCACGAAAAAGCTTGCAAGTGTTCGCAAATTTTTCGATGGTCCTGTCAATGACGCTAAGCGTCGACTTCTTATCTGTGATGACGAATAACTGAAGAGGTGAAATAAAGACTTCACCAGGATCCTTAACCGTATTACATCCAATGAGGTCCCTAATCTTGTGGAGGAAATGGCTAGCCAGCGAAACATGCAAATATGGACTACCCCTGCAAGCAGAAGAGAAATATTCCATCAATGCAGTTGTTTATCGCCCCACCTGAAGTTGCAGATCTGCTGTTTACGCTCGTATGGAAATCTTGGAAATATGGGGCCTTTCAGAAAGAGTGGAAAAAGAAAATGATCGCTAAGATTTCAAAGAAGGGCGCTCGTTTTGAATGTGACAGTGGGAGTGGTATCAACGTGCACTCAGCCGTCGCAAAAATAACAGCTGAAATAATCTTGGAACGCATCAAAGAACATCTGAAAAGCTTGATCGATAGAGAGAAGGTCGGTTTTCTCGCCGGATTCTCCTCTATTGACCACACCAACACTCTGTGATCATTTAGGAACACTGTGCGGTGTTTAGACATTCGCTTCATTTGATCTTCAGCAATCTCAGAAAAAGCTTTCGATAGCGTCAACAGGGAGTGAATTTGGAGTGCTCTATGCGGAAGGGGGGGGGCATTCTTCTTCTTTTTCTTCAGCCTTTGTCCCGTTCACAAGCGGGGTCGGCTCGTCGTGACCGGCTTCGCCATTTCGCTCTATCGAATGCCTGATCTGGATGCAACCTGGAGGCTTTCAAATCCCCACCCAGCGTATCAAGCCACCGTTGCTTAGGTCTGCCCTTTGGTCGTTTACCATCGACTTCGATGTTCAGACCAATCTTTGCAAGTGAATTCTCGTTTGCACGAATTGCGTGACCATACCATCGAAGACGCCTCTCTCGCAGCTTTTCCACGATCGGTGCAACCCCATAACGATCGCGGATATCCTCATTTCGGATGTGATCCAAACGTGTGACGCCACTAGTCCAACGTAGCATCTTCGTCTCCATTACCACAAGACGCCGTTCATTGTCTTTTATGGTCGGCCAACACTCAGAACCATAGAGAGCGACTGGACGGACGACATTGCGGTAAATTTTAGATTTGAGACGTTCGTTGACACGTCGATCACAAAGGACACCAGTTGCGGAACGCCACTTCATCCAGGTTGCGTTAAAGCGTGAAGCAATTTCATAACGCAGTTCTCCATTGGCTGATAGCGTTGACCCGAGGGGGGGGCATTCAGGAGAAACTAACAGTTATTAGCAGAGCGACAAATGATGGCGGAAAATGTAACGTGCTAAACCGAGGTAAAATGTCGTAGGATTTTGAGGTTTAAAGTGAAGTTTGTCAGGAATGTATTTTGTCACCGTCAATGGCGGTCCTCCTGATGCCTTATCCGGAGGACGTGAAGGAAGTCAATAGATGGTGGCATCTTTCCTCAAACACCTAGACTAGGTTAATGACATCTGTTTGTTATCTTATCGGGTCATGGGTCTTGGCCAAATAGGTCTGGAATTGGAAAGAGAGCCAAGTAGAATTGGACTTTGGAGCCTCTATGACACCACAAATGACGAATCCGTTAACTATCGCCTTCAATTGACACGAATTGAAGCTAGACTAGAATGGCAGAAGAAATGCGACGATTCATTTACAGGATGCAGGGCTTACAGCATTATCTGAGATATCTCGAAGCAGATCAAACGACGCCCTGAAGAGGTTAGCTACAACCTAGCCCGGTTCCTGAGCGATACGGAGGGTACCACGTACATCTTTACCGTTTCGGGCGCGATAACTTTCCATATTCCCCGACATTAGATATAATCCACGAGCATGTTCTTCTTACCTCCCAGAGATTCGTCGCACACAGTTCAGAAGTAAGTATGTGATTCACGATGTTCTCGAGTGACAACTGTCCCCCAGCGAAATTTCCACCTCCGCCTCATCTTTGAAGGCGCTGGAAAAACTAAAGAAGGTGTTATACAATACGCTAAGGAAAGAATAGTTTTAAAGGAATATGATAAGTACCAAAGTAGCCGCAGTTCACAACTGACCCTGCCCGCGATGTCTTACATAACCGTGTCGCAGGAGTCAACGATAGACAGGCAGACGGGCATACATTCTAATTAGGTCTTATTTTACATAGAACCTCAAAAAGGTTAGTTTTCAAAGAAATAGTATGTATGAGGTCCCGCAAGGATTCCCTTTCATAGTCCTCTGATTTGCTATGTTAGAGACCATGCCTTCATATAAGAATCGGTGAGGCAAATGGTGGAGATTTATGATAATATGTGGCCAAGATGAGGGCCTAATCGTTAAGAAATTAGTAGTCACGCCTTGGTGGTTTAACGTGAGTGCCTGTTGAGTTGACTTAACCCCACGATTTTCTTAAGACATGGATCGATTTTGTGACCACAATCAGAGCCCCGCTGAGACAAGTACAACGATATTAATATATACTGAGTGCATGGTTCAGCATCCATAGTGGTCAATGCAAGACATACTTAAATCTTTACTGAACTAAGGAGCACAGCCCCCGATTTGAAACGCAACTCCACCTTTGAGGCCCGAAGGTCCCTTTGTCCGCTTGGAAGTAATCCCAATCCAGAAGAAACTCCCATTAGAGAGCGAACCTCTACAGCCGAGCTGAAAGTATACGATCGCGGGCCCGATGGTACTAGTATACCCCTGGTAAGGTTTCGTGGCGAAGCCACTTCAGATGAGCCCCCATGAAGACTCTGATGGCCCTAATTAAGCCTTGAAGGATTCGCTAACAGCATCATGGCTAACAAACCAAGTCAATACAGTGTTTCCTGGTGCCACCACATGGAGGTTTTCCTTGGTCACTTACTTTTGGTCTGGCCGACAGGGTTGCTACTTCGTCTTCCTCGCCGCCTGTACGGCTTTGATGTGGGGTGCAACTCGTTTTTAAGGTTTTGTGTATTTTCCTGTCATTATGACATATCAAGTGGCTGTCAAAAGATAGATATTGTGATCTTCTTCCCTTTCCTACGGCCCTTGAGATCATTGCAGGATCTTTTTGTAAAACGTGATGCATCAAACTCTTTTACTGCTTTTCCGCTCTGCATAGTTGCTCCAAAAGTTTTTAAGTGAACAAATCGCTAGATATTATTGCAATCGACTCAGGCTCAAATTTCTGCTAGCTTTCATCTTCAAAATACGTAATCGGTATCCCACACTGGAAAGGAAAAAAAACCCTGTTTTTTATCTAAATTTATGAACCCAAAAATTCTGTGATTTACGATATTCCTAATGCCTTTGAATCGCCTTCTCCGTATTGAATTGAGTGATTTTGAATAGATTGAAATATTATAATGCAAATTTCTATGAAAAAATATTATTTTCCTGAAATCTAAGGCTTTCGATTTTGTAATATTGAATGAAGAAGCTTCATTCGCTGAATTTATCTGCATAAAAGAAAATTTATTTTCAAACTATAAAATCGTTTGTTATGGGAAATAAAATACGATCGATGGGATTAGATCGATGTTTCGATATTGTAGTTTTATGGAGTCAGACGGAGAAATAAATTTGAAGAGTCATCCTATTGATGTAATCCTTTTGCATGGAGGCCACATAATAAATTGTGAAAGTAACAATACTGAATTTTCATGCACCGTTAGCACCCAATGAAGAGATTGCGCTTCGACCGGGTATTTTTCTTTTCCGTCAGCCTTTGTCCCTTGTTCACAAACGGGGTCTTGATCGGTTTCGCTATTTGATTCTATCAAATCCCTGGTCTGGATGCAATTGCGAGGCTTCTAAATCCCCATCCAGCATATAAAGCCACCGTTTTTTTGGTCAGCCTTTTAGGCGCTTACCATCGTCTTCGATGTTCACGTCACGTCCATTACCGCAAGACGTCGTTCATTGTCTTTTATAGCCGGTCAACACTCAAAACCATCGAAAGAGATAGGACGGACGACATTGTGGTAAATTTTAGATTTGAGACGTTCGATGATACGTCTGCCTGCCCCTCACATCAGTCGGACAAATGCAGACATCTGTCTGAGGCCTGAGTCGCAACCGGACCTTCGTCTGAAATAAAGCCTGAAGCAGACTTATGGGTGAGCCATATATTGACATTTATCTAATGCAGAAGAAGATTTTCTCTGAAACAGAGACTTGTCTCACACAGCCATCTGTCTGTCTGATGTCTGATAATGATTCAGACATTTGTCTGACTGAAGTGAGAGACAGAGACAGACTTTTGTCTGATGCAAAAAGTGGTTTTGTCAGCCTGATGCCGAATCAGACATTTGTCTGGCAAATGCCTCTCTGACATGTAGGAGAGACCCAGACATTTGTTTGAAGCAGAAGAAGATTTTGTCGGAATCAGACATTTGCCTGACGCACTACACTAGGCAGCATTCTGTCGTATTGTGCCGTTCGGTATTAAAAAAATTGTCGTATCCTGTCGGCCCTAGTGGGGGCGCATCTTTAAAGTCCACTTCCAGGTTAATCAATCCATTGTACAACCGGCAGGTAAGGTCCCGAAATTCAACTTCTGCATAGCCCATTCTCTAGCCCTAGATAAGTCCCTGGTCTCAACTGATTGGACCCCAGCCCTCCAAATATAACTGCCTCAGCGTTTTATGACTTCATGGAAAATCCCCTTCCTTGCATTGTTGCCACCTCATATCATAAACTGGGTAGATGCCAAGTTTGATTTTCAGTAGGAACTTGTATTGCGTTACGTCAGAAATTGTAATCTGAATGCGTCAAGGAGGGAGAATGGAGGAGGTGGTTAAAAACGTCACGAATTCGTTGCGTTAGCCGTATGAGGCCGGAAACTGTCATGCAACAGACAGACTCCTTTTGCCAGCATGAGCTTCCTGGATCATCTTTTTACATTTTTTTAGAGCCTTACAATATCTTGCTGCGTCCATAGTTTCTCCCTTTGCCAGATATTCAATCAAATTTTTTCTCAGCTAAAGTTCAGGCTTGGAACTTTCTAGCACAAAGTGCAAATGTGCGGCGTTACGGTGTTTCTGACGTTTCAGGTATGCAAAAGCAACCCCCATAAGCACATTTAAACTGGAGTTTTTCTCTTCACAACGGGGTAGCGGAAGACGACACGGATTTCACACTCGGCGGGGAATTGAATCGACATTTTTTCGCAAGAAATAATCCTGCGTTAAGAGTTTGAAACATAATAGCCTCAAATTAAGAGAAGTCAGACATACAGCAGCGTTACCACATGTCGAAAAACTGTTTCCTATAGCTGTAAGGGTGTCAACACCCTTATTTTTGGAAGCGCCTCGTGTTTCCTTCATCACTAATTCATAAATTATCTTAAATTCTTTCTCATCTACTTTTGCATCTACACCACCTTCTTATCGCATTTCCGATAAATTCCATACTCTTTCACCCTATGCCGGCTCCATTCTTCTTCTGACCCCTAGCATTGTCGAATTTCTCATTGGCAATATTGATATTAATAGCGCTTGTAGCCTTAATGTCAAAACCGGCTTCAAAAAGTCAAAATCGGTTTCGAAAAGTACTAATCGAGACCTTTCATTCTTCATATCAAACAGGACTATATTCGATGAAAAAAAAAATTTAAACCCCTCTTTTGCATGTGGGGACCCCCCTTAAATCTCACCGTAGAAGGATATCACTCACTGCATGTCTGCACATTCAGAGTTCCCACCTTCTCACCAAATTTCGTGTCAATCGGTGTAGCCGTTTCTGAGAAACGTGCGTGTGACAGACAGACAGACAGACAGAACGGCAAGTATATGTGAACGTTCGAGGTTGGCTTAAGCAGGCTATACGGGTAAAGGGGAGCGCAAACAGCACAAGCAACCATTGAACGTCTACACCATACCTGCGGTAACTGAGGAGGAATTTGCGCAAATTTGTCGGAGAATTGGTGATAACAAAACACCCGGTCTGGATGCTGCTCCCAGTAGAGCTTTTAAACTCGTTGTTAAGACCTGACCTGACTGGTTTATCAGCGTTTTTGAAACATGCATGGTAGAAGGAGCTTTCTCCGACCGGTGGAAGAAGCGAAGACTAGTTTTGCTCCCAAACCCCATACCGCCCGATTTGCCTCATCGACACGGTAGGAAAGATGCTTGAAAGGGTCATCTACAAGCAATACACCGTCACCGCAGGAGTACCACAGGGCTCAGTGTTGGGTCCTCTTCTGTGGAACGTCATGTACAATGGGGTCCTTCTCCATCCCATGCCAAAGAGACCACGATAGTCGGTTTCGGAGATGATCTAGCTGTGGTTGTCGTCGCGAAACAACTTGAAGACATTGAAGTGTACGCTAACGAAGCCATTAGCACCATGTTGGTGGTCACGTCATCACTCCAAAACCGGTTATCAGATACCTAGGGGTGATAATTGACGCTAAAATCAATTTCAAGGGGCACCTGGACTATGTCTAACATTGGAGGCCCAAGATACAGTCGAAGATTACTAGCGTGTGAGAGTAATCGGAGGGAGGTAAATATGACTTACCGTTTAGTGGCGCCCAGGGTGTGTAGCGCCCACAAAACAATATCAGGCGAGGCAGCGTGTGTTATTACGGCGGTTAGACGACTCGCAGAGGGGGCGCTTTACTCACACTTTGACGTGTTGAGGAGTGGATCCAGTGGCACGGCAAGGTTAACTATCATCTGACGCAACTTCTGTCAGGTCATGGTGGTTACAGGAAGTACCTGCACAAATTCAGGCTGGATAATTCCCCCTTTTGTCTTGAATGTGGTTGCACACCTGAGGATCCGGAGCATTTTATGTTCCACTGTCCACGATTTTTCGCAGAAAGAAGGAGTTTGGAAGACTCCCTGAAAACCAACCTAAGCCCGCAGAACATCGTCGGGGAAATGTTGAATTCGGAGGGAAAACTAGTGTGCGGTGAACTCCGCAATCAAAAGAATAAAGGAGGAACTTGGAAAAGCAGAGCGCGCAAGAAGGACGGGAAGAACGGAAGGCTTGGTGACTTAAAGCGCAGTCCACCCCGCGAAGTAATGCTTTGCGGCGGTGCCACGGGGAAGGAAGAAGGAGGGGGGTGGTTTTAGTGGGTGAAAATCGCACACGCTGTTGCAACCACCATCCATAAAAAAAAGACAGACAGGCCTTGAAACGATTTTAATAAGGTTTTGTTTTGTAAACAAAACCATAAAAAACACCCCGACCGCGCGCGAACAGCCGTAAATCTCCGGACCCGTGTGCTGCGCTGGAAAGGAAGAATCCACGACGGATCACAGCCTCGTTCATTGCTCCTTCTACCTCAGATGGTTAGTGAGGTGCGGCCTCTGAGGTTCCCACCCTTCCGTGACATGCTCAAGCCATTACTTTGGAGGAGGTCCCTAGACAAGGCAAAGAAAATGTTATCAATGTCGGAAAGCCGCGGCCACTACGAGTCCTTGCAGTATCCTTCGAATGGTAACTGAAGTAGCCAATTTTATTTCCCCTGAGGAATCTTTTCACTGAGTCCACGGATCCACAAAATTTTTCGGCCATCGAATCCGCATTGGTAAACAGACCTAACAGATCCATCTCCAAGGAAGCTAACTGCCTTAAGCTCAAAGTCAGGAACATTACAGTATCGAAACTGATCATCAGGAGTTAAACTAAATCAGCCCCCACAGTGAGCTTACTATAAGGGCGCGTTAGATAGTGTAGCTTCGCGACGTACTTTCTTCTAGGATGTGAGTCGCAATTATTATAGTTCAATTTAAAGGCACGTATTAACTGAGTGTGTCTCACTCTTGGAATATTTCTATATTTAATCTTTTCTGTGAAGCAAAATTAAAAATATTTCCATCGAATAATAAACATAAATTAATAAATTATCTCGTCAAACGACCGGTTATCAAAGGAACATAAATCATTTCCAACAGATTCCTGACAACAGCCGGTTCACATCAATCTGCCAACAACAGTCCAGAAAGCCACTAATCGCGGCGTCTTATCGACTAACTCAACAACTGCCCCAATTGTTGCTGTACCGCTGGCGGAGCTCTCAGAAATGGCTACGACTAACCGCCACATGCAATACAATATATAACTAATGCTATTGAAGAAATCCCACCCGCTTCCCCGGCCCCAACCCCTCAAGGCCCCGCAGTGGAACTAGGCTTTGTGGTGCTTTTGATGGCTCGACACGCTAAAGTACAATTCATCTTGGCAGACATGATTACTGATAACAGCAGCAATAAATAAATAAAAATCTGACATAAACACAATTTCTCGGTGATTTACAGCACCCAGCAAGCTTTCAAGAGAATTATGTGTGTGCATTTTGACATAATAAACGTTTTAATGCCAGGCCTAAGATATCTTGTACTTTGGCCAAAGAAGCTGAAATAATAAAGATGACAGGCGCGGTGATAGTGGGAGCAGCCGAGAAGCTGGAGGGATGGAGCTGATGCCTCATTTCTTCTTCAGGTTGATGTGGGATCTGACCGACCCCAGGTCTGGAATTTGTCAACCGTCAGCAGTGCAGTTCTCCAAAAGAAAGCTGGGTGCCTTCAGGGGTTGCATTCACTAATTATCATTAATCTTTTTGAACTTCATGAATAGCTAAGGGGATTAATACAAAAGATACTTCACCCTCTAGACCGTTTGACTACGATCACAGCACAGCCTCCCCATCTTATCGCCCCCACAGCAATGAGGCTCAAAAATGAAGACTTCTCCCCCATCCAGAAAAGGTCATCTAAAGTCAGCGATTTTGCCATAAATTTGAAAAATTGGTGGAGAAAAAAGTTTCGAAGGAAATGAGAATTTTACAACATGTCGGCCACAATAATTATAAATGATTAGATAGTTAACAATATGAACATGATGTCGGATGAGCCATAAATTATGAAGTGAGGTCACGTCTGAGGTTAAGCCGTTGCGTCTGCCAGTGTGAATGGGAAGAGTCGCGGAGATACTTAGTTTCGCTCAATGAATTTATTGAATGTAATTTGAGATATTTTCTTATCTCTCAATTGCCGGCTTATGATGAAACCGCTACAATGAAATCTAAATGAGATTTCAAAATATCTGAATATATTAGGACTTGGGAACTGACAGAGAGCATTTGGTCAATTATTTATTGTTTGACATATTTGTCGGAAGGCTGTGATAGGGGCAGTTGATGCATGAGATCTGGCATGTGTTGGGTGATATGGGAAGCTTCAGTAATTTTAATCGAGAGGATTAAGATAGATGCATTAAGAAAAAAAATAGATTTTAAAATTAAATTAAATTTGGTTTGCTTCGATGATTCTCATTAACCGAATCAGTTGTGATTATTGGTCCCCGATGAATGAATGTGAATCTCATCGAGCTCCCATGACCCCTCTTCTCCGATGGAAAAAAAACCATTATCAATTACTATCCAAATAAAAAAAAACGGATTTCTCGCCAACATGGGCATGTTTTGAATGAAGATTATGCTCCTTTTGCGAAAAGATTCATGCTGGTCTCATCGTCCTCTGTTTGGTTCCACGAGCGTTTTCGTTGATTCGGAAGCTCAGTGATGTAAGTTATAAGGATTCTGTTATATGTTCGTTGGGAAACTCAGCTATGTGATACGTAGTAACCCAAAAAACCTATAAGGGATAGGGACACTTTTCCTTAGGGCCCACATTGGGCGCCATTTGCCAAAAGATTTTTTGATACCCTTTGACATTTTAGGTTATTGTCGATGAAAGCCTAATTCATTATAAACACTTTTTAAGAATTCTGTTTGCCATCGCTCAATTTCTACTCAACTATTCTGGCTGCAAATTTTGCCCTAATTATCTGTACTGTTCTGTACAAAGTGCTCCTGGGGCGAACCAATCGCAGGTTATCTTAGTAGAGTGCGTTCCACTGCATAGCTAACAATGCAAGTGTCGCCCTTCCTTAATGTGCGACTTGTCCACTATCACTTTCGTCTTCTGATCGCATCTCGTACAGATGAGAAGCCTGTGACATAGTAGTAGGCCAGCGTATTCCAATAATACCATTGCAGACAGGTGCTAGGACTAAGAACATTGGGTTTGTTCGTATTTATCATCATCATCAACGGCATAACAAGCCTTAATAAGGAACTCCAGATATTCTGGTTTTGCGCCGCGGTCCACCAATTCCATATCCCTAAAAGCTGCCTACCGTTCTGGCCTACGCCATCGTTCCATCTCAGGAAGGGTCTGCCTCGATTTCTTGTTCTACCGTGGTTATTGCCCTTATAAGGGCCTCCATAAGTCCATCACATCATCCTATTCATGTAGGCGGCAAGAGGTTTTTCGGAGGAATCTTCTCTCTGACTGACAAGATCATAGTCTTGTTCGGTAACAGCTATGATCCTTTGGTGAGACGTTTCGAGCGGAACAGTTTTTGTATGCTGAAATAGGCAGTGTTGACAGCCAACAACCATGCGCGGACTTTATCGTCGTAGGTGTTATCGGTTGTGATTTTCGACCCTACATTAGAAGTTATCAACGGTCTCAAAGATGCAGTCTCCTATCTTTATTGTTCACGTTTGACCAATGGAGTCGATGAAAAGATGGTGCAAGTTGTGCAATACTCCAACAGTTCTTCCATCTATTGCCGCTCAGAGAAAGTCTAATCTTTGCTGGCAAATCAGCAACAGATCAGATTTTCTCTCTGTGGTAAACGATGGAAAAACTCAGTTGCATCTTCGTCCAGATCGAGCAGGTGGCGCGAGATCTCGGACTGCACATTAATGAAGGCAAGACGAAGTACCACCAATGTGCGAGGCCAGATAAAAGCAGCAGGATCACTCTCAAGACCATTCGACATCAACAACGGTCTACGACAAGGGGATGCGCTATCATGCGTCCTCTTTAGCCTGGCCCTCGAGAAAGTGATCCGCGATGCTGAGGTAAATGCAGGAGGTACGATCCTCTTTAAGTCCACCGAACTACTGGCCTATGCTGACGATATCGACATCATGGGAAGAACAACCCGAGATGTACAGTCTACCTTCATCCAGATCGAGTAGGTGGCGCGAGATCCCGGACTGCACATTAATGAAGGCAAGACGAAGTACATGGTGGCAACGTCAGCACCAAAAGTCAAAGAACGGACAACATCGAATCGCACTCTTGAAACGAAAACAATGAAGATAGGAGACTATAACTTTGAGACCGTTCAAAATTTCTCCTATCTAGGGTCGAAAATCACAACCGATAACAGCGATGATGATAAAATCCGCGCACGGTTGTTGGCTGAAATCAGAGCCTATTTCAGGTTACAAAAACTGTTTCGCTCGAAACGTCCACCATAGGGTCAAAGCTCTAACTCTGCAAGACTACAATCTTGCCAGTCCTTATGTATTCCTCGGAGACTTGGGCTCTTAGCAAAAAAAAAACTGCGAACTATTGGCCGCGTTCGAAAGAAGAATCCTCTGAAGAATTTTTGGACCCCAACATGAGGATGGACGATTCCGTAGCTACATAATGACGAAATCTATGAGCGTCGGGGCGTCAAACAGTGGAACCAAAGTCAGCATTGGCATACTACGAGACCACTGCTCAAAAAGCAGGGACAAGCAAAAGCACATCTGAGATCAGTATATCTGACGTCAGGAAGGGGGCAGGCCTCAGTGGTGGCTCTGGTTTATCTCCATCGCCTCTTTCGTACGTGAAACTGACAAAGGATGGCTCGTCCGACCTCGTACTTGCATCCTTCAAAGTGACATATCCACTTGATTTCGATGCTGTCTCGCAACTCTCCTTTCAGCAGCAAGGAGTATTTATTAATCCTTACCAGCAGAATAATTTATAATCAAATTTCCGTGTCGTCGGCCGGCCTCGACCAGCATAGACAACTTATGAAGTAGTTTATGTCTTTATTATCAAAATATGAGAGGCCTACGTACGAAGCTGTCGTGTTTCAATCTTTCTGCCCTAGCTTTCCAACACAATCTCATCTGAATCACTGAAACGTGGTTCGATGATAGGATTTTAAACTCTGAGTTCCCCGAGGGGTTCTCTGTCTTCCGCTGTGATAGATGTCGCGTAGCTTCTGATAAGTCGGCTGGTGGAGGTGCATTGATTAAGTCCCCTGTACAGGCCAAATCCATCTTTTCTTCATTTTCTACTCCCTGTGATTGTAGGTATCACCTTACGTGCTTTCCCTCCCAATGCCGACCCTTTAATTATATGTTGCTTATACTTCCCTTGCCTCAGTCTCTCCTATCTGTATGATGATTTCTTCGGCAGTCTCTCAGAAGTCCTTACTGCATCTTTTCCCTTTCTTCCCTTGCTCTCTTGGCCTAACATTCCCGGCACAACTTCCAAATTGTTCCTCTCATCCGTCTCTCTCCTTATTCACTTTCATGAATTGCTGTGCTGCTCTTAAGTTCAACCGCATCACAAATCATCTAAATCGCGATTTCGATCTCCGACATGCTCGAACGGTTCCTTTCTCAATCTTCTCTTGCTCTTCCCTATATTGCTCCCGATATCCATCATCCTGCCCTTGAGATCGAGGTACAACTATCATGCCTCAACTTCTATACTATGTGCAAGCCCTTTAAGCTCAACTTTTGTAAGGACAATTTTGAGGGTTTGAACTTAGCTCTGGCGTCAATCAACTGAGCTCTCATTCTCTAACCATTGACCTGAAACCAAGCCCTTCTTTCCTTTTATTCCATTCTGTTTGACCTCCTTCTTAGTTACGTTCCTTCCTCTCCCAAAACCCTGAGCACCTACCGATTCAGGTTCACCACTGAAATACATAAAAAATTTCGTCTGAAGCATGCTGCGAGGAAAAAGTTTTAAACCACGGGAAGCCGTGCAAACTTTAACTATTAGAGCGCTCTGCGAACTTCAAGGATTCAAGGATTATCTGGATAGTGTTGCAGTCGAATTGGCGCATGTTAAATTGACACCTTTCTGGTCTCACATCCGTAACGACCGCAATGCCTCCCAGTCCCCTCCCACTTTCATAAAATTCTCTGGCTCCACTGCCACCTCTCCTTTAGCTATTGTGTCATTTACTTTGCAGTTACTTCTCCTCGGTGCATAACTCCTCTGCCTCTTCTTCCTTTCTCCTTTCTGAGCACTGTTTCCACCGAATCTTCTGCTATTCTCCTTCTTACTTCTTCTTTGATTGAGTACCTCATTGACAACCTTCATGCCTATGTCGGACCCGGCCCCGATGGTCTTCCCAATTTCTTCCTGATTAAAACCTCTAAACTCATTTTCCTTTGTCTCTGCACTATTTTCAATTAGAGCCTCGAAAAGTGTAATTTTCCTAGTCTGTGGAAAGAAGCCCGTATTTTTCCCATACACAAAGGCGTTGACCATACTCTTGCTGCTGCTTTTACCGCTTTATTTCGCTCCCCTCATCCTGCTCCAAGATCCTCAAGAGGTACCTCGATGACTGGTTGACCACCCGCTTTGGTCACCTTATAAGCAGCACGGCTTCATAAAACGTTGACCCACTGCTACTAATCTTCTGGACATCACCAACTTTGTGGCCAAATACCTCAACCCTCGGTAGCAAGTGCACGACGTTTACATGGGCTTTTCTAAGGCCTTCGATTCCGTTTACCACGAGATACTATTGTCCAAACTCGCCTCTCTTAACATTTCTCCATCACTCATTACATGACTTGCCTCCTACCTCTTCTTCCGATCTTGTAGTGTTTCCTTTGATGGGTCCACTACTAGTCCTTTTCCCTGTCCTCTGGTATGCTTCTAGGACCTCGTCTATTTTTATTCTTTATTAACGACCTCCCCTCTATCCTTTCTTGTCCTTGCTTGTTATACGCCAATGGCCTCAAACTGTTTTCCTCTGTTTCGTCCCAAACTGATCGCGCTTCCCTGCAGGCAAATGTGGATACTTTGGTCAATTGGTGGCCAGTCAATCAGTTGGCTCTTAATGTCAGCAAATGCCACTCGATGTGTCACTCGCTTAAAACCTCTCCCATCCCTTTCTCCTACTCTCTTGGTTGTTGCTCTCTGTCATATCTGGAGTCTATCCTCCACGGGCGTAACCTCCGTTTTCACTACTTCGGTTGGTGATAAACCGTGCTTCCAAAATGTCAGGTTTGATACTGTATTCCTGTACTGATTTCACCTCACCTTAATTGCGTGGATCACCTAATACATATGGGTAAGGATGATTCGCTCCGGGAAGTCTACAGGAACAATGGCTATCGTGGAAGCAGGGCCTGCCTCAAATGGAGCGATAGTGAAAGCAAGGACGCCAGACAGGTATGCTTAGTAGTATAATTGGTACACCCCAGCGTAAAGCCGGGATGTTTAGAGTTCTTTATTAAGGTAGGACTGCAGCGGACACTGGTTGTTGCACCGTTGGACGATTATGATGATCGTTCGGGCTCCGAATATGAGGGAGGTACATGTGTGCAAACAAAAGTAACTTTTATCGCTTTATCACTAGCGAAACATCGGCTGAGTGTAAGATACTCTATCTATGAAGTTTTGGTATTCAATTGAACCTCCAAGGAAGAAGACCTTTCCCGAAAAAGAGTGAAGGAAGTGGTTGACATAATACAATAATAATGTCTTGAAGAAGTGCTCCCTCACCAGTCAATAAAAGTGATCGGGTCTTCTCTGAATTGGTGCCCAAAATAAAAATATGAAAGGCATCAGCGACTAAATTTAACCTCGTCATCTTATATCTTCGTGTTAGAAAGTTAAATGCAACTTTGTAAAATATCTCGCCACCTCCAGCGAATATGCAAATTGCTATTACCTATTAACAAGTTTCCTCATAATTTTAAAATGCTTAAATTATGCTTATGGCTTTCCACAACGAGTAATACCATAGCCATCGTCATAAAACGTCAATATCATCTTGAAAATAGTAAATAAACCATAAAAGCATCAATTCCTCAAATGGCCCCGTCTCCCCTTCGCCACTAGTTATGGCAGCGATAAAATTGGATAGACCATTCAAAAATGCATCTCACACCGGTCAGCTCGCCATTCCTGCAAGTCCACTGGACCGCCTGCCAGCTGTCACATGGCTAACCGGCTATCGCTATCAAATTAATAATATGAACTTATGCTTCCGACTCGGGGACCAGTGAATGTCGATCCGTTGCTAATAAATTTGTATTATCTAAGCCTGTTAAAAGTATGATTTAGTGAATGTTGTACGGAAAAATGTCCGTGTTGGGGCAAAGTGGAGAGAATTTGTTGATGCAAGCGGACACCCAGGCATGTTCGCCAAACAGAACGCTAAAAATTATGGCGCTTATCGTGACCATCGGTCAGAAGTGCGACATAATTTACATCGGAATGAAACCTGAGAAAAACAAAGACTGCAGGGAGCTGGAGTCTGTGACTGGTTTGGGATTCAGACACCCGAGATCTGTCAGATAGGTTCGCCTAGGAGCGAGCTAAGATACTCGTGAATTTTTGGAAAGGTACCATAGGGACATAGACATGTGTAAGGTTACCATGGACCAGTATAGCATGGCCTGCCAACTACACCACACCTGGCTGGATCATGAACAATTCAGAGAAGGGTATTCTAAGCCCCACAAGGGACAATCTTCCAGTTGTCCCTCTAGGATCTCCTTCCTCGTCTGATGTAGTGACAGTAAAGCGATCATCTCGAAATGCCCAAAAGAAAGTAGATATCACCTTTTAACCAAGTTCTGCTACGCATCCCCCACCTTGCACTACATCTCTCTCCAGCCGGATAGCAAGTAGTCGAAACGAACGACCCATAAAATTCATAATGGCCATCATATCAATAAATCCTCAACAGCATCTTGTTTTTCTCCCATAAATTTATCGTGACAGGTTGGGTCGATAAAGCTACAGCGTATCTGGCCGGTATGGCGGTCAGCATGGGGCCTAGAGACAACCTGTCCCCAACATTCATTTCTTCTTGTCGCTTCATAAAGTGCTGACAGCAGCCAATTGGTTGCTCTTGGTCACTTCTTGGCCCTTTCTTGAAATGAGGTTCCAATTACATGTCTCTTGTGTCACAACGTGTCACATATGGTCAACGTAAGCGACACATTTGTAACGCGAGATAGTCACAAGGGGAAGATCCTCATGAGCGCAGCGGGTGGTGTCCCGACATGTTACATTGGCGACTCATAAACTAAATTACCGCAAGACCATTACTGGGATAAAAAAAACCATCCCAGATTCTTATGGCCGATCAAGATAGTCAATTATTAAGCAAATTATGAACTGGAGGCGGAAATCTCTCCGTGTTCAGCGCCTAGACCGGGGTTCACAGTCCCAGTCGACCAGGGACGCGTCTTCGGGGATCTCGCCAGAAGGTGGGTCTGACTAAGGCTCACAGAACTCATTCCTGGATAATCTTCGAATTTACGACAATCCGGGAGTTTAATTGATTTCAAATAGAAATTTATGATCAAAATCCTGCAGAGTTATGTAAATAGCTGCATGTGATCGACGCGAGAGTATTAAGAGGACACAATTTTGTCAGTATCTTCTGGGGACGGCGTGTTTTCTTTCTGAGCGGATCTGCTTGTTCGTTTCAGCCTCCGAATGAAGTTTTGTTTAATTTTATAACTTTTTCTCGGAACTTTATGGGATTTTTATATGAAGAGAAAAATGTTTATAGCCAGCGAGTATGGTTGTCGACAAGGGAATAAATTACGCTGATACAAACCGGAAGATTTTTATTGTTTCTTTTAAAAGTTTATTGTGACAAGTTTTTAGTTGGTTATAGTCGTTTAATTTACGGACTATAAATAACGCTGAGAAGAGAAATTTCAACCGGAAATTACACACACAAAATACAGATCACTTTGAACGTACTCGCCAAGATTGATGTTAATTTCAGATACGCACTAAAATTAGATTGGAAATTTTGTGGAATTAACCTTGTACGCGGACTATACTTTGAGGGTCGTCTTTTTGAAGTAGAGACGGTACAAGATCTTATCCGAATTTCAGGCCAATGCAGATCGTTACCCCAGTTACTACCTCAAAACCTTGAAAGATGATATAACCGCGCATTTTCATGACTTAATTTACAGAACAGTACCTTGGAGCATTTGAAATAAGCATGGTACCTAGATCCCAAAGGAACGTAGTAAATAGTAAATAGCTTTCCTGTAGGTCGAAAGCACCATGGAATCCGCGAGGCTCAGTAAGATTCTGTCCAAGGAACATAAGAGCCCATCCTTTCCTAAAAAGTCGGAAGGCTCCTGGACGGAATCTTTTAGCGAAATCTTGGAGCTGCTGCTTCAAACGCACTTTCTCTCGAGCGATTAATCTTTCTTGGAGGGCTGCGGCTACCCCAGCTATGCGAGACTATCAAATCGGTAATTACCGGGGATAAGATCGGCTGGACAATAAACAGCTTCTCCGCATATAAATCTCCAGGCCCAGATGGCATATTGCCAGTCATGCTACAGAAGCAGCAGGAAAGGTTTGTGCCGTGGCTTGTTGAGATTTATCTGAACTGTATCTCTTTAGGATACGTACCACAGTTCTGGAGACGCGCATGAGTGGTTTTCATACCGAAAGCGGGCATGTGCGATTATAAATCCGCGAAGGACTTTCGACCAATCAGCCTCACCTTTTTCGTGCTGGAGACCCTAGAGCGCGTGCTGGACATTCACTTAGGGACGATTATCTCTAAATCCCAGCATACCTACCTCAAAGGAAAATCAACAGAAACCGCCATCCACGAGGTAATAGGCACGGTTGAGCGGTCCCTGCAGTACAAGCAGTATACCCTTTGCCTTCTTGGATATAGAGGGGGCTTTTAACAACGCTAGTACTAACGCCTCCAAGGAAGCCTTGATCGGTATTGGATTGCAGAGGTATCTTACGCATTGAATTATATCCATTCTAAGTACCAAGATAATCCAGTCGGATCTGGGAGGCAACCGCTTGATCAGAGCTGAAAACAGAGGCACGCCCCAGGGTGGCTCCATCTCTCCGTGTTCTGGCTAATAGTAATGGGCGAAATTTTACGAACTTTGGACAGCAGTGGGGTGAAGGTGGTGTCGTATGCCGACGACTTGGTGATATTAGTATCAGAGGTGTCTCTGTCCATTATGAAGGACATAATGAAAGGAGCGTTGCGAAAGGTGTGTCTGTGGGCCGCAAGATGCGGACTCAGTATAAACCCAACCAAAATGGAACTGATGCTATTCACCACCAAGACAAGGATATCTGAATTCCATCTACCAAGGCTGAATGAACAAAGATTGGTTCGTTCCTCTAATGTAAGGTATCTGGGTGCAATCCTGGATCCAAAGCTAAATTGGGGATCGAACCTAGAACTGAAGATTGCAAAGAGATGGGGTCTCCGCCGGATGCGTCCGATTCTTACGTACTGATCAATTGTGTGGTGGTAGGCTTTGAGAAAAAAATTCAATACGTTGAAGCTTAATAAGATTAAAAGAACCACGTGTGCAGGTGCTACTGGGGCTCTGAAGTCCTGCGCGGTAGATGCTCTCAATGTGCTCCTGCTTCTCCTCCCCCTAGACCCCCATATTAAATATGTTGCAGCGTGCAATGCCGTCAGACTACGTGAGTCCGGATGCTATGAAGCAAAGTCCTACGGCCACAACAACATCCGAAAATAAGTACCCCGGGAAATCTGGGCATTGCCCACGGACTATGCCACACGCAAGCTGAACTTCGTAGGAAACTTTGCTGTGGACTTTTCAACCAGGGCAAAGTGGAAGACCGGCAGCGTGTTGCAAGGTTATGACTCAGTATTCTTTACCGACGGATCAAAGATGGCCTGTGGAGTCGGCGCGGTGGTTGTCTGGAATACGCACAGTGTGTCCAAGTCGTATGGTCACCCAGGTTTCGCCAGTGTATTCCAAGCGGAAGTACTGGTGACATTGGATGTCTGTCGTGCACATTCTCTGCGATTGCCCAGCTCTAGCTAGAGTCAGGCTACGGACACTGGGTAAACCATTCTTTGGGGACCTCAGAGAGATTTCTAGCTGCGGGGAGGGAGAGCTACTGTCCTCTGTGAATGGTACGGACTGGCTCTGAGGATCCGAGTTGCCTATATACTGCCTCCCTGCTCCCATAACAGCAGTCACGGTCTTAGGAGTTTGTGTCATCAAAACGGCGCACCATAGTGCTAATTGGGCTGCCCGGAGCGGCCACTGATACCTACCTACCTACCCTTCCTGTAGGTACAAATCTGCGGCAGATAGGAGATACTTTTCTGATTCCGATTCAAACCAGTTAAGGTCGCTTTTCATGGAACTGTTTGCGGCCATTCTTCTATGTCTCCATTCAAATTCGGTTGGTTTCAGTGGCCTCCACCTCTACCCAAGTATAAGACTGATTATGTCCCACCTCAGTTCCTCTTTTTATCTGCAAAGCTTGTGTAAATAAAAGAGCCATTTTCCGTAT